>NC_136486.1:178785490-179392990 GCF_053919585.1 Euprymna scolopes | reverse complement strand
TAAAAATGAAATGTAATAAGTCCCCAGACGTACCCCTCCACCATAATATGTATACCGATACTCCATGGCTGACTGGGATAATTTCCGTACATTCATATCTGAACTTCATGTTTAAAAGGATGTGTCTTCTATAGTATCAGACCTGACGGAATGGTTACTTGAAGGCATAGACCAATTCATATCATCTAAAAAATTCCAACAAAAACCCAACAGCCAGCCATGGTTCTCCCCAGAATGTGCTGCTGCAATTGCACGCAGAAATCACTTTTCCCATAGCTACCAACGTAATAGATGCACTCAGATTAAAACTGCTTTCAAGAACGCCAGCAACCCACTGCAAAAGAGTAATAAAAAATGCAAGAGAGCTATATGCTCAATCCGTTAAATCCAAAGTAGCTGATCAGCGGCTTGGTTCCCACCAGTTTTGGCAAATAACAAATACAATCCTGAACAGAAGTGTGCGTTCTATCCCAACCATTATCAATGGACGTCAGGTCATCTCGTCAGCATCAGACAAGGGCAAACTATTTGCCAAGAACTTTGCAGCTAATTCTACCCTACGCGATGAAGTCCATCAACTCCCCATATTTCCTCCAAGGACACAGAACACGCTAGGTAACATACAAATACCTGTGCATGAGGTCACCAAGCTAATCAAGAACCTTGATTCCAGTAAAGCAACTGGCCCTGACAGCATCCCAATTATAGTGTTAAAAAAGCTTCAACCTGAACTTGCTCCCATACTTAGGAAACTGTTTAAGCATTGCCTTAAGGAGAAGTGCTTTCCAATACCCTAGAAAATCTCATCAGTATGCCCTGTATTTAAGAATTCAGGTGATAAGTCATCTCCCTCTCAGTACAGACCAATAAGTCTCCTGTGTGTCATGAGGAAGTTGCTGGAATCCATATTAAATAGAGAAATAGTCAACCACCTCAGCAAAAATAACCTTCTTACTGACATGCATAATGGTTTCCGTTCTGCTAGATCTACAGCAGATGTGCTAACGATTATATCTCATAGGATTAGTGAATCTCTTGACAAAGGCTTCCTTTCTAGGGCAATTGCTCTCGACATATCAAAAGCCTTCGACAAGGTATGGCATAAAGGCCTACTCCACAAGATTTCCAGCTACGGTATAACTGGAAATGTATTCTCAATCATTAAATCATTTCTCTCTGATAGTCTCATAAGAGTAGTGGTCGATCGACAAAAATCAGAAGCCTGCAGTATTAATGCTGGAGTCCCTCAAGGGTCCATCCTGGGCCCAACTCTCTTCCTGATCTTCATCAATGATCTCCCTAAACACATACTTAAATCATTCGTTGACATCTATGCTGATGACACGACCATCTATGGCAACACATCAAAGGCTGTAAATGACAAAGTTCTCTCTGATTCTCTCTCCTCTGATCTCGAGTGTGTGGTTCAGTGGGGGAAGAGATGGTTGGTTACGTTTAATGCATCTAAAACCAAGCTCCTATCTTTACATCATCAACGCTCTGATCCCCATCTGGCATCAATTGGGATGGATGGCTCTCGCCTAGGAGAAGCCCCAGGTTTTGACAAGCATCTGGGTTTGACCTTTACTCCTGATCTGAAATGGAACGCGTACATCAAGTCTGTTGCCAAGGTCGCTGGAAAGATGGTGGGATCCGTCTACCGCTCCAGAAGATACCTCACTATTGATGCAATTCTCTATCTATATAGAAGCCAAGTATGCCCAAGGATGGAATACTGCTGCCATATCTGGGAAGGAGCTGCTAAAAACAGCCTATCCTGCCTTGACAGAGTACAAAATAGACTTCGTGGCTTAGTGGGGAATGCCCTTTTCTCTTCCCTGCAACCTTTCTCCCAAAGAAGAGACGTTGCATGCATGTCTTTGTTTTATCGTTATTTCCATGGCAGGTGCTCGTCTGAGCTCCAATCACTAGTCCACCCTCGCCAATCTTTTACGAAAAACACCCGTCTAGCTGAAACCACTGTCCAAAATTTTCCCCACTCTTTATCTGTGCCCAAATCAAAACGTAGATTCCATGAACAAAGCTTCTTTCTTAGAACTGCATGGCTGTGGAACTGTTCCGTCTTCCTGCTTCCCACCTGACTACAACCTGGATGTCTTCAAGTCCAACGTAAACAAATTCCTGATTAACCGCCCCCTTAAGTAGACATTTTTATTAAATCCCCACACTAACGTACTGTACATGAAATAACCTTTATCCCTGAGTGGCTTCCGGGCCTTGATAAGTGGTGATCAACTTGTAAGAAAAAAATAAATAAAAATAAAAAAATAATGATGCAATGAAATCGACAATTGTTTAAAACTTGTGTAACATTAAAAATCAAACACAACAAAAACATCCACAGATTGGGTTGTAAAGATCTTTAATATTTTAAATGGGTTTTTTGGTTTTCTGTTAATTAAATTTGAAAATATTTTTCCCAGCCAATTTACACAATATGCCAGCAGCATTGTTAGGTTTTCATTTATCTGTAATTTTTTTTGTTTTAAATTTTAGATTTGCCGTATTTTTAATGAATTGAAGAGGACGCAACTATCTTGAAAAAAAAGACTCGATTTCTAAAACGTATGAAAATAAGATTAAAAAACTTAACAATAGCGGCTGCTGTGGGTAATAAACTGCAGGAGTGATTCTCGATATATAGTTGCTAACGAGATGCTTTATGATTGGATGAAAAACAGTTAATCACATTTTACCTTTTTAGAATTTTCACTAAACCCCACGTGAGCGATTTTTCAGTTTCGTCCTCCTTTGCCTGCGGTGATTCTCAGAGAAAGCAAGTTCACCTTCTGCTCTTGCTGTCATCTAGACAGCGGGACACATGAGGATTAAAGCAGAAGCTGTAGCACTGAAGTTCTCCAAGTTTGTTTGCAAGACATTTTCTTTTCTCTCTTCTGCTTCTTCAAGATACAAGTTTTTTGTTTGTTTTGTTTTTTTATAACATTTTTGTGTTTTCTTTCTTGTTGCCGGCATCACAATATCATTGTTTCCACATATAATTAGGAAAATCTTCTCAATAGTTCCCCTGTATCATCGTAAGTTTTTTTGTTGTTTTTTTTAAGGGGGGAGGGTATAAGTATCTTTTTAATATTTATCTTTTTGTTTTTCTTTTACAAAGAGGTTACTACATATCAAAGTCCAGAGGCCACTCAAGGATAAGGGTTAATGTGCGTATTGTAGTCATTGGATGGTAGTGTAGTAATCTTTACGAGGACGGTTCACTAAGAACTTGTTTACATTAGACTTTAAGACAATCACATTGCAGCCAGCTGGAAAGCAGGCCAGTGGAACCGTTCCACGGGCGACCAGTTCTAGGAAAGAATCTTTGTTCATGGAATCCACGTTTAGGTTTAAGCACCGATAGAGAGAGGAGGAAATTGTTGATAGTTTTTATAGCTAAACGAGTGTTTTTTTTTTTGTGAAAGATTGGTGGGGAGCATAGTTTGGAGCTCAGTCGAACACTTGCCATGAAAAGAACAATACAGTGGAGACAGGCTGGCGACATCTCTTACCTTGCTACACGTCATATTGTCGTCAGCCAAACACTTAGTCATCACTTTACGTTAGATAAAAAAATAATTACAGCAGTCCCCTCGCCATTACCTCGATGGTGCCTCAGATGTAAGGCAATTACTTGAATACCACAGATTTAGGATGGAACCTTGTAAAGATAACTCGTTTTTATGTGTGTATGTAAGAATGTAGTTACTGAGAAAAGGTAGCTTTTACAAATAACCCAAGTTTTATTAGGCCATAAATATACAATATTTCTCAACGGTTTCTGAAAAGAAGCAATATTTTCAGCAAAAATCTCTTAAATAGCAAAAGTCATTAAAAAGATATTCTTTCTGTACAGAAGAAAATGTTTTCTACGATAACGAAAAAAACGCTTATAAAAATTTGTAGATGTGTGTACGCGTGTTTCTAAAAAGCAATTTTAGGTGGCATTTATAAGTTTGTTGATGTAGTAGATGAGAAGCTGATATTATCATCGAAATAGAAAAACTTGGCTTGAACTCGTATTATCGGAATTAGAATTTTTATATAGTCATTACTGAAGCAACGTGAATTGGGAGAAATAAGTGCTGTATTTTCATTGGTTTCATTTTGCGTCATCAAAAAGCTGCATTGAAGCACCCTTCCCCCTGCATAGGACCACAGTTTTTTAAGTGCATTGTTTATTTAGTATCAGTACAAACTTACCTATCCTCTTTTGTGTATGATAGGTACTGCCTTTTGAGGAAGCGAAAGTTAGATCGCCTGGAACTAGGTCTTTTTTGCTAAATATGCATACACCCAAACGATATTCATGTGTATTATTTACATGCTATGGTTATAAGATATAATGAAATTGCGTTTATTAGAGTAAATTAAACCTCCAATTTACATAACGATTTTTAAGATGGGTTTAATAAAGTGTAGAAGATATTTATTTCTAATTGAACTATTATTAATCTAATAATGAAATAAATAAATGTAATGTGACTTATTTCACTAATATTTATTATTAATATATTGTTAAATTATTATTAATATATTGTTAAATTATTATTAATATAATATTTGAAGGAAATGTTATTCATTATCATTTTTATTTTATTTTTTTTTTAAGAAAAATTATTGAACTTTCTCTCCACTTTCTGTTGCAACGTTTCTCAAGAAAAAATGACACTGGAGATGTAGCATAAATTGGCAATCGCTTGCTTATTGACGCAGCTGTTCTAATCAACTGCATCCATTTAAATAATATTAATAGATTAATATATTCAGCTCAAGTGTGCTACGCCTCTCGATGGGTTAGGCTATTTTTATTTAATGGCATATCAACCTTTGTGCATTATTTAATCCTTTGATCTGCTTATTTGCTTTGAGAATATATATATTGGCAATTTCTGTCTTTTTTTTTTTTTCTTCCAAATATGTTCCCAATCTTGATGCAAGTTGGCATGTGGTACCTATTGGTTAACTAAATATGAATCCATGAGATATGTGTACCCTGTGCATAGTATATAGTTGAGGTATTTTCACTTTATTTTTTTGTTGTGGTGTGTCCACCCTACGGATAATAATGAACTCTTCCATGTACTGGATGAATATGTCTCGGCATTAGCATATGGTTATGAGAAGTCTTACACCATAACAGACTGACGTATACCGACACTCTTCATTTATTGCATTCACTTTTCTCTTCAATATATTTTGTTTCCACTAATTACTGAGTTGTCTTCCTTCCAGATCCTTACAGACTCTTTCCCATTCTCTCTCCATAATTTTGTCTTTCTTGAACTAATTAACATGAAATATACTGAAATATATGATGAATTTTAGTTTAAAAATCTGAGATTCACAGAGTACTCTGCATAATAATTCCTGATAAAACTAAGAAAAATCCTTAAAAAATAACATCGTAATAAATGTGAACCTTTGTTACGATTTATCATTTAGCCCAGACAACATGAGATGCGATTAAAACAAACCAATCAATTAAATTTATTCTTCCAAAATTGATTTTGTGAAGTTTCTTTATTTGCATAATTGTTCCAGTGCTTTACAATCTTTACACCAGGCACCTGCATGAAAGGAAACAACAAATGTGATAGATTGTCAAAAAGAGAATTTAAATGTTAGATGTTTGAAAGGTTATTTTCAGAGAAAGGTATATGCAGGTGTAATCAAGTCGAACCAAAGTCGGATCAATTCAGTGAAACAACCGTCACCAAATAAAGCGTTTGGGATTTTCATAAATGATTATACAACAACTAAAAAGGATTTCGTTGTTGGTTGATGATTTGGGTTGGAGAAAAATCAACTTGTCAATTTTCCATGCATGCTTCTCTCCCCTAAAAACCAACCATCCATAGCTGTCACCAACAATAAAGATATCAGATACTTTCCTTGCCCTCAAATCCTCGAAGGAAAAAAAAACAAAAAAACGCCATCTGATCCCAGAAGTAGTATGTGCAGGAATTGAAGAAACAAGATACTGCAAGATACTGGGACTGGGTTCACAGGGAGCATATACAAAATGGGAGTCGAATGATAAAAGATCAGTTGGTCAGATTTTGATGAAATAAGTTTCCTGATAAAATCAGTATAAGATGTGTTACCTAGCCCATCCAATTTATACTTATGGGGGGGGGGAGGAAACCATAAACTGCTAACTATGCAGGAAATGTGCTTTGTTGCAACATATACTCAGTAGCTGCTCTAAAGCCTTGAGTGACGGTAGGTACCGTAGGTACGAC
This sequence comes from Euprymna scolopes, assembly GCF_053919585.1. Taxonomy (NCBI): domain Eukaryota; kingdom Metazoa; phylum Mollusca; class Cephalopoda; order Sepiida; family Sepiolidae; genus Euprymna; species Euprymna scolopes. The sequence goes on along the minus strand of NC_136486.1, from coordinate 179,386,724 downwards.
AACCAAGTCCTGAAGGTTATAGGGTATGAAGTCAGTGAAGCAGTGAGTACTTCTAAATACCGGCCAAAAAAGTTCACGTTGTTCCCTTTTGTTAAGGAGGGAACAAAGAAGTATAATATTCCCGAAACCAACATGTTATTGGCTTCAGTTGACTGGCTTGTGGTAACAAACTTGAAGATACAAATGAAGTTTCCCAGACATATAGTGGAAACTTTACTCCAACCAGACTTGGTTATCTTCTCTAATTCCACCAAACACTGCTTGATTTGGGAACTCGCGGTCCTCTAAGAACACCTGGAATTGTAAACGAAAGAAAATTAGTAAAATATCAAGAACTTATTGAAAAATGCCAGCTTAATTCCTGGAGGGTCGTATATGACTTTGTGGAGGTAGGATGTCGGGGTTTTGCTGACCTATCATTATGCAGAACTTTTAGTAAAATAGGGATTGTGGGATCAGCGAAGGCGAAAGTCGTTAAAAAAAAAAATCAAATGAAGCGCTGAAAGCCTCAAAATGGATATGGCTAAAGCAATCTGAACACTGGAGGAATAATCAAGAGAAAACAATCCCTAGAAAACCAAATAAAATAAAAACTTTCCCAACAGTACTGAAAAATTGTTTTCTTTTTGTTTGTTTTTTTGTAATCTTATATGTGTGTGTGTGTGTGTGCGTGTTGTATTGCTGTTTTACAAATGATTTCTTATTTAACAGGAATTTACAATAACCTTGGATATTATTGATGATATTTATTATATTTTAATTACCATAAATAAAATCCATTCTCATCATTCGATATTTTTTATATATTAATACTGATAATGAATTAAAGCCTATCTTTTATGCAATAATATTATGTATTTTAACTTTAGTAATTTAAAACTCCAACACTTATGATAGTGTTGTTATAGTTTAATTTTAAGTTAAAATCCATCAGTAGTCCAATACGATAGTTTTAATATTTTAAATAAATTTCATCCTTTCCATACGTATACGTCATATATTTTAAAGTACTTTCATCAAAAATTCTCCAGTTGTTGGACGAGATTAAAGTTTTAACTAGTAATTCGATCCTTTCACACAAACCATTTGAGCGAAACTAGTTATGATTAGTAACCCAATTAGTCAAGGATAGACTAGAAGAGCTGCGCTTGTCATTTATTTGTTTAAGAAAAAACAAATACATGACAAGAGCAGGTGTTTTTATTTTTTCTTTAAATTAATTTGGTTAGATTAAACGACTCAATAAATGAATCTATGGCAGTTACCATAATTTAATTCTTGTTGGGTAGGTCACCATTTCGGCGGGTCCCCCTTTTGAGGAGACGTCGAAATTAATAAGACGGGAGTGTTGGAACGGTCTAGAACCAACCTGGGAATAATAATCACGAAACAAAGGCATTTCAAAACGAAACAGTTTTTATATACATTTCAGTGTACAAGTGGTATCGGGTCATAGAAAGTTTGGGATTTTCATTTGTCCCCTGACGCTGGAACAACTCTTTTGAGTTGGTGCTTTGATTAGACGGGTTCTTTCATAAAACAAGGACACGTTCGAAATGAATGTTTGTTTAAAGCACTATTGAACCATGATACTTGACTTTTGCATTTTAAACTTTAATTTAAGCCATTATAGTAAATAATAGGCAATCAACAATTTCCCCATTAACCAACAATCTTGAAGTTTTTTTGCACGGCAACCGAGAAGGCTAACCTGCTTGCCCGTGAATTTGCCTCCAACTCTACTTTGGACCCAGCAAACCATTCACCCACCCCAGATTTTCCTTTGTGAACAGAAATCACCCTTTCTCAAGTACATTTTTAATTTCTTCATCAGGTTGGAATATTTGTTCCCTAATTTTTATCATATATAACAGTAATCTTTTCATCATATATAACAGCACTACCTCTCGTCAGCATAGCTTGACTGTATCTAGGATTCGAACCTCAGACCATATGTATTATATTCGAGTGCATCAACCGTTTGGCCACAAAGATGACTTTATGTGTTATTTTTTATCGCTTCTAAACTTATGTCGATATTTTTGTTGATTGTTTTTTAAACGATAATACAGTTAACAGCATTTTCAACTTTGAAGATCATGGAAAATGTTTTTACTAAGAAAAAAAATATATATATATATTAGTCTTCACAGATTTTTTTTTGCTTTATCACATCTCTTTAGTAGAGCTAGACTAACACCCATACCAAGCCAGGAATCGAAGCTACAGCCATTTAGTTGATAGTCGCCAGTTCTACTCACGGAGCTATGGAATCTGCACTTGTAAATGATATCTACAATTTTTTTATATAAACATTGACTGCCAATTTTATTTATTTGCAAAGAATTTTTGTATTATGCTAAGTAAGATGCAGGCGATAGCATTTAACAACAGTGTTTTATCTAAGAAAGAGGGGCTTTTATGGTGATTCATATATATATATATATATATATACCCTACTTCGGGGTAATTGTGCCAACTAGCTAAAAGTGCTCTTTTGGCTACCATGCATATAAAGATCATTCTTTTTTAGTTTGCGCAATTACTCCAGAGTATAGTATGTTAGGTATGTGTATATGTTTGTATGTACAGAATTCATTCCTAAACTAATTAACTGATCATTATGATGTGACATGTTATTTTATCGCTTTTAAACTTATGTCGATTGTTTTTTTTTTGTTTTTTTGATTGATATTTTTAAAGGATAATATGGTTAAGTCTCCAGCCTTGGAGATCATGGAAAATTTGTCCTTAGAAAATCGCCCATATTTTTTTGGACATAAATAATAAATAAACGAATATTATCTATTTAGTTATTATTTTACTTATAAAACAGTAACCTACGAACACTTATTTTGAGGTACTACCTCTCGTCAGCATAGCTTGACTGTTTATAGGATTCAAACCTCAGACCATATGTATTATGGTCGAGTACGTTATCCATATATAGTAATATAAAAATATACTTATAGCATGTAAGCTACACAGAATGGTTTATATTTCTTTGCCATCGGAATTCATCAGAATAATTTCCAAAGAAAAAGTAAAGCCTTTACATTTTATTTTATAAAAACTTCTTACTCATCGCCATTACCTCGATGGTGTGAATAATAGGTATGTTTTCGACGACAGACAATTAATTTAGAGTGACGCCTTCTTGAAATAAATCCTCTTTTATGTTACAGACTTCTTCTCCCTTACAAAAGGCAGGTATTATGAATAACACAAGTTTTATTCGGTTGTAAATATACAACATTTCTAGAAGGTTTCTGCAAAGAAGATAAGCCATATTTTGGGATTGAAGTCTCTTAAACAGCAAAAGTCATTAAAAAGATATTCTTTCAATGGAGAGGATATATACGTGTTTTCTATGATAACAGAAAACACACGGACCCTGTATGTATGTGCATATACGCATGCGTGTTTCTAGCGAAAAGGAAACCAACATAAGGTGGCGTTTATAAGTTTGTTGACGTGGCAAACGCTGAGGTTGGGTTGATAAGAGATGAAAAAATTGCTTGCATCTTTCAAAATGATCTGTTAGAAGTATTAAAACCTAAATGGATGGAATGAGGGGATTCATATTTTTTTTCTTTTTTATTATCTACTATCATATACTTTGTGTGCATGAGTTCCTTCCTCATATGTTCCGAAACGGTTGATCCTATCTTTTGCAAATTTCACACAAAAGTAATTTATGTGTCTGACAATGTTCTTAGATATGTTTCGTACAGAAATTCATCCGATAAGTATCGAAAATCGAAAAGATTCGATCTTAACAATAATCTTTCTTTTTCATAGATAAAAAAAGAATTTTACAGGGGAATATTTTACGTTACACTGGCAAAGGAGATAAAATCTTAAATTATTTCTTCTTAAAAAAAAAAAAAAAAAGAAAATAATTATTGACATCTGGAAATATAGCTCCCCAGTGGTAGATCGTTAGACTTCAGATCAAATGATCCCCTGTTCAAGTCCGGGTTCACCTCACCATTTTATTATAATTTTTTCTTATTAATGAATTCAATTTACGATAAAAAAAAGAGGGACTATTTAAAATCGCTACAAATCATTTCTTCATTTGCATATTTACAAAACATTAACCAATAGTGACTTTTCCAGGGCATTCATCATCAAGCCCAAATATCAGTTGGCATGATATTGTAAAGAAACACAGCGGAATTTGATGAACATTATCATTATTATTTTTTTTATTTTTTTTGTTTTTTGCGAATTAGTCCACCAGGCAAATTATTCCTGGTAATACATAATAATCAATAGAGGGTGTATTCTATAATAATACATACGCAATCTGCATTAATTAAAATATATTAAAACATACTATATGACTGGGCAAAGCCGGGTTTTCGAGCTAGTTGTCAATATATTTGATAGATTCAACCAGCAGTTCCTGGCTGTTAGTCCTGGTAGCCCTGCTAGTTATCTAAACTAGCAGGGCTACCCTTTGTTTCTCAGATATATGGATAAAAAAAAATGTGTGTAATATCTATCGGTTATGATAAAACATTAATTCAAGGAGAAAAAAAATGAAAGACCAAAAAATTGTTCGAAATTAATTTGATAATTGAATTTTTAAAAATGATATTCTTTTATTTCAAAACCATTTGAAATATTTAATAGTCTTAACGTGCAATGGATACTTGATTCGGTGTACTATTGCTTGGTTTGCGAGTTGAAGACCATGGATGACTGAAAAGCACTGGAGTTTTGGAAGAGAGTGACCAGCATCAAGATGATTTGTAACAGATTTTAAAATTCATAAATCTTAGCTTTTAGCTAAGGCTGTTTGATGTGAGCTAGAGAATCGCAATGGAGATGTGAAAGCAGTAGCTAGCAGGAAGGATTATAGCAAATATTCTAAGTGTCCACATAATGAAATTTAATAATTCACACGGAGTACTGTGTGTCCTAAGGGAAGCTTAAGGTCAACTTTCTACTCCCTTTGTTAAAATCTCATTAAAATTAGTTTAAATATTTTTGAGTGATGTGTCATTTGGTTGACCTTTATTTTACATGCTTGCATGCATTGGATGAATTTAAAAAACTGACAAACTTAACTATCTCTGCCAAAATCTTTATTTATCCTGTTTCTTTCAAATTTATCCTTATCATCCCATGTTTTCCTTGGCCTTCACCCGCCAACTGGCTGTGCTACCTAAACTCTTGTACACATACTAATTTCAACACTCTCATCCATTCTTTCAATCTGACCAAACCAGCAAAGTCTCCTGTTCTACACATATCTCTCTATCCTTTCCAGATTCAATCTTCCTTTTAAGTGATTAAATCTAAGTTTTTGAAACTCACATTACACATACATTGCATCATTCTCGTATCATTTCTTTCTGTGACTTCTATACACTATAAAGAGTCACAAAAAAAACAATTACTCATTGCCAAGGCCTAAGAGGCCTTATGAAAGCCAAGAAACTCCTTAACCAGGCCAAAGACTCAGTCGAGTCCAGGATACTATGGTTCTTCTGCATATCGTGAAGACTGAGTTGCTACATCTTTCAAAAGGGACTCAAACTATTGCGTTGCTGTCCACTATGTTCAGGCATTGATTAGAGAAGGAGATTAGGTACCAGGGCTCAGCTCCATGTCACATCTCTAGAAAAATCCAGAAGTGGATGTCTGCAAACTTCTATGATTTCAACGATCTCAAAATTTATCCTCCAACCAGCCTGCTTGCAACCCCATGAATTGTGTGGAGCATAGTTAAGTCAGACACCAATTGTACTTCCTGTAATACAAAGGATGAGCTGATTCCCAGGATTAAATTGGTGTTCAGGCATCTTTTTAAGACACTTAAAGCTGTGTATTCCAGGGAGGTCATTGTGGAGGCTCAGGTTAACTTCTTTGTGTGACGAGCTGTATTTGGCAAAGGATCTTAAAGTGATGAATTTGAATTTTCAGAATGCATCAATTATTACCCAGAATGTTAAATTTGTCTTTCGAACACCCTGTATTGAATTGCAATATTGCAAATAATAACTAAACTGTTTTGTCAGTCAAAACAGAAAAAGGTTATAGCTCATTGACTTAGAATGAATGCATTATGCCAAATTAATGGCTGAATATGACGAAATTTGTGCTAATTTTTTTGCATGAAATACTAATAAACCTGTTAATTCCTAACGAATGGATAACATAATACTTAGTTAGCTGCACCTTATCATAACAAAGGTCCATACAAAATTTCAACCAAATCAGTCCAGTAGTAGAGAATGGACAGACAGATTAAGAGAAATATAATATAGATAGTCTGATCTCGTTTTCATTTGCAGCCTCATTATATTTTCTACACATCTCTGATTTTGAAAAGAAATTAACGTCTAATTCATTGTTATGCTTAAATATTAGGTTGGTGCAAAAATAATGGGTCTTTTTTGATGTTCAACTTCATGTCAAAAAATGACATTTTTGCACCAACCTAATACAGCTGTCATATTAATTTTTGAACACACTTTGTTTAAAAAAATAAAAAATAAAAATAAAATAAAAAAGCAGTTATTCCATTTGTCCTTGTTGTTAATCTCCCACGGACATGTTTCTTCTTCAGTTGGCAGAGCCATGTCTGACCTTCATTTTTACAGGAAATGCTAAGTAAAGAAAAGGCGAAAATGCTAAATTAAATTTAATGAGGAAACCATTAAAACATCAACTTTAAACGCATCCCTTTCATTTTTTACAAAATAGAATTTGGGTGCCTTCACTTGCAATAACTGTTCAGTGTTTTGTGGTCAGTGACATTTTTATTGATTAGAAACAAAAAACAATTATTTTCTAAAATTTTATATTTTTATCCAAAAATGTACAGATTCTTCTTCATAGGGATCTTCATCGATAAACACAGGAAGAATCAAGAAGAGCAATATACCAAAGCAAGAGGGAGATTAAACAAGCCTAATTTCCAGATATGACCAAAAGAATGAATTATTTTGGATTAAAAGATGACAAATATGGATATTGTTGGAGTGAAATGCATTCGAAATGACAATGAAGTGTTGACAACAAATAAACAGGATAAGAGCAATGTTTGGAAATGCTACTATGGAAAATTATTAAATATTGAGTTTTCATGGAACTGATGAAATTGTAAAATTTGCATAAGATGTCTTTGGTTTTGTTATAAGAATTGCAAAAGAAATCATACAGAACCTATAAAATGCCAACAAAGGTAAGGTTGGTTGTTTTTGTTTTACGGCATATCAACCCTTTTCAGGTTATTTAATGCCGACAAAGGTAAGGATGGAGGCCTTTCAGGTGTTGTAGAAATATGGAAGGCTGCAGGTAAAACAGGCATTGAGATGATCAAACTTGACAGATGAGAACATAAAAGAAGAGGTTGTCTTAAAAGAATGGGAATTAAGTAAAATTGTGAATTTTCATAAAGAAAAAGGAAGAATCAGATAAACGTGATTACAGATCAGGTTCTGAAAGTGATTGATAATAATTGAGCTGCAAATAAGAAGTCGGATAAAGATGAAATGCAATTTGTTTTTATGCTTCGTTAAACTGTCACTGCTGCTATATTTACCCGGAAACAAATACAAGAGAAGTACCCTGATCAAAAGAAGAACCAATATTTTGCTTTTCTGGATATGGAGAAAGTCTTTTATTGTGCCAAGAGCAATTGTCTGATGGCGTTTGTATAAACGAAGTGATTGTTCAAGCAATTTACAGAAATTATCAAAGTCGTGGTAGAATTATGATGCTGCTTTTTGGGGGGAAGCTGGGAGTCTTTTCTAAGCCCTTACTCAAATTATCATAACATTTTCTATTGGATTCAGGTTGGGGCTCTAGGCTAGCGATTTCATGGGGGCGATTCTTTCTTCAAATAAAGCTATAACCTTCTGATGCCTGTTTCCTGCATGGAAATAGGAGATTCATAAAGATTACGATGTAATCTTGATACCACATGATGCTGAAGAAGCTTTTTGAAAATCTCACCATTGATATGTATGCAGATAAGGCCAACTCCTGCAGATAAAATCATTCCAACACCATCACACGATCATTAGTAAACTTAACGGTTTTCTTGACAAATTGAGAAGACCGTCTTCACCTGTTCTACAGAGTTTGTAAGTTTTGCCATCAGACCCAAATATATTCAACTTGGACAAATCACCAAAATAAATTATGCACCAGTTCAAACATGTTCTCTCGCATACTCCAGGTGTTCCCTTTGGTTTCGATTTGAAATGAGCAGTTTCAAAGGTGGAATACGAAAATGCAATTCTGCGTTGTTTAATCTGTGAGTAACTGTTTTCTATGAGATCTTATCTGTCTCTTCGTTAAATTTACGGGTGATTCATGTCGCAGTTTCAAAACGTTTTTTTTTGTTTGCTTTTTTATTGTAGAAATTCTAACAATTCTTTAATCTTCTCGTTGAAGGTTTTCTTGTTTAATGTGTTATTGATTTTATACCTGCTAATCACACGATGAACGACCCTTTAAGACCTATGAACAATATTAGCATTTTTTTTTCTTCATATTTAGCAATAGTTTCTTTTTCTTCAAAACAGTGTTCTGCATGTAGAATTTGCCATATTGCTTTAAAATGATAAACTTTATCGTTGATTATCGGAGGTGGCCAGCCTTAATGGGTCGTAAAATACGTTTAAATATATTTTAATTCATGTAGATTTTGTATTATTATAGAGCCAATTCTCTATTGATTATTATATTGTATCGAATATATAGTAATGATTTCAAGTTTTAAAAAAAATGACTTCAGTGTCATCAGCTACAATCGAAACCAAAACATTTGGCATTCTAGCCATGTCTCCTACTGATGTAGCTATCGAGAGATAGGTAAGAAAGGTTTAATATGAAACAACTAAGAAATGAATTGACTGTAAGCATGTGCAGAAAGAAGTAAAATATATCGGCAAGTTGAAATGAACATTTTGTATTTCAACTTACCAACTGTATGCATTATATATCCATCCAACCAAATCTTTAATTCCTTATAAACCATCCTTGGTGTATGATTACTATTTTCTGTTAATTTCAGTGTTATGTGACTGGTATTTTAAGAGTTTATTGGTTAAATATTTACACACAGACACATCTACTGCTTTATTTATATAGAAAAGTTCCATCGTTTTTTTAATCTTTCAAATTAAAGGCTTTTTTCAAATTATTAACATCATTCTTAAACTTTTGTCCCGAAGTTTATTTTTTGTACCAATTTAATGTTTATTCTTAAGAAAACTAATGTGTAAGCTCTGGTAACTTTATATAATATTTTTGCATTACACATTAATCTTTATTTGGTAAAAAAATTCATTGCTAATCATGCATTACTTTTTAAGTAATAAACACACACACACACACACTTTTTTATATATATATATATATATATATATATAAACTACTTAATTTACTCACATAAAATTAATATACGAAAGTATAGATTTATGCGTAAACTTTAAGTATTTACTTCAAAAGTGCTCAATACGTAAGTAGAGCTAGTTAGTAATTTATAAAATATATATGGCGATTAAGCTACACTGAATATTCGGCGTTTCATCCACTCTAGGACTCCTCAGGCTATATATAAAATAGGAGAGGAGCATATAAAAACGATAAACAACTACAGAATTCGCGCATAAGCCTGAGGAGTCCTAGAGTGGATGAAACGCCGAATATTCAGTGTAGCTTAATCGCCATATATATTTTATATATTACTATATATATATATATATATATATATATAAAAAGTGAGAATGTGTGTGGGCGAGGACACTTCTCAAACTAAATAATCAACAAATTTTTTATCTGCAAACTTGAAATTTGGTATATAGGGTATTCAGACATGTAGAAAACTTTTAATCAGTTTTCATCGGAGGAAAAAGGACTGCTAAGGGGCCAAAATTGAAAAATTGGTACGTGGGGGTCATCAGATTTTTATCTGCTTGTCAACTGTTTCATGAGGTTTGAAAACACTTTTTAAAAATCGTGGCAAGTTAATCTAATATTATCGTACTTGACTCACTGTTTTTTGGTTTCGATCTTAGCTCGAGTTTTTTTTTGTTTTTTTTACCTACAAGAAGTGGACTGTTTAGAAAAACAATACTTGTACACATATGTCTCAGTTTATATCCATTTTTTTACTTAATGTTTTTTTCTTTTTAAGGAATTTAACTTTATATTTAATACTAGGCAATGACGGGTATATCTTCTAGTGTGTGTGTGTATGTATATATATATATATATATATATATATATAAAAGTGACATTGTCTGTCTGAGGAACGGTCTCTACCAAACTCCTGCCAATTTTTGGTCTACAGACTTGAGACTTCATATATATAAGGGATTTGGACATGCGGAACAAATTTGATTTAGTCTTTAACATATAAAAATAGCTGCTTTAGTGTCAAAATTGAAAAAAAATTGGCACTCGGCAGGCGTAAGTCAACTTCTGGCACGCATATGCAAATATACATTTATATACATGAAAAATGGTTTAATTTTAACATTTTATCATTTGACAATAGCTCAAATGGAAACGACAAATGGTTTTGATTCTAGCTAATGGCACTCAGGTCATTTTTCTTTTGAAAACACTATATATTGGGTACAACATAATAATCAATAGAGAATTCACTATAATAATAAATATGAAATTTTCATGAATTAAAATATAATATTTAAACATGTTACTATATATATATATATATATATATATATATAGTCTTGGAGGTTTTTTAACCTTTTAAAACTATGAAAAAAAAAAAAAAATTATCATTCGTTAGAAAACCACTTAATCAGTAAGTCATTCAATCACCTGCAATCACTGCATAAACTTGCTCTCTCGAATTCACTATAGTACCAATAATAATTTATTTTTTAAGGGATCATCAGTTGTTTACCATGAAACACTGTTTCACAATAATGTAATGCAATAGATCTACTGGTATGGAAATCCAGTGATTATCGATCTTACTGTTATATATTTATTGTTATTATTGTTCTTGTTTGTTGTTAGGACTTCTTATTAAAGTGAGTCTTATTAGTAGTGAGAGTCTTATTACAAGTGATGTTGTGTCTTAGAGAGAGATGTTGTAAGAGAGATGTTCGTGTTATGACGAGATTCATATATATAAAATGTTCATACTTAGAAGTGTAATAGAAGCTCTTAGAGTGAGGAGACAGTGTTGAAACAGGCTCCATTTCACACCTGACTCGGTTCAAACACCTGTAAAACAGAAACCACAATTAGTTCAGAGCTGTAATTTGCCACATAAACCGTAGAGATATAAATCATTGCACATGCTAGATCAGACAACTGGAAGTGGGTCAGGGGCATTACTTATTGCACTGCCCTCGTAACCTGAAAATAAAGAAAAGAAACTAAATAAAATGGTAGTATGAGATTCAAGATTTTGAAGTTAAAGGCATAGGTGTCCTCGTTCAAACCTCGATTTTCCTGCTAGTTTTAAAATTCGAGTGTAAAAATTTCATAAACTTAAAAGTGGTTTTCATTTCCTCAAAATGTTATTTGCTATGGACGATGTACATTGCTTTCTTTTCTAACAAAAAAAGAGGAAAAAATAACTGGTTCAAACAAATCTAATAAATAAGTTTTATTGAAAAATTTCATATTTGATAAACACACTAAAAGAAGTTAATTTCATTTAAAATTTTGAATGAAATATTTTCTTCCTTCATTGACGATGGATTTATCAATCCCACGGTGAGAAGATGTGACACAAGGATCGGAAAGTGGGATTAAAGAGCCATCACTCCCAAAGAGGAGTGTTCTGGCCTGTAAAAATACCTGGTCAGCCCCATTGACATTCCCCAGTAAGGTCGCCTCAGGCGATTAGCAATAAACTAACCCATTCTCAAAGAGAGAAGGCAAAGTATGGGAAGATGGAGCTCCTAGAACTGCATCACACCAACTCAAAACCACAATCAACATTGAAAATACTATTTCAGAAATGAGACTTGATATCGGTGCCGAAAGTACAACCTTTATTGAAGAGTTCAATAATTTTTGAAGTTGGGTTTAATTCAGGATCTGTGTAAACCAGGAATCAGTATTTTCTTAGAAAATTTCAAGCCAAAAAAACAGTTCTAAAAATTGACAAGTATTTACTTGGATGCTTCCTGCAGTCGTTTATCTGATCAAGTCTTCTGACCATACATCAATATCAAGAAAAGTCAGTAAACCAACCATCACAAAACAAGTATAGTGAACTGTTACAATGCACTCAATACATTTTGTGTATAGATCAGACACACAGACACAAAGCAAGCTGTGCGCAGTAGCACACATGCGTGCGGCACCATGGCATGACTAATTGATACGCATACATTTCCTGTGAGCTCTGACCTAGCCTTCTGTTTTCCTTCTCTTCTCACCTTACCTGGCATCAAGCGGTCCACACGTATAATTTGCATGCTCCATAAACATGCACTCCGAGAGCAGCAAACAGACTTATGAGGAAAGGCGATCTGATCCTTCATAAACTTTAATACCAACCAAAAACAATTATTCCTAAAATTCAACAATCTTACTGAATTTTTATGAACATCCCGTACACACATTCTTATACAATTAAACTTGCAGTTTATCTTCGCCTGTTCGTGTACACCAAATGTTTTCATGTTATTTTACTTTGTATGAATAAATGTTTCTTGTAACTCGGTATTTGGTTATAATTAAAATCGGAGTTATTGAACATGTTCTTATTTCTTTATAAATAGGTATACACCGATCCCAACATCTGTAAAATGTTTGTCCAGCTAAAATTTATTATTTGATGGCCATTTATATCTTTTATGTTGTCAAAATGTACACACATTTTTTAATGTTATCATCATGTGGTCCGTTTTCCAGCCATTAACTAAAGGGAAGTAACTGATTTTTTTTTACAGAGTTATTTCTCTTATATCAATTTGAGTTATATGTATGTGTATGTCCAGAGAGAGGAATGGGTTAAGAGGGATAGATATTGGAAATTATCAATGATACTGGATTTTTAAGTATTGAAGAGTTATCCCTCCTTATTTATCAGTGATATAAGCAGCTTACAGTTGTCTCCTTTTATCTGTTAAATGGATTTTAAGTAAAGCACCGAGTTACCTCCCTTTGATTTTTATATATAAAGGACATGTCTATGTGTCCTTTCTTTCTCTTTGGTGTATAGCTCTTTTCGTGTAATGTAAAAAAATAAATAGACACGTCTGTGTGTGTGTGTTGAAGAAAATGTTAAGTGTTAATTCATTTTTGTCCTCATCAATACCTTTCATGATATGAAGTTATTTAAGGAACAAAGGTACATTTTTCTTTATTTACTTTGTAATTAATTTAACTAATGTTATTAATTAACCTAACAAAGGTTATTAATTAAACCAACAATGGGGAGAGGGATAGAAGTTATGTTACATTTTTGTTTCAGGCAATGCTGTGTAGTCTTGCTAGTTTTCTTTTTTTTTTTTTTAAAGAAACATCGAACAAGCATAAAAAAAAAAAAAAAAAAAAAAAAAAAAAAAAAGCTGACAGAAGTAAACCAAAACCTTTCACAGTAGAAAACAGGAAGAAGGGGTCAACCAACAAGAACATGCTAAATATTTTCAGAAAGAATTATTCCAAGAATAGATAAGGAAGGTTCTGAAGGGAATCACTTTATTATGATTAGGAGAGAATAATAATGGCTGCTCAAGATCAAAGTTTGATGAGCAAAATATAAATAATAAAATGCTTTTAAGAAGATTGGTCTCAACATTGTCTGAAAACAGTCTCTACCAAACTCCTGTCAATTTTTGGTCTTGAAATTTGATATGTAGGGGATTTGGACATGCGGAATGAATTCGATTTAGTCTTTAACGAGTAAAAATAACTGCTATGAGCTCAAGTGCAGTTTCTACCATACACACAAGTCACTTGACCTTCAGTTGTAAGGTTTTGCTGGTGGATGACTACTACATAGTGCAACCCAAAGTGTGTAATTATCTTCCTTGGGCTATCTGCAAAAAAAGTAACATTCAGTGTAGCAGCAAGTTCTAGGAAGGATGGGGGTTAATAAATATCCAAGTTTCAATGTTTTTCTATAAATCAAGATTATGCTCATCAAAGACTTTCATCAGAAATAAGGTAAAACCTGTTGTTGAACACTGTTTTCTTGTTTCATATTTGAATTTTTCCATCTACTGTAATCATACTGAGTGTTATTTTCCGTTTTGGTCGATGTAACCTCCAACAAGTTTATCTTGTTGAAGTCTGGATTGTGGTAGAGTAGATAAAGTACTTTGTAAAATTCAGTTGTAATGTTACACTCTGATGGAGGTCAACACTCAAAATACAATTGCAAATTACTTAGAACTTCTATCCAGTCATAACTGATGGAATGAGAGCATACTACCCCTGTGGATTAAATAAAGGGTTCCGTTCAGATTCAGAGTTTTACAGAAAGATTCCAACCGAAATGTTGTGAAAATAACACTAAAGATAAAAAGCATTAGTCCAAATAATTCTCATCTCAAAAATTCAGAAATGTAATGTTTTTGGTTTGTTATGTCTGATAAATGTTAAAAATACCTAAAAGTTTTTTTGTTTTTTAAAGATGGATCTTCAGTTTCTGAAATACTTTGTAATGACATTTTCAATGACAAATGTGCCTTAAGAATAAGCACCAATTAATACCAGCTTAAAATAATATACTTGCATATACAGAGTGTCTCAAAAATGTACTCACACTTTCACTTTTATCAGCAATATCTGGACAATCATGCTCATTAATTTGAACATTTGCAAACACTATTCTTCAGTTACATTCATCTTCTGTATTTAAAGCTATTCCATTTCACTTACTTCATAAATAAAGGTTTTATCCATCATTCGAAGTGTGAGTAAATTTGAGACACTTTATGTTGGTTATGCATGCAATGATATATTTTTGTTTAGTTCCTCAAAACTGTTTTAATCCCATTAACTTCTGTATTTCTCAAAATACCTTGCATATACGTCAGGATACAGTTGCAAAATTTATTAAAAAAAAAAAAAAAAAAAAAAAAAAAAAAAAAAGGGGGGGTGTATTTTTCTTATGGATATAAAGTTATTTTGCCATTGTTGGAATGGAATGGGGATAATTATTCACACGAGATAAAAAAAGAAAATCCTGATTTTATTTTTTTTTAGAAATTAGCTTTATTGAATAAAATTTTGTAGTAGTACAGGAAAATATAAATAGAAATTAATTTTTGCAAGACAAAAAAAAAAAGGGGGAACTGAAATGAAGAAAAATAATTAAAAACCTTGTTTTTCTTTTTTGTTTATTAGGAGTTGGGGCATACGTGTTAGGATGGGGAGACATTTTATTAGCTGAGCAACAAAAAGACTTTTGCACAATCACGCTACTCAGATGATAATCAGGACTTTTTGTTTTTTATACAACAATATTTCTCAAACTCTGATATTCTTGAATTCCCAACAAACAAGCCAAACTGAGAATTCATAAGGGAAGTAAAGAGAAATAAGGAAAAGTTTCATTAAAAAAAATCTACAAAGATTGGGTAGGGGGCAATGAAAAAAAAATGCGAAGATAAAATAAATTTTTTGACAATGATGCAGAGGTGGTACCCCCACCCCCGACCGTATTTGACATGGAAATTTTAAGGAAAGCGTAATTTAATAATTAAGTTAAAAAAAAAAAAAAAAATGCAATAAAATTGCAAGACAGAGAAAAGCCAAGAACGTTCTCCTTCACATTCAAACACTTGTCAGAAATTCACGGATAAACATTTAAAAACATTTTTTTAATGAAAATGATCAAAACCAAATATTTTGGAATGAGAAGAAAAAAAGAATTTGACTTGTCTTTCATCTTCTTAGGTCCTGCAACGATACTCTCTGCCCCAGCATTAGGGTTATTTATATACCTTTCTGTTATACTTTTTAAAATGTTAAGCAAAAAATAAACTTTTACAAAAATGAAGTCTTACTTATTGGAAAGTAATTTCAGTGAAAACCAATATTTTTTTTTTTTTTTTTTTTGTTTTCGAAAAAGAATCAAAACATTGACTGGCAAACAACTTGCTGTCAAGCAAGACTTCACTTGAATGGCTTTAAGAATAAATATTCTTTGCAATTATTTAGCAAATTTCATTTCATTAAAATTAATATATATGTATGTATATATTGATTTTAATAATTATGTGGATACATATAAATAAATAAACATTTTAAGATTACGATAACACTGTGTATAACCATGGTGTTACAGTAATTTTAAAATAGGGCTCAATATACAGAGGTACAGAGCGAGATATTTTCATTTTATATCAGTTTTGGTTCTTATTAAGAATTCAACCCAATTAAAAAAAAATAAAACAGAAAAATCTTTCTGATCTACGTAACTACCACAGAAAGGAAATGTAACATTCCAAAAATTAACTAAATTGATAAAGTAATTTACGTTTATAAAAGAAAAGAATATCAAATGATTTAAAGCAATTTATGTGAAATCAGTACCATTACAAGACTATTCTCGCAAGTTTGAATTATTGTAGACTTATCTGCCTATTTTTTTTTTTTTTTTTAATCAAGATGGTGATGCAAAGCAGCTTTTTTTTATTTTTGCTTATTCATAAAATTTCATTTTTTTTAAAATAAAACTATTTGGTCAGTTCATGTGATTTTTGGAATATGATGTTCCATGATGGGTATGTATATCAAAGATTTTTCTGTATTTGTTTTTTTAATTAGGTTGAATTCTAAATAACACATTCTTTTAACCAATAAACTAACTAAAAATTATTTTATTCAAATTTATAATTCAGAAAGGAAGAGGTGGGAGAATGAAAAGCAAGAACGAAAAAGGAAATGATTTTTAATTTATTTTATTCTTTAAGCGTTTATTCTGATGACGAAAAGCAAAAATGCAATTTTTATTTCTGTAAATGCAGTACCGTCCTCTCCTATCGAAAGAGTGGAAAGAGGAAGAAAAAAATGTTTTTACAAAATACAAAAAAAATTAAATCAAATTCAATTTCAATACTTAGTTTTAGAAAATAATTTTAAAATTATTCCCAGCTAAAAGATATAAAAAAAAACTGCGATGAAGTTTGGACTTGATCAGCGTTTCTTTATGCGTGTGTGGAAATAAGTATAATAAAATAAAATAAAACTCATTTCTCTTTATGGAAGTGTGGAGGGGAGGAGGAGGAATCTGTAATTATTTACAAAAGTGGGGAAGAGACTTTGTATACTTGTGTTGGATTAAGGGTTGAAAATAAACGAAGAGATAAACATTTTTTCTTCCATAACTGGCAGTCCACAAAATCAAAGTTTTTTTTTTTTTTTATAAGCAAGTCTTTCCTTTATTTCATGTTTTTTTTTTTTGTTTTGTTTTTTAAATTTTCTTGTGTGCGAGCTTTTATACACAGCAAATGACTAGGTTGAACAAATAGCAATTTTGTAAAGAAAGTGAAGAGGAGAAATCAAAATTGATGAACAGTTTTAAGAGGAAGAGGAGAAATCAAAATTGATGAACAGTTTTAAGAGGAAGAGGGGAGATTTGGGGAGAAAAATGATGCAAGTAGGGCCAAGAGAGCATATTAAAAGCAAAAACATTAAAATTTGTCCATGGTCGAAGATTGTGGGAAGGGAGGGAGTCGGAAGTGATAACGTCAAGAATGTTTGTGTGAATGAAGAAAAGATTGTAGCAAGAGAAGGGGCTACAAGGACAGTTGCATCTTTAACTGGAAACAGAGGTAAATGATAGCAGGATGGTGGCAATAGGCAGGTTTTTTCTCTGTCTGGCTTGGACAATGAAAGTGGAGTTTTCATTATCTGAATGGTCAATATTGTGGGCCGCAGGATATTACTTGTGGTCAACAGTTGAGGTTTAGTTTCCTTCCCACCGTTCATACCTGAAACAGGAGAAATAACAAAATTATAATTAGGATACAATATTTGCAAATTAAATAGCACAAGATTTCAGCATGAATTATATAATACATGATGACTATTATATATATATATATATACATTGTTATTAATATAAGCAAATTTACATGATCACGACACTGGACATACAAATGTTTCGGACAAATGGTTGGTTACAACCAAAAGTCATCAAATAACTTCATAAATGATTGCTTTCCACAGAAGAAACTAGTCAAAAAAAAAAAATTTTTTCTGTGAAAAGCAACCATTTATTAAGTTACCTGACTAGGACTTCTGGTTTTAGTCGACCATTTGTCTGAAACATTAGCATGTCTATTGTCACGATCATGTAAATTTGTTTATATTAAACATATATCTTGTACCCCTTCGAGGTAAATACCCCTAACAAACCTGACGAGCAACAAAATCCCAGCCCTGCACAGTAGAGATCCCTAGATGTAAGAAAGCCTTCTACTCCCAATAGTTTCTTCCCCAGAACTGCTAGATTTTGGAACTTCTTTCCGGATTCCTGCTTTCCCAACTGTACTGACATGCAGAAGTTCAAGTGTAATGTGAACAGACATCCCTGCAACTTATGTCCCCGATAATAGGCCCCTACTTTAAAGTGGCAATGTGTCTTATTTGGGGTGAAAATTGAATAATAAAAAAAAAAATATTTAACTGTATTTTAGGACCCCCGCCCCACTAATATATGATATATATAAAAAAAAAAAAAAAAAGAAATATACACAAATCCCATATTGCATTGTATATCATTGGATATTTTGAAATTGCAAATACAAACTTTTAAAACAAGCCGCAGTCTTTGAGGTTATTCTTGATGATGACATCTGTGACGACATCGAACACAAATTGGACATTGTTGGTGTCTGTAGCACAAGTGAAATGCGTGTAAATCTCCTTAGAGTCTTTCCGTTTGTTCAGATTCTCAAATTGAACTTGAATATATGCAGCTGCCTCTTCGTACGTATTAGCACCTGTAATGGAGAAATATGTATACCAACAAAGCTGTATATACAATAACGATGCATTATGCGAGACAGAGCTAATGAACATTTATTAATACACTTTTTATGCTGTTTGGCAATAAAACAAATCGCACAATTCTATTTCAATAAAAAGTTCAATCATTTTAATTTTGTGCATTTCGACTTTTCCATTCCTTAATACATTGGTATAATTCAACATTTAATTATCTCATCTGAAAGTCCCTAATAGTGTTTATGAAATCCAATTTTTACATCCTAAAAGAAAAAAAAGAAAATAAAAAGAAAAAAAAGAAAAAATCAGTCAATATTTTCAACCATATTTGCACTAATTACATTTGTAAGACTGCCTGAAAACTTGTTTCAGTACTTAGTTATCTTTTACAGAGAAGATAATTATGTTTATTAATGTGAGCAATCAAGTTACTTGTTTTACTAGAAATATAAATGTACTAATTGTCTCTAACTAATTTTTGGTTGGGTAAAACATTTGTATCAATGTATTATTTTAAAACATATCACTTTTTTTTTTTTTTTTTTTAAATTTATTTTTTATTGAGATAAGCAGATTTTTATATGGTATAAACTAATTCTTTTTTTAAATTATTGTATATACATAATCAAGGTTTGGAAGTATAAGATCTGAAAAAAAAAAAAAAATGAATGCTAAAACCTACAATTGAAACCAAGCCTTTAGATCAAACTGACACCACTATATGAGTTATTTAACTACTAATTATTTAATTCTAAGCAGTATTTGCTGTGACTGCTATTTCAGTTATTGAAAAATGACTCCATTTTAACATCTACTTAGCCAGTTTAATTTCTTCAAAGAACCCAAACTGAAATAATAGAATTTCTTGTTAAGATTGGCAAAGACAAAAAATTAGCTTGTTAGACTAAATGATTTATTGAAGATTAACAAAATAAAATAACAGTGCAAGCATTTCTGGAAACAGACATTTTTTTAGTTAAACTAGCAGTTCAGCCCAGCTTTGCCCGGGCCCTATGTACTGTTCATAACTTTATGCATATATATATTAAAAAGTTTGACCCATGTCTAGGTAACCTACATCTAAAATTTCAAGTGTTTAGACCCAAAATTGGCAAAGGAGTTTGGTAGTTTGCAAAGGTCAACTCTTTCAACTTTGACTTCTTGGCAGACAAATTTTTACTCAAAAACTGATTTAGAAGCTTGCTGCATGTTTAAGTATCCTTTATGTAAAATTTCAAATGTTTAGACCCAAAATTTGCTGAATAGTTAGCTAGAGACCGCAAAAGTCAAATCTTTTGAACTTTGACCCCTTGGCAGCCAAATTTTGACCAAAAACAGATTAAAAAGCTTGCCCTACGTCTGAATACACTTTATGTAAAATTTCAAATGTTTAGATCAAAAATTGACTGAGAGGTCAATTTTTTTAAACTTTGACCCCAATTTTGACCCTATAACATTTGTTTTGGGGTCAAATCAAGTTAAAAAGTTTGATCCATGTCCAAGGAACCTACATCTAAAATTTCAAGTGTTTAGACCCAAAATTAACGGAGAAGTTTGGTAGAGTTTTCAAAGGTCAAATCATTGAACTTTGACTCCTAAACTCCCAAATTTCTGTCCAAAAACCGATTAAGAAGATTTTCCCAAATCTCAATACCCCTTATGTCAAATCTTGAGTCTGTAGACTGAAAATTGACAGAGTTATTTGGTAAGGAAATGTATATAGACACACAGACATTTTCACTTTTATAGATATATAGATAAAATCTTAATAAATTATCAGTTTATAGAGTTTTTTTCCAAACTCTCATTGGTACTCAAATAAAAGTCTTTTTTTTTCACCTTTTATTCATCCTAAACCAATCACAGTGCTACTGAAATGTAAGGGACTTATGAATTAGGGGCCCATACCTACAGTAGGGAATTATTACATTTCAACATCTTAGCAAAGTAAAGGAAAGAGAACAGGGAGGAAATTCCAAAAGCTAGTAGTTTGAGGAAAGAAGCTATTAGATTGAAGGGATAAGGTTTTTCTGATTGTCTGAGCAGTCAAGGATATTTACATTGAGGGGACACCAGTGCAGCAAGTTTGTTGGAACACATTTTAATCTATTTATAAAACAAGCACAAGGATACAACATTGTAGCGATGAGACAGGGGTTGGAGCTTGGTAGATAGTATGGGACATCAGATTAGAGACTTTTTTTGGGGGATCATGTTTAAGAGAGAGAGGCTAGTGATTGGTGCACTAGCTAATTTTCATGAGAAGATCTTCCTAGGATATATCAAGTACTACTACCCTAACTCCAATAGAATTGAACAGTGTATGGTATATGCATTCACAAATGACCATCAGAATATCTGCAGTAGAACAGGCTTGACTGGTTTTACTATTTAACATCTACGAATGTCTTCTTATTTAAACTTAGTTTTAGTCTACACCCATACCCACATTATTATCATTGGGTTAGTATTATTAGACAGGGTTAACGTTTAGGAGAGATGGAGGAAAAGTAAATGATATTTTAGGTCATTTATAATAATAAATGTTAATTTTCAAATACGTTTAACCATAATTCTTTTTTAAAAGAAAAGTGTCCAAAACTTACCTTCATACTCTGAGAAGCAAGTTGTGAGTGGTGATTTTTTAATTTTTTCTTCAAATAAATCCTTTTTGTTGAGGAAGAGGATGATAGAAGTATCAGAAAACCATTTATTGTTGCAGATGGAGTCAAACAATTTCATACTTTCCATCATTCGGTTCTGAAACAAAAACGATAGGAACATTTGTTTCAAACACTTTAAAAATATATAGGAGACAACTCATGACATGTTTGGTCAGAGTCACATTTTGTTTCACTCATTCCATTTAAAAATTAATAAACTGTGACTTATCTAGAAACAGATAATGAAAGTAATATTTATATTTAAAATAAAACAAAGTGATCAAAAACTTTTTCTGAAAAAAGGCAACTAGTATTTAAAGTTCTCAAAACATTTAATTTTTTTATGTATTCATTTAAT
Organism: Euprymna scolopes; assembly: GCF_053919585.1. Taxonomy (NCBI): domain Eukaryota; kingdom Metazoa; phylum Mollusca; class Cephalopoda; order Sepiida; family Sepiolidae; genus Euprymna; species Euprymna scolopes. The sequence continues at coordinate 179,364,776 of NC_136486.1, read as the reverse complement.
TCACACTTTCAAGATGTTGTCTCACTGTAAAGCCGGTTACTTAGTTTTGACTGTGCTATAATGAAATGTATATATAAATATACACAATTTACGTGAATTTCAAAAACACAACAATCTATACCTTTTTAAATAAAGTACTTTACATTAACATTTATTCCTGAAAAAACTATTTCACACAAAAAAATCTGCACCAGTTTTTGGTTGATTGCATATAATTTGCCTTTTAAAAAAAAAAGTTTCTTTTCACAATAGAGTTAGTGTTTAGCTTTAATAAGTTGACTAATTGTAATCAACAGAAATGTAGTCCCTCTTGATTTTGTTTCCTCTCATCTTCAGGACTCATCAATTTTGAAAAGTTACAAAAGTACCCCCCCCCACTCTCTATTGACTAAACTAAGTGTATATATAAAAAAAAAAAACTATCTTCCTTATAATTCTGTCATCAATACATGTAACCAAAGAATGGAATCAGCAAATCCATCTTTGTCACATATTTTGGTTTATCTAACATAACATTCCTGTTTGTTCTAACATTCCAACGTTAACACTCCTGATACATTTCTAATATAAATATTTTATTTTTAAAATACCTTTTTCATGTTGATACATATTTTCAAACGTTACATTTTACAAACATTCATAATAGTCATTCACTCTTTCTTGGATTACCACGTTGTTGCGGTGAAGGAGCTAGAGCTCCTTAATGATCCCTAGAGCTATGTTGGCGGGAGCGAAAGCTCCTGGCAGAGCCACCCTTGCCAGAAAGATTGGTGAATAGAAACCAGAGAAAGAGTGATCCTTTGTCCTCCAGGTTGCGGGTTGAGCATAGGGCTAACAACCCTTTCTTGTAAAACAAGTATGTTACGAAAACAGCGACAAAGAGAACCCCTACTTCAGTATGTGGGAGGCCTTCCGAGTCAAGTGAAACTCGTATGACTGCTGGTGGCCAAAGGGAGAGGAAAACTATGCAGCATTCTTGAGGTTCACTGGTTCAGGATATGCAGAGGTGGAGGGGATTTGTTGCTGCTTAACAAACCATTGGGTGTAATGGTTGATGATGATAATCATTCAGGTTAGCATTTTACCAGAACCAACAATCACATGCATCTATAAAAAAAAAAAGAAAAGCAACTTACCATTTCTTGGTCTTCAGCTAACATTAAATCATATTCACTCATGGCCACAATGAAAATAATAGCAGTAACACCTTCGAAACAGTGGATCCATTTTTTTCTTTCTGATCGCTGACCACCAACATCAAACATTCTAAAAAATGGAATCAAAGTTTAGTAAAAATTTGTCAATATTAAAAAAATAAACAGAATCAGTTTTCCAAACATGTTTTAAAAATTGTCAGAGAAAAACTTAGAGAATTAGACATTCTTTTTATTTGAATGCCATGTTAGAGTTCCATGTACGTGTATAAAACATACCATTAACTTGCATGTATTAGCATTATTTTCTGCACTAAGTTACGACTGCACAATTTATTCAATGTTTTGTTAAGCCTAATGTATTATTCAATCTTAGAATTTGTCATAAGTGAAATTTCATGCATTTACAATTTTATATGAACCAGGTCAAATGTGTTAAACACTTCTATCTGTTTTTTGTAAAGGATTTGTTGGTCCTTAACACCCATTATATATGTGTATGTAGAGAGATGAAAAAAAATTAACACCCATTATATATGTGTATGTGGAGAGATGAAAAAAAAATTAACACCCGTTATATATGTGTATGTAGAGAGATGAAAAAAAAATTAACACCCGTTATATATGTGTATGTAGAGAGATGAAAAAAAATTAACACCCGTTATATATGTGTATGTAGAGAGATGAAAAAAAAATTAACACCCATTATATATGTGTATGTGGAGAGATGAAAAAAAAATTAACACCCATTATATATGTGTATGTGGAGAGATAACAAAAAGAAACTAAAATTATGTTCATCAATATTTTGTCTTTATTTCAAAGCTTCTTCGGGATGATCCATTTCAAAAAATAACTTATCAGTACAATATTTGAAAAAATATTTGTTGTATAGAAATATGATACTAGTATTTTATTTCTTGAAAACAATCATTCCGAAGAAATCATGATATAAATACGAAACGTTGATGAACATAATTTTAGTTTGTCCTTTTTCATCTTTTAATCACGCTGTAATATCATTTCCATAATTTTTGTCATATATATATATATATCATATTAAAAATATCCAAAACTATATATATATAAAAAAAAAAAAAAAAAATCATTGAATTTCAACATTGTTTTTATTCATAATGGTAATTTTGTGTACCTTAATTGTGCATATATATATATATATATATATATACACACACAAGATGCATCTGTGACCCATTGCATCACAACTACCACTATTCATTCTTTTATTTCATTTTTTTTTCTGCCAACACTAAGCTCGTTTCCTTCAATAATTAAAGAAACCTTCTCACCCACCAATAGCTATGACTAAAGATACATTACTTGAAAGTACTTCTTTAAAACTCTTCAGCCTAACGTTCAGAGGGAACACGAGTTGGAACAATTACATTGAGAGCATTGCCAAGGCTCCTGCAAAGAAGGTGGGCTCTCTACTATGCTAGAAAGCTACTTATGCCTGAAAGTATCCTGTATCTCTACAAGGCCACCATTCGCCCATGTATGGAGTATTGTTGTCACATCTGGGCTGGTGCATCTCCTACTTGTCTCTCACTCCTGGACACGGTTCAAAAGAGAGTTGCCAACCTGATAGGTCCTGAACTGTCATCTAAGCTTCAGCCTCTGTCCCATCAATGAAATGTTGCATCCCTCTGCCTGTTCTACAAGTATTTTAATGGTGAATGCTCAGACGAACTACAAGCACTTGTACTTCTTTGACGTAAATACCCCCCCCCCGGCAAACTCGACAAGCAACAAAATCCCACCCCTACATAGTAGAGATTCCTAGATGTAAGAAAGCCTTCTACTTCAATAGTTTCTTCCCTAGAACTGCTAGACATTGGAACTCCCTTCCGGGTTCCTGCTATCCCAACTGTACTGACATGCAGAAGTTCAAATGTAATGTGGACAGACATATTGCTGCTCAACTCCCTACATAGTATCCCTGCAACTTATGTCCCCGATAGTAGTCCTTTGCATCAAAGTGGCACTGTGCCTTGTTTGGGGTGAAAATGGAATAAAAAAAAATTATATATATAAAATTTTCGTCCATTGAAAATCAATCAACAAATTTTAAAAAGGATGGATAAGTTTTCATTAAATCATTTTAATTACTGTTAATACCGACAAGATTATTGAATGTACAAGGGAAAACAGAACAATAAAATTACAAATAAATATGAAATATCAATATATTATAAACTGCTTAAAAATAGTTACGCAAATTAGGCATACAAATAATAGGCGAGTTAGGATTTTTGCTCTTTTGATAAACAATTTAATTAGTATCAGTTTTATAGATATCAGTGCAAAAATCTTTGCTACAATCCTGTTGAAATGGTTTCAAAAACAGACACATGGACAACGCCAAATCCTGTTGATTTCACTCAAGCCGAGAATGTATTGACTAGATTTTCACTCTCCGAAGAAGTTAGTATAATTTCTTTTAGAACAAAGGTTAAGAGCTAGTGAACGTCAGCATAAGATGTTGAGATAATATAGAGAAACTTACTTGAAATGCAAATCTTTAAATGTGAAATGAGTTTCAACAATTCCTGTGGTCTTCACTCGAGTCCGCAACACGTCTTGTTCTGATGGGATGTAGTTTGGCATTGATATTCTATCCAAAGAATTCAGGTAGCTAAAATAAGAGTTATGGCGAAAATAAGTTTTTTGTAATAATGTAGAAAACAAACATCTTATCATTCAGTTTAACCATAACTTATCAGTATATCAAGCCAATGGAGGTTATTAATTACCAAAAAACACATGATTCATATGATTCATTGAATAAAAGTTAGTATTTTGTAGAGAGCTGAAAAGAAATCACAAATCCGTAGCTTAGTATTGAATTACCACAATTAGATCTGATAGGATTTGAATTCAGTCATCCTCTTTTATTTTCTTTTTTCTTTTTTTTTTTTTTTAAAAAAAGGTAGGTTTTTCTTATGAAATTTTATAAATGATTTTATAAAATCTCATAAGAAAAACCTCCCACATTATGTTCCCAATGAGTTATCACAACAAAGTAGTTGAATAAAAATATATAAAATGTATATGAACTTAATAGATTGAACCCAGTTATTTTAACAATCACAATGGAAATTCATATTTTCGTGATTTCTGAACAATTAAATCATTGGCAACATTTCCCCTCATCAAGCAATATGGTTACTTTTCCAGTAGGCTGAAATGAACATCACTCCTCCCTCCAACTATCATGACCAGTGTTATTTCAAAATTTTTCCTTCTCAACTAGTTGCCTTACTAAGCTTCAAAGTTTGGTCTATCCTACTCTTTAAACCACAGTTGGAAGGATTTATATTTTCTGTGAGGTTTTCAATGAAAATCATGCAATGGCCCTGGCAAAACTCAGTGCACTTAAATAAAATAATTTGATTTCATATACTTCTACTTGGGAGTTAAAAAAACTTAGTTGTAATCCAAAGAATCAAGCTTAAACTAGTGAATTTATTCCTATTATCAAAACTCGATTATGAAGGATTTACAATACTTACTATTGAGCTGAATCATTGAGTTGATATTCTCTCGACCTTGCAACACATGAAACGACACCCGAATCCGCCCAAAGTCTCTTGTAGAGGGCAGCCATATCTGGGGTCATGTCACTTTCATCTGTATTCATGGAAATGTCAAACAAAGTCTTTGCATCATTCTAAAATGAAGAAAAAATATTTAATTAAAAAAATATTTTAAAATAAATACCATTTTTAAATATGAAATAAATCCAGGTTTCAAAATTCTTATGTTAACATTTTGAAAATGTAATAAAATAAAATTACAAAATGATATATCCAACTAAAAGTAGAAGAAAAAAAACATTAAAAGTTTTAGAATCCAGAGAACCAACCTTTCCACAAGCAAAACCCAAAACCAACAATCCATTTCATCTAATGTAGAAAAAATGATTTCAAAGGCTCAGAGAAAGTGGCATTTGATTTCTTAATTTATGATAACTAAGTACTTAGATGAGAAACTGTTGGAAAGATATATATGCTTGCATGTGCACACAAAATTTTCCAAAGGAGTGGCTGGTTACTTTTAATGCATCTAAAACCAAGCTTCTCTCTTTACATCATCAACATTCTAATCCACATTTGGCATCAATTGAAATGAATGGCTTTCGTCTTCAGGAGGCCTCAAGTTTTGACAAGCTTCTGGGCTTGACCATTACTCCTGATCTTAAATGGAACACGTACATCAAATCTGTTGCCAAGGCCGCTGGAAAAATGGTGGGATCTTTCTATCGATCCGGTAAATATCTCACTGCTGATGCTATTCTCTATACAAGAGCCAGGTACGTCCAAGGATGGAATACTGTTGCCACATCTGGGCAGGAGCTGCTAGAAAGGACTTGTCCTGCCTTGATAGAGTTCAAAATAGACTTCGTAGCCTCGTAGGAGATGTCCTTTTCTCCTCCTTGCAACCTCTAACTCACAGAAGAGATGTTGCGAGTTTGTCTCTGATGTATCGTTATTTTCATGGAAAGTGTTCGACTGAGCTTCAATCTATGGTCCCCCCCTCGCCAAACTTTCACATGAAACACTCATCTAGCTGTAAACACTATCAATAATTCCCCCCACTCTTTACCAGACGCACAGACAGAAAATTTGACTTTATATAATAGATTACCAATTCATGTTTATATTTACACAATCAAATAATAGATTGTGTATGCGCGCACACACATGCATATATGTTTCAGTGTTTACTTCAGAAAAAGGGAGAAGAGAGAAAAATAGATGGAGAAAGAAATATTTTATTGCAAAAGGATGAGGTGAGAAGAGAGAAAAAAAAAAAAGATATTGCTTGTTGTCTGAAGGAAACATGGCTTTAATATGAACTGAATTGCTTTCTGCTTGTATCTCACCTCCCACAGCACATACCCACTCTCTGAATGAATAATCCCCAAATCCTAATATGATCAGACATCCAGACTGGAATCATGAGCAAGAGATGGACAGATTATATAGAATTCCAATAATCCTATTGAGTAGGAAATAAAGAATGCAGAAAAAGGGTGTGTAGAGATGGTGGTGGTGGTGAGGGGGGGGACATACAATTCCACTGACTTTAAAGGAACCCCCATCTACATTTATTGCCACAGAAGATTGCCTAACTTGGCAGCTCCTGATTAACCAGAGTTTTCCTTCTTCTAGATGAGTTGCCTTACCAAGCCTAGGAGTCTAGTTTACTTACTATTTAACATGTCGTGATGGAGAATGTATGGAGTCATCTTACCCAAAGGGTATCAGAAGAAATGATTATATATATATATATATATATATATATATATATATATATATATACACACACACACACACACACACACAGTAGAATCCTGGGATAGGATGGCCTTAGGATACGTTTTTTTTTTTTTTTTTTTCCAGGTTACGATGTAGAATACAATATTTTTCTGGCCCCTGGTTACAGTATTTGCCCCACCTTATGGTATTGTTTATAATGTTATGTGTATTATATACTGGACTGTATTTTGTTACTAATTTTTAATGCCGTATTCCAGGGTTCTACTGTATATATACACACCAAGTTATAGGTATTAAAGAGTGATAACTAATGAATTTAGCGAAGGTTATTAAGAGTGCTCAATAAAAGAAGAGCAAACTATACTTTTATTAATATAAACAAATTTACATGGTTGTGACACTGGACATGCTAATGTTTTGGACAAATGGTTGGTTAAAACCACAAGTCCTCGTCAGGCGACTTAAAAAAAAAGTTTGTCTTCTGTGGAAGGCAATTTTTTTTCTTAGTCGTCTGATGGGGACTTGGTTTTAACCAACCATTTGTCCAAAACATTAGCATATCCAGTGTCACGACCATGTAAATTTGTTTATATTAATAAAAGCATATATATATATATTATATATATATATATGAGAGAAAGAGACATGGAGGTATATAGAGAAGTACAAATGAAGACATTCTCTAACGCATCTTTCCATTCCCTGCAGTGATTAACTGATTAATACATGTTTTCTCTCATTGGATAAGAAGGTATGACTTTGTATTGAAAATATTCAATGAATAATAGAGAATCCTTGCATTAACAGTGAAAAAATGCATTTACTGGTCAAGGAGCTGGAGAAGGGACATGTTCAAAGAAAAAAGAAAACAGAGAGAGAATGACAGAACAAATTCTATGCTTGTTATGATCAACAGTGAGTATGCTTTCACATAACCATGCAGGCAGACTTGACTGACAACCTGATGAGTCAAGTCACCAGGGGAAGGGCGCATTGTCAATTCCTACTGCACAAAGCATTTCAATAGTTGTTTGTTCTAGATTTTCAATGAAAAATAATATCAAACCAAACCTGTTATTTATCTAATGAGTAACAAGATTGGGTTCACGATGAAGGGGAGGATTTATTTATATGAAGAAATACATAAAGAATATGTGTTAGAAAATACAATTATTTGAATAATTGAACATAGGATCATTTATTTTATCTATTCAATTGGAAGAGTTTGAAGCTTTGAACACTTAGAAGTAATAATGTACATTTTCATACTCAAAACATGTATATTTAGTATGACACTTTATACAAACATTTTTAGCTACAAATTTGCAAGCATGTTGAAGTTTTATCTGAGAGCCAGTCACATTTCTGTAGACCAAGTTATTGGTACAAAGACAAATGAAAAAAAACAAAAAAACATTTGTTTTCATGATGTTATAAACAGCAAACATCACATATTTTAAAATAAATTTTTAAAATACAACTATTAACGATACTTTCATTTTTGAATTTAATTTTATTCTCCATTTTTGTATAATATACTAAATGCCATCCTCCCATATTTTCTTTGGCCTTTCCCATGAATGTGTGACATCGGTTGTTCTGCACACATCTGCATATACTGTCCAAATTTAATTTTCCTCCAATGTGATCTAAGTGTCTTTAAGACTTTGAAACCTCACGCGACTAGCTTAACCACTATATATGATTCCCCCCCCCCGTCTCTAACTGTGCCTAAATCTAAATGCAAATTCCATGAAGAAAGCTTCTTTCCCAGAATTGCCCACCTGTGGAACCCTGTTCTACTAGCCTGCTTCTCGGTTGAATCCAATGTACACAAGTTCTTGTTGAGCCGTCCCCATAAATAATCAAATTCTACCCAATTTATACCATTAACGATTACTACACTACCACCCTACATTCATTAACCTTTTGCCATCGAGTGGCTTTCGAGCTTTGATAAGTGGTGACACGCAAGTAGGAAAAAAAAAAAAAAAAAATGGCTTATATTAAACATCCATTGTTATCATTCTATCATTTATTCAGAGAAATAGGCTACTCCAAGTTGGCAGCAAACAGTTTCAGATAAAAAAAAAAAAAAAAGTTGCATATACTTATTTTTTGCAAAAAATAAACATGTTACCGTTTCATCGTTTTGAAATTGTTTTTAGTATTATAAAAAAATATACTCCTTCATGAAATATTTACGTTTCTTTGTATAGTTTTTTTTAAATAAAATAATTTTTTTATCTGCCACTGAGTCACCTATTCTTCTGCATCTCCCATTTACCGCCATGTAACAGATACTCAACCCTTGTTGGCCAGCTTTCACTTCCATACATCATCAAACTTTGTACATGCCACTAATAGACTCTCCCTTGGTTGAAAACGATAACGCTCTGCTGGTGTATAATGGCAGAAGAACCTGCTGCTCCAATGGTTTCACCAAGCTAACGAAACTTCTGAACAACCTCAATAGATTTGTCATCCAAATATACTTCCGCTCCACATCAAAGTTCTTATCAGTTTTCATTGTCTTATAAACAGATTGAATGCAAGAAGTGTATTATCTATAAACACATTAGCAATTCCACTATAATTCTTGTGTACCCAGTGCTTAGAAGTATGCTGCACTGCCTCCAACAAATGAAATAGGGAACTTTCTTCTTTCTGGGTCTTTCTAATACTAGAAATACATTAATGCCTGATAGACTGTTGCTTTGCGCGACAGTAGTACTTCTCTGTTGATTAGTAGTGATACAAGTTCTTACTCCATCCATTCCTAGTTCTTGCAATCACATTAGCACCTTCTCCATCCTGTGCTCCACTGATCATCAGCTTAGTAACGTTCACTCTCAAACCTTTACTTCTCATAGCATTCCTTCTAACTTAAAAATTTTTGTAAATGAGAAACGTGTATATGTTCATTCTAATATATGTTGTTCATGGTTAGAGCATTCACCTTGGGTCGGTTGGGCCGGGTATTTCCAACAAGTTCACCAAGTCTCAAACACTGGCTGACCAGTCACTGCGATTTTAGGCTGCTTTTATAATAGGTAAAAGCCATTCATGGTTCCAGCAACTGAGTCTTAAAAGGTGAGGGCCCAGAATCAGTTCAGAATCCTTTTTCACTGTCCTGAGCCAGGTTTTGAGTTGGCCACCGCAACGTTTCTTCCAGCCCTGGTCAATGCATGGATATATCTTGCATAGACTATCAACAAATAAATGTTCTTTAAACTATTTACCTTTACAATCGAAGTATGAAATGAATAAAATGTTCCAACGTTGATATATTCAGCTAGGTTTTTAGTAACATCGAAAATCAGTAAAAAGCAATAAGATTTGAATATTCTTGTTAAATGCAAACAGATAATGTTCAGTCAATTCAATTAACCTTGCCTTTAACTTAAAAAAGGTAGTAAATTGCTTCTTTGTTTAAGTTATGAACAAGTATGAGTGACTTAAGGTAAAGCTTTGTCATTTTTATTTGGAAGTGGAAATTTGGGTTCAGAAGTTACTTTTAACAATTTTTTTTTTTTTTTTTTTTGGTTAATAAATTAGGCCAAACAGATACTAACAACAAAATAATCGGGGGGGGGGGGGGTAACATTTCAACCGAGATTTTGTCTCTTATTTTCACGCTTTGGTCAACTACACAAAAACAGTAGAAATCATGGCTTCTTAGGTTGACTGCATACAACAATCTGATAATAATAGAGTTCTTATAAAACTTGTTCTCGTTCAACTTTTAAGAGTTGTAATGAAAAGTAAATATAAACATAGCTGTGCCATTTAGAGAGAAAAAATGGTAGAACAGTGTGCGTGCGTGCGTGTTTTAGGTAGCTAACAAGATTGCAATAATTGCCTGTTTCTCAAGTACCAACATTTAAATAATGTTCCCTTTGTCTCTCCAACAAAAAAATGTCTCATAGTAATAAAAACTAAGTAGGTATAAATATTTGCCATAGTTTTGAAGATATCCTTAAAATAAAGTACAATTTCTTCAGATTTTAAAAAATGACAACAAATAGTTTTAAGGAGATAATTTACATTTTTGCTTACAAAACACAAAATTATTCAATTTACTGACAGATTTAGAACTATTAGAAACCAGAAAATAAAATTTATGTGTTTATATGAAATATCAACTAGCAGGTTTATCTAGGGTTGCATGAAAAAATGTAACAGGTTTCTTTAGCCACACCTCAGCCATGTTATTTTTAAACATCTCTTCTTCCAAATGCTACTCTTTCAATTTCATTTTTTGCAAACTTCTGCAACAGCAAAAATATAATGGAAATAAAGAGAATCCGCAGCAGATTGACTTTTATGGATTCGTTTATCAATAAAAACGAGTCATTTTTTTTCTGCCCCATTTGCCCCCCTCCACCTTGCAAGCAAATGGATATAGTATTTTTGCCATAACCAGCTCAAGAATCAAACGAAAAAAATGTAAAACATTTTCCATTACAATATTAAGCAGATTGTACAGTAAATGACATTAAAAAAAAATAAAAACTTTTAAATTGGTAAATCCAGAGCAGGATTCAAATCCACAACTGCCGCATTCCTCAGGTGTTTGTAAGCATGGTACACTAACTGATAGAGTTACCAAGACAAATATGAAATGGCGATTATTAAAACAACATAAACCAGAACTGATGTTCATCATCATATTTGGCACCACGTCTATTTTACATGCGCCATGCATTGGATGGCTTTAAAAAATTAACTTCCAAACTTATGCATCTCTGCTGAAATTTTTATTCCTCAAGTCGATTTTATTGCATCGTTTCTTCCTATAGTTTCATGTGAACTGAACCTAATGAATTTACTAATCCAAGAATTCTGATCCATTCTTTCAACATGGCCATACCATCAAAGTCTCCTATTCTGCACACATCCCTCTATACTGTCCAGTCATCAGAACTAAGCTAGTTTCACATTACACATCATAATGCCTGACAGACTCTTGCCTTGGATGACAGTAGTAATTCTCTGCCGATTAGTAATGGTACAAATTCCTTGAAATTACTCTATACACTCCTATTTCTTGCAATCACACTAGCACCTACTCCATCCTGTGCTCCAATAGTATCACCAAGGTAACAAAACTTCTTGACAATCTTAATAGCTTCACCATCCAGATATATAAACTTCTCATCCATCTCATAGAATTAAACTTCTTGCATATAAACTGGGGGGAACTTTCCAACACTACAACCCCTGATCATCATTTTGATTTTGGTAACATTCACTCTCAGACCTTTACTTTTCATAGCATTTTTCCAAATTCTTCACTGAAGTAGGTCTTCCATTGTTTCACAGGGAAGTACCAAGTGAATTAACATTATCTGTACAAAATTCCTTGAGCAATGTTTCCAAGATGCAAATGAAAAGCAACAAATATTAACGCTGTCAATAAATGTGCTGTTAATTCTTAAATGATTTTGAGCATTGCTGAACATGCAACTAACATATTTTTTATCCAATGTTTAAGATTTTAGATAGGGGATCAAGTTCTTTTATAAGATTAACATAAAATGATCACATTTATTGGCCATCACCAATCAGCAGTAACTTAATGTAGAAAAACATATTTGCAAATCTTTACAATCTAACACAGGCATTTCTAGTATTTTGTTTCTTCAAACATTTGTTAGAAATGATTGAGGTCACAAATTTATGCATGTACCTTGTATTAAAATGGCTATTAAAATCTAAGATACGGTGAAGATCTGGCTGTACTTTATATATATATATTATATATTAGTATTGCCTAGTCATAAAAAAAAAAAAAAAAATACTGATAACTGGGGTGGTGTTGACCAGTTATTAAAAAAACTGGATTTTAGTGGCATTAGCCAGCCAGAAGTGAAACCGAAAGCATAATTTTGTAAGCAAACAAACAAAAACTGACGTGCTGGGCGCGAACACACATAACTCAGGTTAGTAAGCAAACACTTTCAGGAGGACGCAGATGTTATAATGTTGCAAATTTATCTTTTTAAAACAGAAGAACATTATGATGATTAGTGCATGCACAGTTTGCAAACCACGTTGGAAGCCAGGATTTATTTGATCCCCACTTCAAACAAAATTATATTTCTACACAAAACAATTTTTTTTCCCCCAATTCTTCAATAATTTTTGTCCAAAAGATTGTTCTTTCTAACAACGTCTGTATGATGTGGATGAGAAAAGTTATTAGTGTAATACAAACACACAATGTTTGAGATTTATTTAATAGATGTTTTTTAGTTTGTCTTCAACTTCTGATGGACTCTTGAATCAAGTCAGTGATTTTGAAAACATTTAATTTGGTCAAGTGGAAAAACTTGGAAAGGCTAAGTGAGTAAATAGATGAACAGCTGTTACAGAAATGACAAGAATTATTTTTTATAACCAGCAAAAAGAGCATTTTAAATACATGATAATGTTATCGATTTGGGCACCTTTATTATAGGATTACAATAGGACAAAACAAATGGTCACTACTTTGATGTACGTGTGCTTCAGCAGCAAGAAATGATTGTTGGTTACTATAGTTTAAAATCCAAAAGAATTTCTAAATAAAACCATTTTTCAAGGCGAGGCAAATTTTTTTAGAAAAAGATGAATTGTAGTATCTTGCAAATCAGGACAAGTATGAAACTGGAATCAAGTTACAGAAAAGGAATGGTTAAGAAATTTGAAGGAATGGCAGAGCAAAGACGGATTTTAAAATTAGATGGGGTGGAAAATCGAATGTTAGAAATTATTAAAAGAATTTATAAATAAACCAGTTTTTCCTTTTCTTTTACAAATAAAACTATTCATGGTCAAAACGGATGTTTATCTCCTAACAACAGGCAGAGAGAGAATTCAGTGGAGATTATTAAAGACTAATTTTTTGCAGTTTCGTAGAAGGGAAACAGGATATAAAAATATATATTACAATGAACTATTCACTGTATGCATCTTTAAAGATTATTAGAAAAAATTTTAAAAATTTATTACAGAAAACTGCAGCTGTCTTTTTTAATTACATGTTAGAAATATGATTAAAGATATTTTTTGTTGTTTTTGTTTAATGGTTATTTGGGAGGCAGAATTCTCAGAAGAATTTTCTCCTTTTATCAATCTGCTGACATAAAAATATACAGTGGACACTTCATTATAAAAAGTGTCATCATGAACTTTACATATGCAGGCAAAAACACCCACAAGTTGAAATGTATATTTTTAGACGAATGCAATCTTTAATTTATGTATATTAAAGCAAATCACACAATTTACATGAACTGAAGAAATCTCAAATCAAAAGAAAAATAAGTAAAGAACGTTCTTTACTTATTTCCATATTCCTGTATAAACGTAAAATGTGACTGTTCATAAAATATCACAAAAGGGTCCTCCTTCTGCTTCCCAGTTTGATGAATAATATATTTTAATGGTGTCATCCATTCTGCATTGTTTTCCCCACCAAAACAATGTCATATGGTGTGCACAGAAACAAACAAGCAACATCTAAAGTTTTAGTCACATAAGATTCACATTTTTCTTGGCTATTGACAAATTTCTTCACATTTGGGAAATAAAAAAATGCTTTTTAGAAAACAAAAATGTAAATTAAAAGTGTTAGTACGTGAAAGGGATTGAATTTATCTTTTTCCTACAAAACCTTATATAGCAAAAACATCTGAAAGCTATAATAGAGATAGAAAAAAAGATCCATATTCAACAAATTGACACTAGACCGCTGAAAATTAGCTTGCAGAGTTGAAAAATGAATAAGAAAATACAAAAAAAAAAAAAAAAAAAAAAAAATGGCAGTCTTTTATCAAACTAGTATTGATACGATTTTATGCCTGTGTGTGTGTGTGAATAATTTATTGAAATATAGCAAAGTTGTAACTGTGATACAGATTAGCTGTTACAACCGATTGTAATTATGTATTACTGATAGTATGACAAATGTAGATTTGGGCCATCCAAAAGGCAGTTTGCGAATATTGCTATTTATTGTAGTACATTTGTTTTATTTCAGTTTAAGTTTAAAAAAAATTTTTTCTTTTACTTATATATATATATATATTTTTTCAAACTCATGAGTCAGCGTCTCCCTCTTGAAGAAATTCTTTACAGGAAGCTAAGCATTAATATTTTCTGCAAAACCCTAGAGGACATTAAATGTAAGAAATAAAAACGAAATCCATTTGTCAAGATGTCATATCAGATGTACTTCCCAGTAGCATTCTTGAACTTTCTCCCCGACTGAGACGAGAGGAGAGGTCAGGACTGAAGATTAAGACTTAAGAGATGTAATTAAATTTGGAAATGTAGGTCATTGCAAAAGAAAAACTTATTAACCTTAAATGGAAAATCACATTTTGTAAGTAGAAATGGAAAAAACAGAAACGCTATTATTTAACTGTCTAGTTACAAAACTATCGCAATAACTTTAAATGCAACTATAGTTCACCAAATGAGAGGAGGACGAGGAGGAGGCAAAGTGAGACATATGATAGTGATAGTTGTTGTCATATCAACTTTTTTGCAGATTATTTAATGCCGAATCTAGTCATTTTGGTAAAATGAAGGTTTCAAATACTCACTTATGATGTAAATCTATATGACAGACAGTAGGAATGAAGTTTTACCTAGGACAGATTCTATTTTATGGTGAAAAAAAAAATTGTACACAGGAAGAAAAAGAATTAAATGAGATTAACTGGTTTCATTTGGATCAACACACGTATTTAGAAAAAAAAGACTTCTGAAGATTTTTATTCATCCAAAATGACTATTCCGGAATGGGTAAAATGAATTCTCCAAGCTCTACTTCAATGTCCCTTTATGGATATAAACTCAAGATACAATACTAAACCTTATGTCTAGAATCCTTATTCCAATTTTTATCAAAATATATCACACCATTTTGATTATAGAAGATCTCTTAAACTTTAGGCTTAAACTATAGCAGTCTTCAGAAGAAATTGAAATTCATGCATTCGTGCTTAATTAGTGTCTTACGACTATGGATAAAATTCAATGCCAATCTGATGTATTTTAATTTTCAAATGAGAGGTTGTATCCATATTACACCACCTAAATCTTTTCCAAATACTCTAAAGAAACTGAATATTAGGGAATATTTATTAATAATTGACATCTAATACCTATTGTTAAAATTTTACAAAACCTTTATCTAAATATTTTTCATAAAATGCTTCCACCTTAACCTTTCAACCACTTTGCATAAAACAAAATGAAACTAAATATAGTCTACATTATAACCCTGTATGCCAAACTTGTGTTTCAAAAATATTTATGATCAGGTAATTTAGGAATGAATACTATGTATAAAAATATATAAACATATACACAAGCCTAACTTGATACAAATAGATGTTTGGTTTACATATGCTACAACTTTTTATCTTAAATGCTATACAATTATGCACAATGTAGAAAATATGCATAAATAGAATTGAGCATAAAAGTTAAATGAATCTAATCATCCAATAAAGAACCATGAAAAATGAATGAAATTTGGTTTTCAATGGAATATGCAAATTAGTCAACCTTTATAAAATCTCTCGCATATCTGTGATCAAGTATATTAAGTTTGTTTTAATTAGTTATAAATAAAAAAAACAACTTAATATCAATGTAAGTGCGACAAAAAACTCAATATACACACACACACACATACATATATATCTATCTATAAATATAAAAGCGAAAATGTATGTATGTATGTATGTGTGTTCGCTTTTTCTGCGTGTCTACAAAAGGCTTTTTTCAGAGAAGCGGTCGCTCGCTTCACAACTTTTTAAAACTTTTTATATCACATATAAATCGTAATATCTCAGTTAACAACGAAGCTCGCCTATCTATTTAATTTGCTTGATTTTGGGAAGATAAATATTCAATATTTGTCGCTCGCCGCATGTGGGTTAGTCTTTTTCCAATAACATCTTGGGGGAAAAAAAAGCGTTCAGTAGCAAATGAAATCCCGCAGTCAAACTTGACCTCATTAACTCATTAAAACGGGCACCTGCTAAATCCAAGTAATTAAATAAATTCAAACGTGTTTCCATTAACATGTCGTGGTGGGGCAATGGTTAACGTCGCACTTTTTTTTTCACACTTTAATTTACAACTTTGCCTCAACGGTTCGGGTTCGATCCTCATACTTACTTTTTTTTTTTTAACCCCCCCCACCCCTGGAGTTTCCACACACACCTCCAAACACCCGGGCAACGCCAGGTAGCCCTCGCTAGTATATATATATAAAAGGCAAAATGTGTGTGATCATTTTATGTATTTTTCAAAGACTTTTTTCGCCACCATTCTCGAGGGGCTTACTATGTCTTAAAACTTTTTATATATCGTCTAAATCATAATATCGAGGATTTGCGAACGCACGTCACGTCTAGATTTATTTACATCAACTTTTACAAAAACCGCGCTATTTCGCTGTGTTGCCTGTTTGTTCGACTTTTAAGCATAAATAAAGTGAAACTAATTGAAACGTTGCCTGTTCTCGGCTTTCACGTCGGAACGTCCAAAAGCAATCAGCTTTTGATCAATGTGGAGTTTCTCCTTATATCAGACAATTGCTATTCAATTTGGACAATCCCCTTTAAATGGGGAGCTGGTTTCCCCCCACCATCATCATCTTGGGGAAGCGAAAACTGCCCCGCATTGAAACAAAGTAAACAAACCCCAAAAAGCTGTCCCGCATTAAATAAAATGCTGCCATGTCATCGTAACGCTCCTGCGATGACCTCATTAAGCGGCTACCTGTTAATCGAACCTATTTGACTCACTTTATAACCCTTAACTTAACACACTAACTAATTTCTCTCACTCGTGGCCGAGATGGTTAAGTGGTTGGTTTTTGTTTCCACCTCCGCGTCAAGGCTTCGGGGTTCAATCCTATTATAACTTTTTTTTTAACACACACACCTCCAAACACCCGAGCATTGCTGGGTACCCCCTGCTAGTATATATATATATATATATATATATATATAAAAGAGCAAATAGTTAATAAAACTTGTTACAAAACACTTTGAAAAAAAGTTAAAAACATATTTAATCTGAAAAGGAAACACTTAAGTAGATAGTTCTTAATCCGCAGTTTTGAAGCATATATATATATATATATATATATATATATATATATATATATATTTATACACACACATACACACACAAAAAGAAAATGGGTAATATATCTGTAATGGAACAATTCAGATATTTTTTCCAATTCCAATACACTTCTGTTCTAAATTACTGATTCTTAAATATAGTTTCTTTTTAGGAAAAAGCGAGGTCAATTCACAAAAAAACAATCTAATATGATTATATATTTTCACAAACATAAAAATACACTTGTGGAAGTAACTTATTGATTGTAATTTTGCTGGTAGTTTAAAATCAATAAATATTTATCTCATTAATTATACAAGCCATGAAAAATTAAGTTCTAAATAAAAACAACTAATGGACATAAATTTTTCCAATAACTCAAAAAAATTAAAAAATTTTTTATTCTCGATTAATCATTCTATCATCTGAAATTCTCTAATTTAATCAGCACAAATTCATTGGAAACTGGCCTGAGTAGCAAACGTGCCATGTATTTCGACTGCAACCTTTTTTTTTTATATGTATCGTATATAAACTATTTCATTATTTCTCATAGTCATCGCCGTTTCTCGATCAAAAGCGTTTTTATATGGCAATTTATTTGAAAGCTTCGTAACATGAAAATTTTAAATTTAAAATAAACAAAACTAAAAAAAGCATATGCACTGAGCAAAGTTTATAGAAAAGCTGCAGTTTTGCAAGGCAGGCTGACCCACAATCAAAACCTTACCCCCCTCCCCCTGCAAGCCCCTACACACCATCTGCCATGGACATCATTTCTTACTACTCCTTTACCCCTCTCTGTGCATAGTAACAAAAGAAGCTGACCTTTTCGAAGCCTTTCAACCTCATTATACAATGTGGTCCCTCCCCCATCAGTGTCTCCCCAAATTGGATAGACTGAAGCCCCCCTCCCTGCTTCCTCTTCACAACCGAAAGTAG
This sequence comes from Euprymna scolopes, assembly GCF_053919585.1. Lineage (NCBI taxonomy): Eukaryota > Metazoa > Mollusca > Cephalopoda > Sepiida > Sepiolidae > Euprymna > Euprymna scolopes. The sequence continues at coordinate 179,346,238 of NC_136486.1, read as the reverse complement.
AATCATCATCATTAGCAAGTGACAGATGCTACTGCTGCTGCTACTTTGACAGAGAATCTAATTATTAATCACCATGACAACATGCACAACCAAACTCATGAGGTGTACAGATGATGAAGGGGAGGAAACATTACATTAGATTTGATTTCTTGATGAAGCAATCTCACTCTTACAAAGATTTCAGTTTTTATATATTTAATAAATAAAAATTAGTGAATTAAAAAAAAAAAAATCTGGATAATATTTATTCGATTTAATTTCAATGGAAAAATAAAAGACAGTTTAAAAAATTTTTTTTTATTATTAAAGAATGGGTTTTTTTTTTTTTTTTTTTTTTTTACAAAGGCATCACCACATTATCAAGGCCCAGAGGCCACTCAAGGATAAGGGTTAAAGAGTGTACAGTAGAAGTTGGTCAATATAGTAATCATTAGTAATGAAAATTTGGTAAATTTAATAACTTATATGGAACGGCTCATCAAGAACTTATTTACCTTAGACTTGAACACAACCATATTGTAGTCAGCCGGAAAGCAGGAAAACGGAAGACAATTCCACAGGCGTGCAGTTCTAATAAAAAAGCTTTGTTCATGGAATCTATGTTTAGGTTTAGGCACAGATAAAGAGTGGGGGAAATTATTGATAGTGTTTACAGCTAGACGAGTGTTTCTTGTGAAAGTTTGGCGAGGGGGGACCATAGATTGAAGCTCAGTTGAACACTTTCCATGAAAATAACGATACATCAGAGACAAACTCGCAACATCTCTTCTGTAAGATAGAGGTTGTAAGGAGGAGAAAAGGACATCTCCTACGAGGCTACGAAGTCTATTTTGAACTCTATCAAGGCAGGACAAGTCCTTTCTAGCAGCTCCTGCCCAGATGTGGCAACAGTATTCCATCCTTGGACGTACCTGGCTCTTATATAGATAGAGAATAGCATCAGCAGTGAGATATCTACTGGATCGATAGAAAGATCCCACCATTTTTCCAGCGGCCTTGGCAACAGATTTGATATACGTGTTCCATTTAAGATCAGGAGTAATGGTCAAGCCCAGAAGCTTGTCAAAACTTGAGGCCTCCTGAAGACGAGAGCCATTCATTTCAATTGATGACAAATGTGGATTAAAATGTTGATGATGTAAAGAGAGAAGCTTGGTTTTAGATGCATTAAAAGTAACCAGCCACTCCTTTCCCCATTGTACTACATGCTCAAGATCAGAGGAGAGAGAATTGGAGAGTACTTGCTCGTTTACTGTCTTAGATGTGGTACCATAAATGGTAGTGTCGTCAGCATAAATGTCTACAAATGATGTAAGGATATGATTTGGAAGATCATTAATGTAGATCAGGAAAAGAGTTGGGCCCAGGATGGATCCCTGAGGGACACCGGCATTAATACTGTGAGCTTCTGATTTTTGCCCCTCAACTACTACTCTTATGAACCTATCAGAAAGAAATGATTTAATAATTGAGAAGACTTTTCCAGCTATACCATAGCTAGCGATCTTATGAAGTAAACCTTTATGCCATACCCTATCAAAGGCTTTAGATATGTCAAGAGCAATTGCCCTAGAAAGATTGCCACCGTCGAGAGATTTGCTAATCCTATGCGATATAACTGTAAGGACATCTGCTGTAGATCTAGCAGAACGGAAACCATATTGAGTGTCACTAAGAAGGTTATTTTTGTTGAGATGGTTGATTACTTCTGTATTTAACACAGATTCTAGCAACTTACTCATGACGCACAGGAGACTTATTGGCCTGTACTGAGAGGGGGATGAGCGATCACCTGAATTCTTAAATACAGGGCATACTGATGAGATTTTCCAGGGAGATGGGAAACTATTCTCCTTAAGACAACGTTTAAACAGTTTTGTAAGTATGGGCGCTAGTTCAGGTTGAAGTTTTTTGAGTACTATAATTGGAATACCATCAGGGCCAGTTGCTTTACTGGAATCAAGGTTTTTGATTAGCTTGGCAACATCACGTACAGATATACGTATATCACATAGCGTGTTTCCTGATACAGGAGGAAATATTGGGGGTTGGCGGTCTTGGTCGCAAAGGGTAGAATTAGCTGCAAAGTTCTTGACAAAGAGTTTGGCTTTGTCTGATGCTGACGAGATTACCTCAGGTCCATTGATAATAGTTGGGATGGAGCACACGCTTCTGTTCAGGATTCTGTTTGCTATTTGCCAAAACTGGTGGGAACCAAGCCGCTGCTCAGCTACTTTGGACTTAACAGATTGAGCATACAACTCTCTTGCGTTCCTTATTACTTTCTTACAATGGTTGCTGGCAGTCCTGAAAACGGCTTTAGTTTCCATACATCTATTACGTTTGAAGCAGTGGAAAAAGTGATTTCTGTGCGCAATGGCAGCAGCACATTCTGGAGAGAACCATGGCTGGCTGTTAGGTTTTTGCTGAAACTTTTTAGAGGGTATGAAATGGTCAATACCTACAATTAACCATTCAGTTAGGTCTAATACTATAGAGGACACATCCTTTTTAAACATGGAATGCAGAGGTAGATCAGATATAAATGTACGGAAGCTATCCCAGTCAGCCTTAGTGTATCGATATACTGTACGATGAAGTGGTACGTCTGGGGACTTATTACATTTCATTTTTACCTTAATTGATACAACAGAGTGGTCGGAAGATCCAAGAGGCGACAGAACAGAAACTGAACATAGTTCAGGGCAAGTTGTGAGAAAAAGGTCTAGTAGGCTCGCATACTGGCCGTCATTATCGGGCACACGGGTAGGTTCCTGAACAATCTGAGTGAGGTCATAGGCAATAGAGAAATCATGACAGAACCTCCCCTCATCATCGGTCTTGTTTGAGTGGGTCAACCATTCGACGTTGTGAACATTGAAGTCTCCACATACGTGAATGTTAGCTGAAGGATAAGTAGAAAGGACTTGGTCAATTTTCTCAGATATGCTTTGAAAGATAGTAACTCCGCTGTTGTGGGGGCGATAGAGAGTAAATATAAATGCAGTAGTGTGAGCTAAAGCAACCCGGAAGCACATATAGGGTAAGTTAGGATCTTCCCTGGAGATGTCCCTCCCACATGGAAAGCTATCTTTAATATAGGCACATATTCCATGCCCATGGCGATCTTGGGGGTCAGATTTAGAAGTTAAGTTAGAGTATCCTGTAATTGCAAACTCATCTAGGGAAATAGCCTGTCCAATGCCAGTTTCACTTAAAAATAAAAGGTCTGGTTTAGTCTCCTGTAATTGGGTTTCAACCTCTGGAAGGTTAGAACGTAGACCCCTGATGTTGGAGAAGGAGACATGGTAGTAGGGGTCTACGTTGGAAGTTGGAGAACCGGGTTTAATCGTGTATTTTTTCTTGAAACTTGTCATGATGAAATTTTGGAATTTGTGGACTAGGTCGACAGATTTACTTAGAGCAGGACAGAGAGGGGAAACTAAGAGAGAAAAAGAAACGAAGAATTTTTTTTTTTTTTTGTACCACATAAGGTAAAGCCGTAACAATTACCCACTAGTATGGCATCGAGAGGCCCCACCAGAAGCTACTGCATGGTCCAGATTCCATTCACCAAATGGCAATACAGCAGCCCCAGTACTTTGCACCTGCTGATAGGACAGCCTCCTTAGTGGTTAATCCAAGGTTCGGGTCCCTGACTATCAGGCGGATAACGTCAGCCCAGACAAAACGTTTACCTCCAGCACCCTTACTAGTGACATGGCTACAAGGATAGACATAGAAACAGAAAATTTCCACCAACTCTGCCAACTGTTCGCGCAAAAATACTGCCAACCTAGAAAACAGCTTTTTCTTCTCCCTTTGTCAGAAAAATCACTCATTTAAAAAATGAGGACTGAGGGACAAATAAGAAGAAGCGAGAGTAACAGGAGCTGCCGATAACGCATCCACAATGCGTTTTCTACTCTCCATTAAAAAAAAAAAAATAAAAAAAAAAAATAAATAAATAAATAAATAAATAAACAAAAAATAACTATTAAGTATTGTACTTAATAAAAGTCCAACGGACCTGTTTAAGGGAAAGTATGGTGATAGATTCCCCTCCCACGAACTAAAAATGAGTACAATTTGGTAATCTATTTTTGCAATCAACTCGGTAGATAAATAAACATTTATGGACGAGAGAAAAAAAAAAAAAAAAAAAAAGAAGCTAGCATTTAATACAACAGAAATACATAAATTAAATACTGAAATAAAATGTAGTTATTAATATTTGAATCTTAAAATAAAAAGTGCGAATTAGTAGAGAAAAAAATCACTTATCACAACAACGCATTCCGTCTCCAAACTAGTGAAGAATTTAACTTTTAATAGCGTTCAGAAGATTTTTTTTTTTTTTTTTTAAATTAACCGTTAAGAGAAAGCGTGATTTTATTCTGAACTTTAACTAATCACGTTTTAAGCAACTTATGATATAAAACAAAATCGGATGGGGGTTGGATACTGAACAAGAAAAAAACTTGAAAAGCAGCAAATGGTTTGAAACTAAAGTTGCCAATATAAAAATTACAATATTCTACTGAACATTCCAATCCCTAATTCATTTCTTGGAGAAGGGCTGATAGGGTTAGAGTGGAAATGTTAGTCTTTGATAAGACGTTGGATCTTAATTTTTACTAATGATGCCAATATTGACACATCTAACATAACTAGATTTTGTTGCTGTTATCAAAATTAGTTAACCCGAAAATGCTATCGCACTATATTAAAAATAACTTGTCATAATCATGAGTGTGGTTCAGTAATTCTATAGAATAGAAAACAATTTTTTCTTTTATTAAAAACTAGCACAGGTGGGCAGCATTGCACAGTCATAAAATACAGTTTAAAAAAAAAAAGGGGGGGGGCTTAGGTTAAAAGAAGAAAAAAAGATATTGCATGGTGGATGTGTGTGAGAAAGTTTTTTCAGATGGTACAAGTTTCAGCCCGGTCAGATGCAGATTACAAAAATTTTCAGCGGGCATACAAACACACACACACAGATGGCTGAGATTTATATTATAGAAGGTTGATTGTTAATAATGAAATCTTTATGTTCCATTAGTCGTTATAAAAAGAAAGACTGAAAGCACAAAAAAATCTGAGCCTAAAATCAAGTTTAAAAAAAAAAATCTTGTGGTTTTAAAAAAACAATTTGGACCAACTTCGAACATTGGTTACAATTGCTGATTTAGATTTCTATCTTTGACTAAAAGCTGACAATATTTAGTTTTAATCCTATGACATTTGTCAAAAGAGATAATGCGCAAAGTAAAAATTGAAATGGAGAAAATGCATAAGCACATACACCCATACATATCTTCATTTTCAAGCTTCATGAGAAAAAAAGGTTAATTTTTGAAGATTTACAATAAAAAAATAGTCATGACTATTAAAAGGAATAGAGAGGGATAAGATTTCATTTTAATCAGTTTTTTTTTAATCTTTTCAGTTAATGAATTCAGTTGTACCTTTTCCATTTCACTCAAACTGTTTATTTTCTTTGTAAATTTATCAAATTGGGTCAAACATCTCACAATCTAACATTAGTTAGAAGGGGTGGGGTCAAAAGAATGCCTGGATTCTTTTAATTTTCTTCCTTCGTTGGTTAAATTAATTTTACTAGCAATAATATATTAAAATTAAAGAGGACAGCAGACTAATGAACTTGTAATAATTTCAACATTGTTTTTATACTTAACCTTGCAAAAAAAAATTAAATAAATCAACTAATAACATGATACCTAATGGTTTAGTTAGTATTCTACTTATTTTTGACCCAAACGAGCTGCATTGAGAATTGTATAGCTCTGGTAATAAAGAGTTTTTTTTTTTTTTTTTTTTTTTTTTGTTAGTGAAACTTTTGCATTGAAACTAACAAAAATGTGATTCAAAATGAACCATTTTCCCAAGAAATAATTCCTTTTGGAGGAAGTTAATTATAATATTAAAATATGGGGTTAAAGAGAATGACTACGTGCATATCTGTAGTTTTTTAAATAAACAAAAATTTATTTAAAGTTTCAAATTTTCGGCTTATAAAGACTTCATCAGGAATTTTCTTTTTAAACAATACAATATATTTTTTTCTTTGTTTTTTTTCTTACATGCCATGGTGTCGTTTGGCAGAGTTTGTTGGTCGAAGGTAGATATTGTGTATTGTCAGTCCAGTGGAAATCGTTGTCCATGCGCAAATGGGTAGTTTAGTAGTAATCCACTTTATAGAAGCACGGAGTAAACGGAATTCAAAATATGAGGTTAGAAAGAACGACCACGTGCGTATCTGTAGTTTTTTAAATAAATATCTATGTAAGAAAAAAAAAAAAAAGAAAAGAAAAAATATATTGTTTAAAAAGAAAATTCCTGATGAAGTCTTTATAAGCCAAAAATTTTAAACTTTAAATAAATTTTTGTTTATTTAAAAAACTACAGATACGCACGTGGTCGTTCTTTCTAACCTCATATTTTGAATTCCGTTTACTCCGTGCTTCTAAAAAGTGGATGACTACTAAATTATAATATTGTAACTATCAAACTGGCATTACCAGGATCCAGTGACATTAATTTATTCTTTAATTTTTATTTGAATATTTTTAAAAATTTAAAATGTAAATTATATGGTAAACAACTATTATATTCTTCCATTAGAAAAATATGAGTCCCCCTTCCCCTTCCTGATTTTTAATTTAAATGATCATTTAGAATTATATTTTGTATTAGTTGTCTGAACTGGACTAATTTTTGAAAGAAATTGTAGTGAAGTATGTTATATTGCCAATAACATGATAGAACATTGATAAATGAAAATTGGTGAGTCGGAAGCAAAGTTTGTTTTGTTAGCTTAAATGCTATTTAAGTTTGACTTAAAAAACCGGGAAGGTTAACTTTGTTTGAAAAAAACAAAAAAAAAACAACATTTTACTTACTTCACTTTCTGGACATCCAAATGTAATTTTAAGTTGTCCCATCGCTCTGATAATTGCAATCATTGATTGCATTATGTTGCTGTAAACAACCGGTCTGTACTGTAAACATTCTTCTTGTGAGTAGCCCTTTTCATGAATAATTCTGAATGAAAAAAAATGGTGAGTTATGGATTGTTTGCTTTTCAGGTTTTAAAACATGTTAGGTTGCATCAAAATGCTTCTTATTAGCATTAGATTAGAAGTTATTGGGAAGGATCTGATCTTCTAAATTGAAGCCCTTCTTCTAAGTGACAGGTCAACATTAATGAAACCCTAACTTATATTCCAAGTGGGAAAATGCAACAATTTTAATTCATGTAAATTGATTAAGTTTTTTTTTTTTTTTTTTAGAGAGAAAATAGATTTTACGCGATTAATGTGCAATCATTAGCAATTACAAAACTGATGTTGCAAGTTTAAATTATTCTGGAGTTATCTACCCTTGTTTTTTTCAAAATGGTGATGCAAAATGGTCCCTTATTGCTTACTCATAAACTTTGGTTCTAGTTACAAATAAAACTACTTGATGAATTTGTGATTTTTGGAATATGACATCTCCAATCCATGACATATGTATATTTTCTATTCCTACATGTCATTTATTTTTTTGAAAAACTAATTGTGGTGCGTTTTAGTTACTATTTTCAAAATACTTTTTCGCTAAGTATTTTTGTATTTCCCACTTACCAGTAAAAATCAGGTAAAGGATACAGGTGGTAAAAAAAAGGACCCCAAAGCTTAAAATATTGGTTCTAGATATATAATATGGCAATTCTTTTTGTAAGATACAATGCAAATTTTCCCACATTATGGATGTACTAAAATATCCATATCCTGTTTTTAACTTGTCGACACGAATAAAGGGAGACTAACCGAAATAAAAGAGTTATCGTTTGAAATTTAATTGCTGACATTTCCTTATGCTTATGCATATCCTTATTTTAATGTGAGAGAAAACAACCAACTGACAGTACGACTTTGAAGTACTTGAGATTACACAAAAACTCCATTTTTCGGGTGTGGGTATCAAATAACATTTTGTAGAGTTAAATAATTACAAAGCTTAGAAACAGATTCTGAACACTGAATAATAATAACTAGTGGGACCTGTGGAAATTCCACAGCGGACTCTTTCATATGTAATATATTTATGTTGGCATTCTGTGGATGTTCAGTGTAAATGGAAAAATTTTATTATTGTAGCTCTTTTGTTAAAACTGAAAAAGTATTTAAGCTAGCAGGGATTCCCAACGTAGCCCAGTCGTATAGCACGCTTCAATATATTTTAATTCTTCCAGATTTTGTATATATTATTATAGAGTTGATGTTCTATCGATTTTTGTACATTATAAATTTGCAATTTCAAAAATAAAAAAGTATATTCATATGACTTGAGTGCATCAGCTTGAACCAAAACCAAAACTTGTGAAAAAAAATTATATATATATATATATATATATATATATACATATATATATATATATATATATATATATATATATATAACTTGAGTTCCTTCAGCTATAACTGAAACCGAAATTAAAACTTATGAAGAATTCTTGTTAAAATTATTTATTACAAGAAATGGAAGCCCATAACAATTAACGACAATCACTCGGATGTAAGCGCGACACACAAAATAAATAACACGCACGCTATCCTATTAATATATAGATGAACATTGAATAATAAAAAAATATATATATGATGTAAAATGACTAAAACAAAAATAATCATCAAAGTTATCATTGTGTCATGATATCCACTACTTAAAAACACAAAGATATTCATATTTTTTGTTTAAAACATTTTTCTTGAAATATAACTTACAAATTTAAATTTAATTCTTTAAATTTTATTTATAAAATCAAAATAAAATTCAGAATATTGAAAAAAAAAAACAACAAAAAAAACAAACTTTGGAGCCGACATCGCTTTATCTATTTAAGTTAAGGTGATAGAATATCTTTAAAAGAAAAAAAGAAAAAAAAGGTAACTAAATAAATTTAAAAAAATAAATGCTAAATAAAATTAATTCTGGCTAATACTTGGTTTAGTAAATCCATGAAAAAATGTAATTTTTTGCAATTATTTTTTTTTTTATCATATTTATATCTGTCAATCATTAAGGTTGAAATAGTGCTGAAGCTGAAGACGGGACAGACATCTGAAATGGTGGATGCGCCAGTTTTGGCTGATAAATGATTTTACTATGGAAAGCAAGTTCTGAAACATTTCTGGGGGCACAACACAATTCTACAAGATAAACTGTCTTCTCAGTGTCTTCCTTTAATAGTTTCTTTCCTCAGACTGCTAGACTTTGGAATTCCTTCCCTATTTCTTTCTTCCCTGACTTTACTAACCGACAAGTTTTAAATGCAATGTGAACAGATATCTCGCTGCTCAACTCCCCACAATACTCTGTTAGATATGATCCTAAAAGTTTCAAGTGGTAATATGCCTTGATTGAACTGGAAAAGAAAGAACTAAGAAAAAGAAAAGATCATTTTTTTTTTTAGAAAGTTCAGTGAGTTTTGATTGGAGACACCAAAATCACCATTGTAATGAAATATGATGAGGTTAACTGGTTCTCCCAAAATTGTCATTATTTAGCAATCTTAAGATAAACGATAAACGTTGTCTTCATATATTCCATACTATCCAGGTTTTCTTTATTGAATGCACACTAAAAAGTATACATTCGGGTTTTATTGGTAGACAACAATCATCATCTTCTATATATTTTAAACATTGACTTTCGAATGAAGAAAATTTTCTTCTAAACTTTTGAAGCAAATAACGAAGTGTGAAAACTTTATAAAAAACAAAAAACAAAGTAAAAGCAGGCAAATCATTTGGAAGAATAAATCTGATGAGAGAAGACGACGCATAAGTGTTTGTTGAATGTCAAGGTCAAGGTGGCATCCAGTGTCAGGAGACAGGGTCTTTTCTATGACATTTAACTGACTACAAAGAAGTTTCGAAGGTAAGAGGTCAAATTTATCTATGCATTAAGGTCAAGTGAATGAAAGAGTTTGCCATTGGCCTAATGTGTGAATCTCAAGACAGGAAGTTGAAATAGGGGCGGTGGAAGGGGTTGTTAGTTTTAGGGTTTTGTTTCATCGCAAAGATTTAGTCATTGTAATAGTTTCTTACTAATCAACAATGACAGTAGGGTCCCTTGTTTGCCAGAAAGCAAACTCCTATATTTGGAATGTGTGCTCACATGAGTGGAAAACTAATTAAAGTTAATTCTTACATAATACCTCTCCTTCCAAACTTAGTCTTAGTATTCTGTTATATAAAGGGCAGTTGTCTGTGCATTTGTATGTTTGTATATAAATTTAAAACCTTAAAATACACAATAAACCCCTACAAAGTTGGTACTTTTTTTGAATCAGTGTAATCCTGGAAAAATAACTAAAATTTAGAAATTTTTTTTTAGGAAAATTGAATGTTATTGTGTATTAATACACGATTTTTAATGTTATTGTATTTTAATACAGCTAAGGAAATGAGTCATCTTTTTTACTTGAAAGATGCTAACTCTGAATTTAATTTATCATTTAACTATTTTATTTGCTTTTCTCTACAAAAAGGTGCAAGAAGCTTAGTTTTAATCGTACTCAGGAAGCATTCTTAATTTTCTTTTGCGCTTTTTAGTAACGCCATGAAAGCCTCAAAATTGTTTTATTTTTTTCACTTCTCACATAAAAAAAGAATTTCACTTTTAGAGGTGTCTGGGGTAAGAAACTTAACACTAGTTATCTTCTATTTAGAGTTTTATGGCCCCAGCAATGCTGAGTAACTCTGCTAGTTTAAAATAAAGATTAAAGAACAACAAAAGAACAAACAGATTCTTACGGTGTGGCCTTTCAATCTATGCAGTTAGCAATAAAAAAAAATTTCAAACTTAAATGCGAGAATAAAAAATTCTACAAGAATAAAAAATAACTGTTTCCAACTTAAACGTGACAGACCAATAAACATGCTATTTTAAACATAAGCTTGACAAAGCCCCGTGCACAGCCTGTCAGAGATGATTAACCGAATCTAAAATAGTTCAATCTGAAGCATGACATATCGATTTATCAACTGACAAATCCTCTCAGAATCGCAAGAATATATCTAAAAGCATTTAGACTTATGTCAAATCGTAAAATGGTTGTACATGTGCACAGAAATGAACACGAGAACGATTATACTAGAAATTAGGATAGTATGCAGAAGTGTAACCACTTCCACTCACAGACAAGAATAACAGATTAAATAAAGTCATAATAAATCCCAAAAGCGTTTTTACTTCTGCTAACAACTGGTAATGTTGCTGCTTAATTTCAAAGTAAATCTTAAAATAGTAAATATTTTTTCAGAGAAATAATATTAAATTAGGGGAAAAAAGTCCTTTGTGAATTCTTTTTTTCTGTTGACCACTTGTGAAGGATTTTTAATCTGCCGAATTTGAAAATTATCTGTAGAAAGATAAGTGTGTTTCAAGCATATAAATCTGTAAATTCTTGAACAGATTTTCTCTTTCAGAAATATTTTCGGTTTCATTTAGTTGCATTGTCATATCTGTAAGGTTTTGCCCATTAACTGGTTGTGTTGCCCACAAGTTTGAAACAACATTTTTTGTTGTTGCACTAAAATTTGAAAACATTTCCATTGCAAAACATGCACATCAAATGGATCTTAAGACTGGATCTGTTTGTAATTCTTCCCGTTCTCATCACCAATATTGACAAAGATGCAAACAGATTCTTTTTTGTTTTTACTCTAAACAACTTACTTACAATAACTTACTAGATAGAGACAAAAACAGAAGTGAAAAAAGAAAAGTTAGAATTTACAGACATCTAACAATTCTACTTAAAGGTAAAATATGAAGGAAAGCCGGGAACTCCAATTTTTTTTTATTATAAAGACAGATATTATACATTTAGTAAAGTATTGTAATGACAGAATTGTCACGTAGAGAAAAACGTTTTATTATTTAGAAAGATTTAATACACTTCTGACTTGACTTTGCCATAAGGCGACATTCACTCAGTATGGGTTCAGCTGTCATCTCCCATAGAACACACAGCGTCACAGATGAATGCAGACCATACACAATGATCTGCAGTGGCTAAGAGAGTTATGGATAGAATGCCGGAACCAGCGGGGAACACTGTAGACCTGTGGACGTGAGGCATATTTGATGTCAGCTTTGATGGCCTCCAGAGCATCTTTGCCAACCTTAGAGTGGTTCTGAACCTATTGAACAAACTCTTGGATACAACATGGCCAAACCAATGAAATCTACTCTTTAAGAGCTTGGTTAAGGAGGATGATTCTACATTGCGTACCGATTTGGGCAATATAGACAAAATAGTGCTAATGGACCGGCAGAATTTGGTGGATGCAGTATAGGTCAAACATTTTTACATATATTTAAGGATATTATCCACACAGCATTGCGTCTGTGTATATTTGTGTACAAACATGTGCAAGAATGTATAAGAATAAATGTATGACATATGGACTCTACCATCAAAGTACTAACATTTCATACTTTCTGGCAATTGTGTGAGAATGGATAACCTGTTTAAACGACTTTTTAAATAATCTAGTATAACAAATTAAGTTGTGTGTTCAGGATTACAAGTCAAATTACACAAGATACACTTACAAACTTTACATTGTCAACCAGAGTTTGTAATAAGAAAATAAATATATAAGAAGTTAATATAGTTTCCTTGAAGCATTGTCTAGTGTGTATAGAAAGGAAATTTAAATGTTTAGAACGCAATACAATGAAAAGGTGTAACATTTAAATGTGTTCTTACTTGCGCCAGCATGATCAGACTGAGGATCCATATTATAACATTTTGTGAAATATTCCATATATATATATATATATATATATATATATATATATATATATACTTACTAGCAGGCCGTCAGGCATTGTCTGATCGTAAAATACGCATAAATCTATTTTAATTCATGTGGATTTTATATTTAGTATAAAGCTATTCTCTATTTGTTATTTTTATTTTTTTTTTTTACATGGGGGTCACCACTTATCAAGGCCCGAAGGCCACTCAAGGATAAGGGTTATTGCATGTACAGTAATCAATGAGATAGTATTGTAGTAATCATTAGTATTGGAGGTTTGATAGAGTGTCTTACTTAAGGGGGCGGTTTGTCAGGAGTTTGTTTATGTTGGACTTGAAGACATCCAAGTTGTAGTCAGGTGAGAAACAGGCAAGCGGCAGAGAGTTCCACTGGCGTGCAGTTCTAAGAAAGAAGCTTTGCTCATGGAATCTAAGTTTGGATTTAGGCACAGATAAAGAGTGGGGAAAGTTATTGACAGTAGTTTCAGCCAGACGTGTGTTTCTCGTGAAAGATTGGCGAGGAGGGACGAGAGATTGGAGCTCAGATGAGCACTTGCTATGGAAGTAACGATAAAACAAGGACAGGCTCGCAACGTCTCTTCTGTGGGAGCAAGGTTGCAGGGAAGAGAAAAGGGCATCCCCCACTAAACCACAAAGTCTATTTTGTACTCTATCAAGGCAGGATAGGCTGTTTTTAGCAGCTCCTGTCCAGATGTGGCAGCAGTACACTATCCTTGGACGTACTTGGCTTTTTAGAGAATTGCATCAGTAGTGAGATATCTTCTGGAGTGGTAGAAGGATCCCACCATTTTCCCAGGTTCCTTGGCAACAGACCTGATGTACGCGTTCCATTTCAGATCAGGAGTAAAGGTCAAACCCAGAAGCTTATCAAAACATGGAGCCTCCCCAAGACGAGAGCCATTCATTTCAATTGATGCCAGATGGGAATCAGAGCGTTGATGATGTAAAGATAGAAGCTTGGTTTTGGATGCATTAAAAGTGACCAGCCACCTCTTCCCCTACTGTACCATGCGATCAAGATCAGAGAAGAGAGAATTAGAGAACTTTCTCATTTACGGCCTTTGATGTGTTGCCATAGATGGTCGTGTCATCAGCATAGATGTCAACGAATGATTTAAGTATGTGTTTTGGGAGATCATTGATGTAGATCAAGTTGGGCCCAGGATGGACCCCGGAGGGACTCCAGCATTAATACTGTGGGCTTCTGATTTCTGCCCATCAACCACTACTCTTATGAACCTATCAGAGAGAAATGATTTAATGATTGAGAAAACATTTCCAGTTATACCGTAGCTGGAAATTTTGTGAAGTAGGCCCTTATGCCATACCTTATCGAAGGCCTTTGATATGTCACTATAATTGGAATACCGTCAGGGCCAGTTGCTTTACTGGAATCAAGGTTCTTGATTAGCTTGGCGACCTCACGCACAGATATTTGTATGTTGCATAGTGTGTTGTCTGTTATTATCTAATATATAGTAATGATTTCAAAATTTATAAAAAATAATGACTTTGGTACCATTTGCTGGAATCAGAACCAGATCGTTTAGCACTCCAACCTTAGTTGTTATTTATCTCTCCAGCATTTTTACTGTCTGAGCCACCAACAGATGGATATGAAAGGTTAAAATTAAGCAACTTTGAGCTATGAATGTTTAATTTTGCGCATATGCAAAAGTAACAGCAGGAGTAAAGATTTATTCAATTTTTTCGAGTCTGTAAAGTAAAAATTAACAGAGTTATTGCATAGGATAATGTACACACACACACACACTTTCACACATATATATATATATATATATATATATATATATATACACACACACACACACTAAGATTTGGCAAGAGAAAATGTTTCTATTAAGAATAAGTATTTAAGAAATAGACCCAAAAAATCATCTGAAAGACAACTTTTTGTGAAAAAAAAAAAAATCAAACTATGCTCTTTATGAAAAATTAAGCCCTGTAAACCCCGCCTGTTAACCATTAGTAAGTAAACTATCAGTACTCACCTTAGGCGGGTTTAACTGTCTCAAGGGAATATCACATTCAGTCACTAGTTGCATGTACATTCTCATCACAGGAGATGATGACCTGCAGTTTTTGCAAGAACTTCTCCACATGCCTGGTCAGTACCAAATGGTCATCCATCTGATATTGACCAGACTCAACGTTTCTTAACTTTGGTGATCTAACGTGAACCAGTGTGTCAATATAGCCATTACATATCATTTTACAGCCAATCATAATAAAGGCCCTTTTCTAAGCCTAAAAACTCCAGGCTGGATGCCTGATCCTAGCACTAAGCAAAACACGTGTTGCCAGGTTATATTCCTAATACGGCTAATACCCATTTCTACATCTGAGTGAAGTGTTTGCTTACAACATGAGTATTCCCAAATTATCACTCACCTAACTACTAAACAGACTCAACGTTGCTTAACTTTGGTAACTCAACGAGAACTGGTGTGTCAAAGTCATATTTGTAAAAACTCAAGCATAAATAATCATACAATTCAAACATCGTATCATTTTTTTTTTTAGCATTGACAGTAATTAAATATCTATTGTAATCATTTTTTGCCATGTCAAAAAAGATCCGTTTTATGAGGATGATTTAATTCCTAGAACTTTACAGAAAGCAAATCATGACAGTTACAAAATTTCCACCATTTTTTTTTTTTTGTGTGCGCGCGCTTTTCTTTCTGGATTCTTTTTCATTAACACACAATTATCAGCAATTTGATGAAGAGAATAACAAATTAGCAAAACAAGCGAATCGAGTAGTCAAGCTCTGAAAATGGCACAAGTGACATTTAAATGGAAATAAAACTAGAAAAGAAGGAACAACCTCTACCCTACTACTAATTGTTCTTTCTCTCTCTCTCTCTCACACACACACACACACACACACACACACACACACACACACACACACAAAAAGACATCCAAACAAAAGAATACTTTACAATAGAAATGGTGAATAGCCCTGTGCTACTGAGACTCTGACACATAAGGGAAGTGTACAAGATGAGACCAGAAGCTCAAATTGTACAGCAGAGAGGGTAGTGGGTGACAAGGAACAGAAAACAGATGGGTGGAGTCATTTATAGAAGAAAAAAATGGGAAAAGGACTGAGCAGAAGGTTTCTTATCTCATGATGCGTGTCTGCAACTTCTATAAGGCGGTTGTTGTTGTTGTTGTTGTTAGAGCAATTATGCAGACACTTCATAGCATAATACAAAAAATAGGTGGGAATGGGAAGGACAAAACTGATCTAAGCTTTGTTAATATTTTTAAAATTCAAAAAGTTTTGGATTAGGAAGAAAATAGTTTGGAAATGTATTGAAGTGAGTTTGTCCTCAAATGATCACGAACCTTTAAAAAGAAATCTCCACAATTTTATAAAATAGTTGTTAAAATCCATACCAAATTTAAAAAGCGTAATTTTCATAGTGGTCTGTACGTACATGGAAGTATACCCCTCTCCCTGATCGATTGTAATTGAATGACGTAAATTTGAAATTTGGCCTGCCTTTTGTTTGAAGAGTTTAGATGCATTTGAAAATTGAAAGGAATCAAAAATGATTCATTTCAGAAAAATGAAAAGATCTGATGAAATGTTTGAAAGTTTTAATTTCTACATTAATATACATTGTGCTTTTTTGTTTGTTTGTTTGTTTGTTTTTTGTGTGCAAATCCAGAATTCAACCTAATGAAAATTAAAAGAAATATACAAAAATGCAGAAAAATCTTTATGGTGTATGTAGCCGTCACTGAACAAAATGTCATATTCCAAAATCATGTAAATTGATCAAGTAGTTTATATTTATATATATATATATATATATATATATATATAATTTTTTATGATAGCGATTAATAGTACATTGTAGCAATTAGAAGACTGTAAAATCTCGGCAGTTCGAATCGAGTTGTCTCCCTTTATTAAATATGGTGGGTCAAAATATGTCATGCTTCATCATAAAATTTGATTTTCTTAGCTTAAAAAAAAAAAAAAAAAAAAAAGTAATCAATTTATTTAATTTTTGCATGACATTTTCATTCCATATTGGGTATGTATATCAAAGTTTTTCTCCTTTGTTTTTTTTGTTTTTTTTAAAAATTAAGTTGAATTCTATGTAAAAACCGTTTCTTTTAAAGTTTATACAATATTATTGATTAAAAAAAAGCTGAAAAAGCCTCAGAAAGAAACTATACTTTCAATTTTTTTCAACAAATATTCCCTCTCTTTCACTATAATTCAAGAGATTTTTCCATGTACCTGCCCCTAACTAGTTTCGCTTTATGTAAATTGGTTAGTTTTATGACTTATCAACCATTTTCAGGCTATTTTATACCATATCCAATAATTTTGGTAAAGAGTTCTTTATATTTATGGCATATAATTTTATACATTTTTTAATTTATATATTGTGAAAATATCTTTTTCCCTACAAGTCCATTTAAGTTTGAAATAGTTATTTTATATTATGATGAAAAAAAAAAAAAATCCTATGTCTGGACTAGATGAATTAGTGAGACCATATTTTACAATGCATACGGTTTGTGGTCACTGGTAAATTTAAAAGAGAACTCTTGCAACACTTGGGAAAAGGAGGACATCAGAAATGATCAAAAAGCCTATCTATGCAACAGATACTCTTAGAGATTAGAGATACTTTGAAAGATGCTACCAAAACTCTCAATGGCGTTAAGTCAGACATTGATGATGATGACGGCTTTTGAAATTGATGCTCATCAAATTGTAGAAAAAATAAAAACTATAGTTTTTCAAGAGTATAAATACTTTCTGATAATACGCCTAAAGTTATGACATGTAATTTATACATTCAACACAAGAGAGAAGTCAAGATTATATTACAAAATAAAATATTGCATTCATGTTGCAGTTTAATATCCTATTTTTATTGCGTGTTGAATTAAATTATTGTCCTTGTCAATTTATTAAAAATGATGGACTGACTTTTCATTTGCAAGTTAAAATTTCAAAAATCTTCAATAAAAAAAGAATTACATTTCTGAATTTTTAAGATGAGAATTGACTTCATATTATTTTTGTAATATTTTACTATTATTCTTATTTTTGTAATATTTTACTATTATTCTTATTTTTGTAATATTTTACTATTATTCTTATTTTTGTAATATTTTACTATTATTCTTATTTTTGTAATATTTTACTATTATTCTTATTTTTGTAATATTTTACTATTATTCTTATTATTTTTGTAATATTTTACTATTATTCTTATTATTTTTGTAATATTTTACTATTATTCTTATTATTTTTGTAATATTTTACTATTATTCTTATTATTTTTGTAATATTTTACTATTATTCTTATTATTTTTGTAATATTTTACTATTATTCTTATTATTTTTGTAATATTTTACTATTATTCTTATTATTTTTGTAATATTTTACTATTATTCTTATTATTTTTGTAATATGTTACTATTATTCTTATTATTTTTTTGTAATATTTTACTATTATTCTTATTTTTGTAATATTTTACTATTATTCTTATTTTTGTAATATTTTACTATTATTCTTATTATTTTTGTAATATTTTACTATTATTCTTATTATTTTTGTAATATTTTACTATTATTCTTATTATTTTTGTAATATTTTACTATTATTCTTATTATTTTTGTAATATTTTACTATTATTCTTATTATTTTTGTAATATGTTACTATTATTCTTATTATTTTTTTGTAATATTTTACTATTATTCTTATTTTTGTAATATTTTACTATTATTCTTATTTTTGTAATATTTTACTATTATTCTTATTATTTTTGTAATATTTTACTATTATTCTTATTATTTTTGTAATATTTTACTATTATTCTTATTATTTTTGTAATATTTTACTATTATTCTTATTATTTTTGTAATATTTTACTATTATTCTTATTATTTTTGTAATATGTTACTATTATTCTTATTATTTTTGTAATATTTTACTATTATTCTTATTATTTTTGTAATATGTTACTATTATTCTTATTATTTTTGTAATATTTTACTATTATTCTTATTATTTTTGTAATATTTTACTATTATTCTTATTATTTTTGTAATATTTTACTATTATTCTTATTATTTTTGTAATATGTTACTATTATTCTTATTATTTTTGTAATATTTTACTATTATTCTTATTATTTTTGTAATATTTTACTATTATTCTTATTATTTTTGTAATATTTTACTATTATTCTTATTTTTGTAATATTTTACTATTATTCTTATTTTTGTAATATTTTACTATTATTCTTATTTTTGTAATATTTTACTATTATTCTTATTTTTGTAATATTTTACTATTATTCTTATTATTTTTGTAATATTTTACTATTATTCTTATTTTTGTAATATTTTACTATTATTCTTATTTTTGTAATATTTTACTATTATTCTTATTTTTGTAATATTTTACTATTATTCTTATTATTTTTGTAATATTTTACTATTATTCTTATTATTTTTGTAATATTTTACTATTATTCTTATTTTTGTAATATTTTACTATTATTCTTATTACTTTTGTAATATTTTACTATTATTTTTGTAATATTTTACTATTATTCTTATTATTTTTGTAATATGTTACTATTATTCTTATTATTTTTGTAATATTTTACTATTATTCTTATTATTTTTGTAATATTTTACTATTATTCTTATTATTTTTGTAATATTTTACTATTATTCTTATTTTTGTAATATTTTACTATTATTCTTATTTTTGTAATATTTTACTATTATTCTTATTTTTGTAATATTTTACTATTATTCTTATTTTTGTAATATTTTACTATTATTCTTATTTTTGTAATATTTTACTATTATTCTTATTTTTGTAATATTTTACTATTATTCTTATTATTTTTGTAATATTTTACTATTATTCTTATTATTTTTGTAATATTTTACTATTATTCTTATTTTTGTAATATTTTACTATTATTCTTATTTTTGTAATATTTTACTATTATTCTTATTTTTGTAATATTTTACTATTATTCTTATTATTTTTGTAATATTTTACTATTATTCTTATTTTTGTAATATTTTACTATTATTCTTATTTTTGTAATATTTTACTATTATTCTTATTTTTGTAATATTTTACTATTATTCTTATTTTTGTAATATTTTACTATTATTCTTATTTTTGTAATATTTTACTATTATTCTTATTTTTGTAATATTTTACTATTATTCTTATTTTTGTAATATTTTACTATTATTCTTATTATTTTTGTAATATTTTACTATTATTCTTATTATTTTTGTAATATTTTACTATTATTCTTATTTTTGTAATATTTTACTATTATTCTTATTACTTTTGTAATATTTTACTATTATTTTTGTAATATTTTACTATTATTTTTGTAATATTTTACTATTATTTTTGTAATATTTTACTATTATTTTTGTAATATTTTACTATTATTTTTGTAATATTTTACTATTATTTTTGTAATATTTTACTATTATTTTTGTAATATTTTACTATTATTTTTGTAATATTTTACTATTATTTTTGTAATATTTTACTATTATTTTTGTAATATTTTACTATTATTTTTGTAATATTTTACTATTATTCTTATTATTTTTGTAATATTTTACTATTATTTTTGTAATATTTTACTATTATTCTTATTTTTGTAATATTTTACTATTATTCTTATTATTTTTCTAATATTTTACTATTATTCTTATTATTTTTCTAATATTTTACTATTATTCTTATTATTTTTGTAATATTTTGGTTGATGTAATCTTCAATCTTCTTCAGGTGTACTTCGTCAAACTCTGAAATCTTTCCATCAAACTCTGGAATCTGCAGTTGTAAAGTTACATTTCTGGAGGTTGACATTCAAAATCCACTTGTAAATTACTTAGAACTTCTATCCAGTCATGGCTGACAATAAAAGCAAGCTACCCCATGGATTAAATAAAAGGTTTTGTTTGAAATTCAGTGCAGATACCAGAGTTCAATAGATGAAAACAGTTGTCCAAAAAATCCAAAAAGAATACTTTTTTTTTTCAAAATGAAAACTTTTGTCTGACTCATAAAATTAGAATTGGATTTGCCTTAGTTATTTAGAATTTTGCCACACAATCTTTTTCTTTTTTTTTTTTTGCCTCCTCTTTTCCTGGCTAGATTTTAACTAGTTTTCTCATCTTATTTGTTATCAAAACATTTCACCTTTTGGTCGGCTGTTTTCAGGTAAATTGTATCAATCTCAGAAACTTTGAAGCTAACCCTTTATCACACCATGTAGATTCTAAAGCACTTATGACATTCTTTTAGCTAACTTGTTCAATTGTCTTACTGCCTCTGTTCAGGATTGAACTCAGAATCTCAAATTGTAGAGATAGCCAACATCTTTTACTTGTTCATAAATTTGGAAGCAGTGTGTGGATAATTGGTGGTTAGATGAATTGACACATTTTTATAGGTGTTTGAATCATCGCTTCTTCAATTACAATATCCGAGTATTGTATATTTTTGTAAAACTAAAATTTGCACATGTTTGGAAGATTGTTGCCACCTCTGGGTTGATGTATCTCCCACTAATCTCTTACTTATAGACAGGGTCCCAAAAGTCTCAAATCTAATAAGTTCTGCACTGTCGACCAAGCTCCAGCTTCTGTCCCATCTCCACAATGTCGCATCCCTGTGCCTGTTTTACAAGTACTTTAATGGAATGTGCTCTAATGAACTTATAACACTTGTGCCCCCTTTACATACATACTCCCGACTAACCCAACAAACAACAAAATTCCACCCCTTTAATGTTGAGGTATCAAGATGCCAGAAAGCCTTCTACTCTAGTTTCTTCCTTTGGAATTCCTCCCATGACTGTACTAACCTTCAGAAGTTTAAATGTAATGTGATCAGACATCTTGCTGCTCAACTCCTCAGTCACCTGTTAGACATGATCTCAAATGGTAGCCTCTTAAGTTCCAAGTGACAATATGCCTTGTTTGGGGTTAAAAAGTGTAAAAAATATAAATAAAAATGACAACGGTTAGATAATATACACATTTAAACTAATGTCTTATCTCGGTCATAGGCTCCAGACACACATGAATATATTAGCCATTCAAGAAAGTATCTCGGAAACATTTCACCCATGAGAAAGAGGATATCAAAAGGCCTGAAAGAAATTGTATAACCAAATTCATAACCATAGAAAATCAATATCTTTATTGACTACAATAATACATGATTATCCATTCTGAAAAAGGAAACACAGAATTCTAACCAAACAAATTGTGAACAAATGCCAATCCTTGAGGACAAAAGGAAACCACAGAAATATTGATGCCAGTTGATCCGACCACAAATTATACTACACGTCCAAATTTAGTCTTAAAAAGATGTTGGATACCATACAATTTTACATTTATTCATACAAAAAAAAGAAAGCAATTATTTTGTAAGCAAGTGCCTCAATTACGATTCAACAATTTGTCCTAACAACATAGTTGGCAAATAGTCATATGCTCTACCATGAAATACCATGTTGCAGTTTTTTTAACATGAAAACCCACAATATTTTCCTTCCAAAAAACTATATTGTGACTGCCTGGAGACCAGATTAACTATATTTGACTTTGTATATCTTGCCAAACTTTTTCTAGCAATAGATCTCTTGATTCTGAAATACTTTTAAGGATCAAAAAGGTGAGGAACGTATGTGATCAGAGAGAGCTGTTACCATAAAGACAAAGTTTAGTGAATCAAAATCATATACTCTTGCATTCTTAGATGTGGACCACATACCACTGACAAGGCTCTGAAACAGTTTCATCAAATATACCCCAAGAGGGTTAAAATTATTAACTGGCAATCAATCACATGAGACAGCATTGTTCTACAGCAATAATCTACACACCATAAACTCAAAAACTGATGGATAGATTTCAGTCACACTTTTCATGCAGATAGCTTACGATATAGGGAATATCATAAGCTATGTAAATTTGGCCTAGATCATGAAAAACAACACTTGGTTAAAGGAACCAGGTTTCATGGAAGTAAGCCACCTATCAAATGGAAAATGAGATGGGATGGAAATTTAGGATTACAATTAAACTTTTTTTTTTACAATAACTGAACTGAAAACTACAAGGAGCCGTAGCATAGTGGATAAAGTACTTGGTCTTTTGGGAGTTGAAAATTCAATCCTCAGTGTGGACAACATTCAAAATAATACGACTGAATTACTTAAGACTTCTACTCAGTCATGGCTGACGGAATATTACCCCCATGGATTAAATAAAGTGTTATGTTTGAAATTCCGTGAAGATTCCCAGTGTTCGACAAGCTATGCCTTAAGAAGGCTGGAGGTTATATTAACCGAAAGGTGAAGATAACAATCAAAATAAGAACAATAGTCTGAAGTATCCAAATAATATGAAATTTAATAGTTATGTATTTATGGGTCTTAAAAATTATACAAGACAAATGCATTTTTGTTGGCAAAATCACATAAAACTCTATAAATTTTTCATCTGAGAAATCATTTCCTGATTCTTCTTTTAAATCCTCAAGATGATGCTAGGAACTTTTTACTTTTAAGTTTTATTATCAAAGTAGAAAGTTATAAACCTTGCTAGACAGTCACCTCACTTCTGCCTTCCAGATATATTTTTAGGAAACATTCTCCTGAACATTTTATAATCAGCAGAAAAACATGAACGAGGAACTTTATAATACTTATCGAAAATGAGGCTAGCTTGCTAATTGTATGCCGCTCCCCAACCTCGAAAGGTTATGTTGCACCTAGTAAAATTGATTTCAGTTTTAAATAGAAATTTCTAATGCAATGGGAAAAAAAAAAAAAAAAAAAAAAAAAAAAAGGATATAATTAAGAAATTTTCAACTAATGCAAATTTATTTAAATTATTAAAAACATTTTAATTAATGTGATTTTTTTTTTTTTTTTTTTTACTTGTCTTCACCTCTAACAAAGCATATTGCCATTTGGACATAAGGGGTGTCTATTTGGGACCAATCATAGGAAAGATTAACTAGATGTTGGTTTACATTACATTTAAACTTCTGTATATCAGTGCAAGCAAGGAAGCAGGTAGCAAGAAGGGAATTATAAAATTTAGCTTTTTTGAGGGAAGAAACTATTAGAGTAGAAAGCTTTCTGGCATTTAGAAACCTCAACAGTGAAGGGGTGTGATTTTGTTATTAAACAAATTTTATTGGGCATATATACGTTGAGGGGAGCACAAGTGCAACGAGTTCATCAGGACACATTCCATTAAAATACTTGTAAAACAGGCACAGATATGCAACATTGCGGTGATAGGGCAGGGGTTGAAGCTTAGTTGACAAAGTGGGACCTATCAGATTGAGAATATTTTTGGACCCTATCCAAGAGGGAGAAACTAGTGGTAGATGTACTAGTGATTTAGGTGTTTTTGTTTTGCATTCACGTTACATAAGTAGGATCATATATATAGAAGTTTCTGATCTTATAATTAATTTGATTTATTCATTAATTCATTTCATTTACCTCCCATTTAATCTAATATGTGTATAGGATTAGATAAAATGTACATTTTTTAAAACAAGTGATTATATTTATGTTATATGAATGCAAACAAAATACACCTATTTTGCAATCAAATTATGCAAGATGATAATGCAGTTGAGATCAATGTTTCAAATAATTAGAAAAAAAAAAACTAGTTCAAAGTGCCTTTCTACATGTCAAAATATATTGAAAGGGTTAAAAATTGATCCACAAAGAGTCATGAGAAATAAAATATTAATATACATGTACCTGTAATATGTACCATGTAATAACACTAATAATGCAAGTAATTATTTGTATAATTGTATCAGAATCCATAATAAAATTCATAATTAAATCATTTTTTTTTTAAGTTTCTTTTAATACAATTTATATTTTTCAATGGGAAACATTGAACAAACCAAAATTCGTAAATTAAACTGGAATATAGATTATTCCACTGTCTTTTTGTAGCTCAAAATAATGTGTTGATTTAAATACCAAATGAAGACACAGACGATAATTTATAAGAATGTATGTATATCACACTTGACATTTAAAAGTCAAAGGTGGGAATGAAAAAGATTGAGGGATAGGCCACTAAAAAAAAAAAAAAAAAAAAAAAAAAAAAAAAAACCTTGTTAAATTATGGGGAAGAGGGTTAAATTCTATTAATTAAACAAAATATTTTTTTCAAAACAGGTATTAAATTTATAAAATAAAGAGTGGTTGCTAGAATATTCATGTGAAAAATGGGATTGTAAATGTAATGTGTGTGTGTGTGTGTGTGGAGGGGAGCAGAATGAGTAAACAGTTACAGAATTAATGGTGACATACTAAATGAGGTTAATCTAAATTTTTTAGCAAGGAATTCTATGATGAAGTGTTGCTGCTTCTGTTTGCTGGCATTAAAACCATAAGATCCCCCCCTCACGTTTTTGCCACCAACATTCCCTTCCCTATTATCATACCAACTGGCACCCTCATGTGCAGAATTATAATACTTTCTCTCCCTCACATGCCTTACGGGTACATGTTTTTATAATATACAAACCTACAATATGAGTGTGTTTTAGTTTTACAAAACAGAATGTTAACATTTACAAGGTGCACTAACTTTCCAGACTTTTTTTGTACACACCTTTAAAACTGTCATGGAATCTTGAAAATTCAGTATATTATTGCTACACATCTTATGAGATAACTGACCAATGTTTATGATTTCAGGTTTCAATGAACAGTTACAACAGGAATTGGAATACACCCTACTAAAGCCTGATTGTCACAGCCGGTGAATTTAAAAAATATAATCCAAATGTGGGAATACTTAAGAACAATATGCAATAAAATTGTTTTAAACTTGGAAAAAAATGCCACAGAAACGTGTAGAATGCTTCAGATTGCTTTTTGACCATCTTGCATGAATCCAGCATCAGGTTTTGAGTGGCATAAGAGATTCAAGGAAGACAGGGAATCTGTGAGAGATAAAAGATGTGGGAGGAGTAAGGAAGTCAGAACACTAGAATTGATTAGCCAAATAAAGAATTTCATGGATAAGGACCATCGTGTGTCTTTAGAGACAATGAGTGCACAGTTTGATGTCAGTGTGGGAACTGTACACACAATTATTCACGAGGAAATGAAGATGCAAAAGATTTGTGCAAAGTTTGTTCCAAAGGTACTCAGAGAAGATCAGAAAGAAAGACAGGCTATTTGACCAAGATGGGCATGAAGACAGTTCCTCACCCTTCGTATAGTCCAGACCTTACTCCCTGTGACTTTTGGTTATTCCCCAAGCTCAAATAAAACCTTAGAGGCTGTCGTTATGAGACAATTGAGGAGATGAAAGAGGTTGTGACAGGGGTCATTGACATGCTCACACAAGAGTACTTCCATGGAATGGTACGTGCATTGCAGTTGGCGGAGACTACTTCAAAGGGGATTAAAGTTTCATGAGTGTACTATCAATAAAAGTGCCTGTATGAAAAAGTCTGGAAACTTATTGAAAACACCTTGTATTATTAATAGCTAGAATTTCTGGAAGGGTTAAGGGTTCATAACCTTGAGACAGGCAACGGATCATTTCAAAAAGGTTATTAAAAATATTGATACATTGATATTATCGAACACATCTGAGAAAACTGATTTTTTATTTTTTAATATATTTGTAAAAAATGTTTATTTCCATTTTTTTGTTTGCATTTGTGTCATGTGGTTACCTACTCAGCCTTTTGTTCCTCGCCCCCTCTCTATATAATGAAATATGACAATATTGAAAGAACTATTGGATCAATTCATCTGATAATATCAAGCTCTCTGATAGAAAGTAATGGTTTGTAAAGCATGTAACCGAGTTCTCTAGGTAACCAGTAGCATGAATATAAACAAAAAGACATAAGCAGTATAACCTCCTTTACTTTGGAGTTAAGTTTGGTAGTGTGGAGCTAAGTGGTACATACTCCCTTAAAATACATACCTCCGACTAACCCAGTCGGACAAAATCCCACTCTTTAACAGTTGAGGCCCCAGGACGCTGAAAAGCCTTCTATTCTATTTCCCTCAGACTGCTAGATATTGGAATTTCCGGTTTCCCTTACTGTACTAAGTTTAAATGTAATATGAACACGCATCTCACTATTTAACTGTACACAATCCCCTGTTAGACACAATCCCAAGTAGTAGCTGTTACATCCAAGCGGCAATATGCCTTGTTTGAGGTGAAAAAAATAAAATAAAAAATAATTAAAATAAAGATTACCGACTACCAATCAGAGTTGTAAATGATCTGATGATTCAATTTCAAATCTCAGTATGAAAGCACTAGTCATGTCTAGCCACACTAAAAAAAAAAACTGTAATATGGTGAAACAGACGTTTTTGGATAAGAAACACACATTGTGCGTGTGATTTCCTTTTGGTTCTCAACCTGATAACCTTTTTGTAAGGCCAGTAGTGCATTAAAGTTGACAATTGAATATTTCAGATTGCATGTGGACACAGCTGTTGGCAATGAAGAAGACCCCCACTTATCCACTGGTATTCACCAATAAAATAACCAGTTCACTTTCTCTCTATTATATATATATATAAAAACAACTATTTAAATGCCAATATGTGTAAATGTGTGTGCATGCACACTTGTTGAAATATTAAGTGATTCAAGTTTTTTTTTTTGTAGTAATTCAAGTATGTATGTGCAGGTTTCTGTACATGAATTCACAAAACTGATTCTTAACAATGGTTTCTCAGTAACAAGAATGAGCGCACGCACGCACACTGGTTTTCCTCATTACACTCCCACTACCGGTTATCCCCTGCTTTCACACAGAAACATTGCAAAACTCAACACTACACACAATACTCACACCAGCACAAAACCAACCATACACACTGTTTAGTTAAAATGAATTTAACAAGTGCTCATTATTTTCGACACTCTTGAAACTCTTGCGTCCCTTATTTTGACCTTTAGTCCTCACATTCCACAAGCAATGTTTCTGACAGAGAAAGAATTGCTGTTTTTTGGGGTTGGAATCTATCCACCTAACATATTGTTAACTGTTTTTACCTTAAAGTAGTATTTTTTGTTTCTTTAAGTAACATCAAATGGCTTCATGCCTTGTCTGAAGCAATTTCCTTAAAAAAAAAAAAAAAAAAAAAAAAAAAACTCGGTGAAACAATGCAGCACAATATTTTATTTTTACCAAATTTTCATAAATTATAATGTAGCTTCAGTTTTTAAATTTCAGTTTCTATTTTGCTACAAATAAATTAATGCTTGTCAAAATATATAAATTGTCCAGAAAATAATGATCACTTTTTTCCCCAATTTCAGTTGATTTAGGTTGTTGTTTTTGCATTGTTGTTTATGAATTGTTTAATACAAAATTTTACATATTGATACTCTTTGACTTCAATAATTTCTCCTAGAATACAGTTTTGCAGAACTAAGATTAAAATAGAAAGGCGTATAGTTTAGAACTGTTAATAACAGAATAAGGGGTGAAAAAAGTCGGAACCTCTCTACATGTGACAGCTGTACTCCATCTTTATGTAGAGAAAT
This sequence comes from Euprymna scolopes, assembly GCF_053919585.1. Classification (NCBI taxonomy): domain Eukaryota; kingdom Metazoa; phylum Mollusca; class Cephalopoda; order Sepiida; family Sepiolidae; genus Euprymna; species Euprymna scolopes. Next base: position 179,317,719 of record NC_136486.1, on the reverse strand, counting down.
ACATCAAGACTCGAGAACTTTCTGGAGCAGAAGAATGATCCAAACATTTTTCCAGTAGCTTAGCAACAGATTGAATGTAGGTCTTTTTCAATCCAGAGTGAAAGTTACTTCAAGGAACTTATAAAAGCAAAGTAATTCTTCAAGGAGAGAGAAAGCCATTCATTTTGATTAGGGTAAAACAAGGATCTAAGCATTGGTGATAGAAGTACCAATATTTTTTTTTTTTTTTTTTACATGGGAGTCACCACTTATCAAGGCCCAGGAGCCACTCTGGGATAAGGGTTATTGTGTGTACAGTAATCAATGGGATAGTATTATAGTAATAGTTAGTATTGGGGATTTGATAGAGTGTCATTACTTAAGGGGGCCGGTTCATCAGGAATTTGTGTTGGACTTGAAGACATCCAAGTTGAATTCGGGGGGGGGGGTAACAGGTAAGCGGCAGAGTTCCACAGCCGTGCAGTTCTAAGAAAGAAGCTTTGTTCATGGAATCTACGTTTTGATTTAGGCACGGATAAAGAGTGGGGAAAGTTATTGACAGTGGTTTCAACTAGTCGGGTGTTTTTCGTGAAAAATTAGCAAGGGGGACCAGAGAATGGAGCTCAGATGAGCACTTGCCATGGAAATAACGATAAAACAGAGACAGGCTCACAACGTCTCTTCTGTGGGAAAGAGGTTGCAGGGTAGAGAAAAGGGCATCCCCCACTAAGCCACAAAGTCTATTTTGTACTCTGTCAAGGCAGGATAGGCTGTTTTTAGCAGCTCCTGCCCAGATGTTGCAGCAGTACTCAATCCTTGGATGTACTTGGCTTTTATATAGATAGAGAATTGCATCAGTAGTGAGATATCTTCTGGAGTGGTAGAAGGATCCCACCATTTTCCCAGCGACCTTGGCCACAGACTTGATGTATATGTTCCATTTCAGATCAGGAGTAAAGGTCAAACCCAGAAGCTTATCAAAACATGGGGCCTCCACTAGACGAGAGCCATTCATTTCAATCGATGCCAAATGAGGATCAGAGTGTTTATGATGTAATGATAAGAGCTTGGTCTTAGACGCATTAAAAGGTAATCAGCCACCTCTTCCCCCATTGAACCACGCGCTCAAGATCTGAGGAGAGAGAATCAGAGAGAACATTGTCATTTACGGCCTTTGATGTGTTGCCATAGATAGTTGTGTCATCAGCATAGATGTCAAATGGTTTTAGTATGTGTTTAGGGAGATCATTGATGTAGATCAAGAAGAGAGTTGGGCCCAGGATGGACCCCTGAGGGACTCCAGCATTAATACTGTGGGCCTCTGATTTCTGCCCATCAACCACTACTCTTATGAGCCTATCAGAGAGAAATTATTTAATGATAGAGAAAACATTTTCAGTTATACCATAGCTGGAAATCTTGTGAAGTAGGCCTTTATGCCATACCTTATCGAAGGCTTTTGATATATCAAGAGCAATTGCCCTAGAAATTAAGCCTTTGTCGAGAGATTCGCTAATTCTATGTGATATAACTGTTAGAATGTCTGCTGTAGATCTAGCAGAACGGAAACCACATTGAGTGCCACTAAGGTTATTCCTGCTGAGATGGTTGACTACTTCTCTATTTAATATGGATTCCAGCAACTTACTCATGACACCCAGGAGACTTATTGGTCTGTATTGAGAGGGAGATGACTTATCACCTGAATTCTTAAATACAGGGCATACTGATGAGGTTTTCCAGGGTGTTGGAAAGCACTTCTCCTTAAGGCAACGCTTAAACAGTTTCCCAAGTATGGGGTCAAGTTCTGGTTGTAGCTTTTTTAACACTATAATTGGAATACCGTCAGGGCCAGTTTGCTTTACTGGAATCAAGGTTCTTGATTAGGTTGGCGACCTTATGCACAGATATTTGTATGTTATCTAGCGTGTTGTAGGAGGAAATACCGGGAGTTGATGGCCTTCATCGCATAGGGTAGAATTAGCTGCAAAGTTCTTGGCAAATAGTTTGGCCATGTCTGATGCTGACGAGATGACCTCTGGACCATTGATAATGGTTGGGATAGAATGCACGCTTCTGTTCAGGATCCTATTTGCTATTTGCCAGAACTGGTGGGAACCAAGATGCTGCTCAGGTACTTTCGATTTAACGCATTGAGCATATAGCTCTCTTGCATTTTTTATTATTCTTTTACAGTGGTTGCTGGCGGTCCTGAAAGTAGCTTTAGTCTCAATGCATCTATTACGTTGGTAGCTATCTAGTTTTACAAAAAAGCCCCCAGAACCTCTGTATCAAACTTCAGATTAGAAGATCCAGTTCTCAAGGTGCTGCCATGAATAGTTGTGTCATCTGTGCGTCAACAAATGACCTCAATGTGATTTCGAAGATTAATGAAAATCAGCAAGTGTTGGACTCAGGATAAGTTCTTGAGACACACTATGTCATGATTCTTCAGACTTCAACTTATCAAAGACCGAGAGAAATATAGCTCTAGAAACACAAAGTATCCATCAAGAGATTTGCTGATCTCATGCAATATTACGCTTAATACATCACTAGTTGACATTTTAAGTTGAAATTCAGATTGCTTGTAACTAAGTAGATTGTTTTCGCTGATGTGAGTGACAATTTATTGTCCAAATTATTTGGAGAGAATAAGTGAAAAGAATCTAAGAATTCTCCACCCAATCAATTGATGCACTTTTGTAATTTACCAAATTGTTAATAAATGGTATATTTTTAACAATTTATTTGAAAGTTTCATGATTAAACTTTAACCCAAGTCATGAAATATTAATATGCAAATATATTAACCACTACTTGTAAATTGCCCAAATTTCAAACACCGAAAATAGCAGATATTTAAAGACAATAAATGAAAATTGAAATTATATGGATTGTTTATACTGTTGCTTTTTACGAAAAGGATTTCTTGTAAATGGCTGGTCCAACAACAATGGATATTTGTGCATCTATGTTACGGCAGAAATAAAATTATTTAGAAAGCTATTCTTAACATGGGGAGAGCATTTTGTAACATTTCTGTACTTTCACCTAACAATTTAATAACCAAAAATTTCATAAAAATTGAAGTTAACTTGAAAATACTATTTAAAAAACGGGTTTCTGAGCATTTCTGACGGTGCTCAACATATTCCGGCGACGACATAAGGTGCCGGTTGAGCCAGAGTGAACATTTACAGGAAATCTGGTTCATAATATGCACAATTACTGACTTCCGGTTGCACAATGTACAATAGTATTAAAAGATTGTTTATTTAACAGTATATCTCACGGAAACATTTTGTAATTTCATTGAAAGTATTTTTCTTTTTATTCATCATATTGAAGAGTCTAGTGTATAAAAACAAAAGATATCTTTTGTAATATTAATTCTAGATTCCTTAAAATTTACCATAACCAAATATCAAACCTACCTGCTTCTCTATCATGAAAATAATTCTATTAGATGTTTTCAATAATAATAATACAACCCACCTCATAAAATACAAATACGAAACTTGTGCTTATATGCAATATCATTTTCTTTAAATTTGAAACAAATATTTTTATTCATTGCTTTTAATGTTATTCTAAAATATACTGTACCAAATTTTTCACAATGGAAACTCATAATAATTACTAGCAGGGAAGTCAGACGTTCCCTGGGATTGAACGAGGATCATTGAATTTTTCACCCTCCCATATATTATTGTCATTGAAATTGGTGAAATGCCCATTTTTTCAATCAAATCGATTGTCTGCTCTAGTTGGGGACCCACCATGGTGCACTGGGAGGAAGCTTCACATGCCTCGCTTCTCAGTGACATGGTTCACAAGACATAGTAGTTTACATTGTACTGTAGAGAACTTACTGTTGATTTTATTAAATTATTTTTATATAATGGCTTGAATTAAAGTTTTAAAAATGCAAAAGTCAAGTATTATAGTTCAATTGTGCTCTAAACAGAACTTGTCATATCAAAGAACTTACTATTAATTTTATATGCCAAACCTTTCTGCTTGTGTGGCAATAAAACTTCTCAAATGCACTTGTGGTGTTAGGCTGTATACAGCGTTAACTTTAGTAAAAATTGCCTATTCCTCCTTTCATCAGATTTTTTTGATAATCAATACTTAGATAAGTTTTGTATCGGAATGTCTTCACTAAGTAAGACCACTGCCAGGCACATAAAGTACATTTGTCTGAAATTAAAATTTCAGAAAATAAAACCGACAATGCTTAATGTAGTATTGGCCCTGAGGGAGTGACGCTGGTTTCCTCCAAATGAGAAAATTTACAGAAAATATGAAATTCAAAAGCAATCTCTAACTGCATGTATAACAGTCATCAGATGATGACATACAGTACTTAACATTCTCAGATGCTTACCCATCTGGTACTGGCCAGGCTTAACTTTGCTTAACTTCAGTGATCAAACAAGAACTGGTGTTTCAATGCGATTATGCCATACTTATTATTTAAGTGTTAATTAAAAAAAATGTATCCAATCTAACTTTTTTTTTTTAATTACATTTTCACCCCAAACAAGACACATTACCACTTTGTTGTAGTGCGCTACTATCAGAGACATAAGCATCAGGGGTACTGTGTAGGGAGTTGGGCAACAAGATGTCGGTTCACGTTACACTTGAATTTCTGCATGTCAGTAAAGTTGGGGAAGCAGAGACCCGGAAGGGAATTCCAAAGTCTAGCTGTTCTGGGGAAGAAACTACTGGAGTAGAAGGCTCTCTTACATCTAGGGATCTCTACCATGAAGGGGTGGGATTTAGCTGCTTTTCGGCTTTGTCGAGGGTATTTACGTCGAGGGGTCACAAGTGCTTGTAGTTCGTCAGAGCATTCAGCGTTACTTGTAGAACAGGCTGAGGGATGCAACGTTTCGTCGATGAGACAGAGGTTGAAGTTTAGATGACAGTTCAGGACCTATCAGATTGGCGACTCTTTTGAACCTTGTCTAGGAGTGAGAGACTAGTAGCAGATGCACCAGCCCAAATATGACAACAATACTCCATACATGGGCGAATGGTGGCCTTATAGAGATATAGGATACTTTCGGGCGTTAGTAGCTTTCTAGTACGGTAGAGAGAACCCACCTTCTTCGCCGCGGTCCTGGCAATACTCTCAATGTAATTGTTCCAATTCATGTTTCCTGAGAGCGTTAGGCCAAGAAGTTTAAAAGATGTACTTTCAGATAAAGAGTCATTGGCCATTGGTGGTAGGAAAGGTTTTTTGTAATTATTGAAGGAAACAAGTTTAGTCTTGGCAGTATTGAATGTGTCCATCCATTTTGTCCCTATTCCACTACAGATTGGAGGTAATCCTCTAGTGTTTCTGCCATTTCTTTAGTTATGTGTTCATTTGTTTTCCTTTCATGTCTGTTATAGAGTGTGGTGTCGTCAGCATATATACCCATCTCACAGACAATTTTGTCAGGGAGGTAATTTATGAATATTAGGAATAATAGAGGTCCAAGGATAGACCTCTGAGGCACTCCTGCATTTATATCATATTGTTTAGATGTATGACCATCAAGGATTTATGTTATGTATTCTTCCAGTGATACCGTATGACCTGATTTTCTTAAGACCCTCATGCCATACCCTGTAAAAAGCCTTAGATATATCTAGAGCTACTGCTCTACCCTCCCCTGCTTTGTCCAGTGAATGGTATATATGTTCTGAGATTACAGTTAGGATATCTGCTGTGAAACGGGCTTGCCTAAATCCATATTGTTGGTCAGTCAGAAGTTTAGCACCTGTAAGGTGATGGACTAGAGCTTAGTTTATTATGGTCTGAAATATTTTGGCGAAAAGTGGGAGGATGCTAATGGGGGGATAATTTACTGGGTCAGTTCTTTCGCCAGAATTCTTGAAAACTGGTACTACAGACAGTTTTCCAGCAGGCAGGAAAACAACTTCTTGTATTGTTTCTTATAAGTTCCTGACTTTAATATTATGTACAAAAAATAAAATATGTCAGTATTCACCAACTTGTCACATAAGTTATAAGGATAAAAAATATGCACGAAATGTGAAAAAAATAATCTTTATTATTGAGATTTGTTTTTTGAATGATACAAGAAATCGGCTAGTACAAATCTGATAATTGGTAATGCCATGAAACTAGAGTAAAATGTTAAACTACATATAAATTATCATTATACACATACACAGAAGATCACAGAACTCAACAATAAAAATTGTTTGAGATATCACCGGTTCAATAATTTGATTGATAAAACAAGGACAACTTATTTCAAATACAGTTTGAAAGAGGATAAAATTTGAAAGCAAAACCAATATTTAAATTTTATCAAAATTATTTCATTCAATTCTGGACTTCAAGTTGAATTTTTTATTTTAAGAATGACAGTGAGAACTTTTTACAAATGTACTTTTAATTTGGGAAACATTAAAAAAACAGTCTTGAATTAATTCAATAAAATATTTTTTATAAAACAAATTAATTTCCCCATTTTTAAAAGATTGCATTAAGTAAAAGATATGCAACACAAAATGGTATCTATTTTTTTTTTATTTTCAATTTTTCAGTTTAACAGAAAAAAAGATAAAATATCACATAGAAGCTGACTCGGCAAGAAATAGAACATATTTGCCGTCATGCCTTTTATGGGAAAGGCACTTCTTTAAATTGACTTAATTTGACTTAAAATTCAAAGAATGCAAATTTGATGTGGCCTAAAAATCTGGAAATAATTAACACTTCCTCTAATATCAGCATTTCAGAACAAATGGCATCTTAATTAAAAAAAACAATTTGTACTTTTAGAACCTGACGGAAATGTAACAAAAAATTATTTGTTCACATTCCTCCTGGGATATTTTGATAATGAGAAAACAATTCTTACAATAAAATATTTTGGTTTTAAATTTTATTTATTGTTGAATTTATAATACTATTGATGCCTCCCACCCCTGTGTAAGAAAGAAAAAAAAAAGAAAATCATAACAAAAAGAGGGAATAAGTTGATCAGCAAAACAAACGTTATTGAAAGCTAGCTTGGGAGAAAGGCAATAGAGAGGAAGTTGTTCATCAAGGCACACAAAGGAAAGCTGAAATAAGATTTCAAATCAAGGTGTGACAGCGGTTGGAACAAAGGATTGGACAATAGAGGTCAATATATTTAGAGTTGGTTTACGGATCGTTTTAAGAATGGCAATGAGTTTTGTGAGAGTTTACGGACAATTTTTTGTTTGCGACAAATGAGGGTTCTGTATTTTCTTTTGGAATTGTTTATTTTTATACTTGTAACCTCAGGTTTGCCTCCAATGTGAGAGATGATGAAAGAGAAGGCTATGGAAACAGTGTTGGAGTCAGCGATTTTTGTAGAGCGTGGAAGCGCATGATTGCACAAATTAAGTCAGTCTAAATTATTGTAAAAGAATCACAAGATACAAAATGTCTGGATGATTCTGGTTCAATTCATTTTTCCTTTTTTTTTTATTTGGGGAAATTTTCCCACCAAACAGGGCATGGTGCCACTTTGATGAAGGGCGCTACTATTTGGGACATAATTGCAGGGATACTATGTAGGGAGTTCAGCAGAAAAATGTCTTTACATTACAACTTCTGCATGTCAATACAATCAGTGAACATTAAAACAACTGAAATGTTTTTCTCCATAAACGATAAAATTTACGTTTGTTTTTTTTATAGAGCAGCCTTATATAATTTGTAAATGTGTAAAAAAAAAAAATAAAAATAAAAAATAATAAGGGATTTATTCAAGCCAATTAACTCAATAGTAACTTTGTTGCTGTTGGGCTTTGGTATGGTCCAGTTCAGTAATAGCTTGCCTGTTTCCCATCTAACTTCAACTTGGATGTCTTCAAGTCCAACATAAACAAATTCCTGATGAAAGCCCCCTTAAGTAACAACACTTTATCAAATCTCCAATACTAACGAATACTGCAACACTATCTCATTGACTGCTGTACACGCAATAACCCTTATCCCCGAGTGAGTTCTGGGCCTTCATAAGTGGTGACCTCCATGTTAAAAAAAAAAAAAAAAAAAAAAAAAGGATGATCACCCTCCTAGGCTTTACCCTATCTTAAAGAAGAGATTAGTTTATCATTAATTGTTCGAAGTGTCCATCCTAGGGAATGTTGAAAGGGCTGTTAAGAAATTTTTTGTAGACAAGTGCACTGATCATAGTACACTTAACATCTGTGAGGTAAATAAAATAAAGGATTATGCATTCTTAATTTCAAAACACATTTTTTAAATAAACTTTGCAATTTGTAGAGGTCAGTCAGTGTTATTCAAAATTGTAGAACTAATGTAAATGTTTTAGAGTTCGTTTCGGATAGAAAAAGAAATAAAAATATACTTACTTCATCTGTTTTACAATTGTGCTTTTCCCCGACTCTCCAGCTCCTGTAAAATAAAATAAGAGTATGGATAAAAGTACACATTTTAAGGTTTAGTTGTGATTAGCTATGCACACTTATTTGACCGCCATGAAGCCAAGATAAAAAGCCAAAAAGCGAATCTGTTCATGCTATAGAACCATATGATACAAAGATGACAAATAGCCTTACCTTTATTGGTAAGTTGTGATTAAATCTAACTTTTCTCGTTTGGTGCATGAAAGTGTTGCCATCTTAAAGGGAATTGGGGGAATCACCTACAGTTTTTGCCATACAATACACATGACCCCCAACAACTTTTCTGATTTGGAGCATGTAGTATAAATGGGTGGGAAAAGTGGATTGTTATTTTTGATGCCTATGAAACCAAGTTTTTCTTTTCATTAGTAATGTTCAGATCCTTATTCACCCCCCCCCCCCATCAAAGTGAAGCCTAGATAAGCTCCTACGACTAACTGATCCCAGATCTGAAATGGAAGTCTTATGTCAAATCTGTTGCTAAGATCTTTAGAAAAATGGTTGGATTATTCTTTTAATCTAGTATCTCACACCTAATGCAATCCTCCATGAGTATAAGAGCCAGATCCGTCCTAAAATGGGGCACTACCATCATATATGGACAAGTTCTGCTTGGTTCACTTTTCTTACGTGACACGGTACAAAACAAACTTTACAATCTAGTGGGGGTGATCTATTTTTCTGGAGCTCTTTTTGCACAGGAGAGATGTTGCTAGTCACTACTGCATCAATATGCTTATGGTAGGTGCTAAACTAAGCTCCAATCCATTGTCCCCCCCCCCCCAGTAAAACAGTCACAGAAAAAACTTGTCAAGCTACAGATAGAGCCCACCTTCTTCGCAGCAGCTTTAACAATGCTCTCGATGTATCTGTTCCAACTCGTGTGAACTTTAAGCCGAGGAGTTTGAACGAAGTACTTTCAGGTAATGTATCTTTAGCCATAGCTATTGGTGGTTGAGAAGGTTTCTCGTAATTATCAAAGGAAACGAGCTTAGTATTGGCAGCATTAAACGTTACCATATATTTTTAATTCCAGTCCATTAAAAACTGGAGGTTTTCCTCTAGGGTTTCCGCTATTGCCTTGAATATGTGTTCATTCGTTTTCCTCTCGTGCCTGTTATAGAGCGTGGTGTCATCAGCAAATATACCCATCTCAGAATGTATCTCATCAGGGAGCTCATTTATGAATATCAGGAATAATAAAGGTCCAAGGATCGACCCCTGAGGTACACCCGCATTTATATCATTGTTTAGATGTACAACCATCGAGGACAACCTGGACTCTTCATATTTAAGAAGGATTTAATTATGTTAAACTTTGGAAAAGATGAATTTATATTCTTTTTGTAAAGAGATTTCTAAAAACCCAGATAAAAAAAATTAAATAGTTTGGAATTAATTATGGTAATTACAATACTTAATCCAAATCAAATATTTTTCAACCAATAAAAACAAAACGTCAAGGCATTTTAGATGCTAATTAATTTTCTATTAAAAAGTTCCCCCCCCCCCATCACAAAACTAAAGCAAAAATAATCCAAATGTTATAAGTATTTACTCGCTCTTTGATACAACATGAAGGTGTGGGAAAAAAGAATGTTTTCGTTAAAACGCACAAATAAATAATACTTGATTTTGTCTTTAAACTTTAATTAAAGTTAGAAATTACTTTCTAATCTAAAGTTAAGTTTTCAAAATTATTTTAAAAATTGTTGGTTTACAATCAAAATCTCAAATCTATTTAAAAAATTAAATTGGTTGACATTTTCCCAACAATCATGAACTTTTTGGAAAAAAAAAAAAAAGGTCTGCTTTTAAGAGCAATAATCCTGTTTAAATTTTACTTGCACTGCTTCTCAGATGAGGTTTAAAGCTCCCACAATTCACTTAACATAAAATTGAATACGAGAACTAATTATAAATGGAAACTACATTTAAAGGCTATTTTATTTTAAAAAATAAGGGAGGGGGGCTTTTGCTTGATAATAAAAAGCAAAATAAATTGATTATCAAAATATGAATGCAGTTTCGTTTGGTTATTTTACGGCATATCAACCCTTTTCAGGCTATTTAATGTTGAATCCAATAATTTTGCAAAAGGTTTTCATGCTTCAAATTCTTTATATCTTGAAATATTTATTCATAGTATTTAGTTTGCTTTTTTTGTATGAGAAAATGGTTTTGCTTTTCATTCCTAGAACATGATTGAGTTTTGCAGAAAAAATACAAAAAAACAACATTAATGTTTGTTGCATTTTAGGGCAACAAGCCAGTATCTTGAGCACCAGGTAATGCAGTCTGTGGTTCTTTTATAAAATAGCCTTTTTACAAAGTTTTTTTTTTTAAGATTTAGGACCATAACAAAATCAGAGTTTTATTACACTTTGGTATTAATTTAAAAATTATTGACTAAAGTATACAATATTTGATAAATTAAAAAATAAAATAAAAAGTTAAAATGCAGAACAATTCTTTAACAAAACTATCGGATAATGACAGGCTGCTACAAGATGTAAAGTTAAAGAGAAATCATCAAAAAGATGTATACATACCTTTATAAGATTTTAATTTATTTTTACAAAAGTAACATTTTATTTATTTTTACTTGTTTTAAAACATGGCACACATGATCAAAATATCTTACACAATAAAAAAAAAAGTTTACTTCAAGGAAAATAGGAAATGACATTGTATGTTTCTATTTACAATTATCATTTTCTATTTTCCTTTTATGTATTTGATTTTTAATTTTGCAATATTTTCTGCTAAAAATGTAGACAATCAAAATGAAGGCCAATCCTCAAAATATATAAACAATTTGACCCCTCCCTCTACTTTAAAATTCACTAAAACTCAGGAAATACATCAATTTTAAATGGAATTTTCAGTATTTATTAATTAATGATCACAGAATATAATGTAACTTATTTTAAGATTAGTGAAAATATTATTTTGTCTAAACAAAAAAAAACTTTGCTAAAATTATATTTTCAAGTACTAAAAAATAAAAAAATAACGTACAAATTTATTTTTGTATAAAAATAAAGCATCACAGACATTTAACAATTAAATTTAGGAACATTATGAAAAAAGCTTCAAAAGCCAGTGTTAATAGAATCAATATAACTAAGAAAAATTAATTCCTCAAACTAACTATATATTATCTGAACTAAACATTGTTTATTCAATATTTTCAACAAAAATCTAATTGCAAAAAGCAGATTGTTATTAAGAGCTTCCATACTTTTGGAAATTTGGTCATGTTCATTCAGACACAAACGCAGAAATTTTTTGGTACCACTTTTGGGATAATTATGCAATTTAAAAAAATTTTTTTTTTTATTCAAAACAAAGCATATCGCCACTTGGATGTAAGGGACTACTATTTGGGGTTATGTCTAGGAAAGATTAACAAGATATTTGTTTATGTTACATTTAAACTTTTGCATATCAGTACAGTCAGGGAAGCAGGCAGCAGGAAGGGAATTCCAAAGTCTAGCAGTTCGAGGGAGGAAACTATTAGAATAGAAAGCTTTCTGGCATTTAGGGACAACAACAGTGAAGGGGTGAGATCTTATTGCTAAACGGGTTTGTCAGGGATATGTACGTCGAGGGGGTACAAGTGAAACGAATTCATCAGAACACATTCCATTAAAATATTTGTAAAACAGGCACAGTGATGCAACATTGCGGCGATGGGACAGGAGCTGGAGCTTAGTTGATAAAGTGGGACCGATTAGATTGACAACTCTTTTTTGGACTTTATTTAATAAGAGGGAGAGACTAGTGGTAGATGCACCAGTCACAATGTGGTAACAATACTCCATGCATGGGCGAATGGTGGCCTTGTAAAGGTACAAAATACTCTCAGGTGTGAGTAGTCTTTTTTTTATTTTTTTATTTATTTATTTTTTTTATTACATTTTCACCCCAAACAAGGCACATTGCCACTTTGGTGTAGGGGGCTACTATCAGGGTCAGCAACTACTGGGGTACTGTGTAGGGATTTGGGCAGCAAGATGTCAATTCACGTTGCTCTTGAACTTCTGCATGTCAGTACAGTTAGGGAAGCAGGATCCTGGAATGGAATTCCAGAGTCTAGCGGTTCTGGGGAAGAAACTACTGGAGTAGAAAGATCTTTTACATCTAGGGATCTCTACTGTGTGGGGGTGGGATTTAGCTGCCTGTCGAGTTTGTCGAGGGTGTCTGCGTCGTGGGGGCACAAGTGTCTGTAGTTCGTCAGAGCATTCACCATTAAAATACTTGTAGAACAAGCAGAGGGATGCAACGTTTCGTCGATGGGACAGAGGCTGAAGCTTAGATGCCAGTTCAGGACCTATCAGACTGGCGACTCTTTTTTTAACCTTGTCTAGAAGTGAGAGACTAGTAGTAGACGCACCAGCCCAGATGTGACAACAATACTCCATACATGGGCGAATGGTGGCCTTATAGAGATACAGGATACTTTCAGGTGTCAGTAGTTTTCTAGCACAGTAGAGAGAGCCTACCTTTTTTTGCAGCGGCACTGGCAATGTTTTCAATATAATTGTTCCAACTCATGTTTCCTGTGAACGTTAGGCCAAGCAGTTTGAAAGATGTACTCTCAGACAGGGAGTCACTGGCCATTGCTATTGGTGGCAGAGAAGGTTTCTTGTAGTTATTGAAGGAAACAAGTTTAGTCTTGGCAGCATGTAATGTGACCATCCATTTATGTCCCCATTCCACTACAGATTGGAGGTCATCCTCTAGTGTTTTTGCCATTTCTTTAGATATGTGTTCATTTGTTTTCCTGTCATGCCTGTTATAGAGTGTAGTGTCATCAGCATATATACCCATCTCAGAGGCAGTTTTGTCGGGGAGGTCATTAATAAATATCAGGAACAATAGAGGTCCAAGAATAGACCCCTGAGGCACTCCCGCATTTATATCACACTGTTTAGATGTTCGACCGTCGAGGACAACCTGGATTTTTCTCTTATCTAAGAAGGATTTAATTACGCTAAGTATTCTACCAGTGATACCGTATGATCTAATTTTCTCGAGGAGACCCTTGTGCCATATCCTGTGAAAAGCCTTAGATATATCTAGAGCTACCGCTCTGCCCTCCTCCACTTTGTCTTCTAGCACAATAGAGGGAACCCACCTTCTTTGCAATGTCCTCTATGTATTTGTTCCAGTTCATATTGCCTGCAAATGTTAGAATGTTACCATCCATTTGCGGCCCCATTCCACTATAGTCTGGAGGTCATTTTCTAACAATTCTGCCATTGTCTTAGATTTATGTACATCTGTTCTTCCCTCATGCATATTATAAAGCGTTGTATCATCAGCAAATATACCCATCTGACACAATATTATCATGGACGTCGTTTATGATTATCAGGAATAATAATGGTTCAAGGATCGACCCCTGAGGAACTTCTGCATTAATGTTATGCTGCTTGGATGTACGTCCGTCAATGACAACCTTTATGCTTCTATTGTCTAAGAAGGAGGTAATTATATTCAATATACGCCCAGTTATATCGTACAATTTAATTTTCATTAGCAGCCATTTATGCCAGACTTTGTCAAAGTCCTTGGATATATCAAGGGCTACAACCCTAGTTTCGCCCGCCTTATCCAGTACATGGTAAATGCGTTCACAGATGACTGTTACAATATCTGTAGTAGAACGATATTGCCTGAATCCATACTGTTTGTCAGAGAGAAGATTTGCTTTTGTGAGGTGGTGAACTAGTGCTTGATTAATTAAGGTCTCAAAGATTTTAGCGAAGAGTGGGAAGAGACTAATGGGGCGATAATTGAGAGTAATAGTAAAAAGGCCATTTATTTTATTAATTTACTATTTTAAAACTTTAAAATAATATTTTTCTTTGAAATAGTTCCAGAAAACTGATATTTATCTTTCTAAAAAATTTAAACACGATTCTTTCATATGACAATTTTTACTTAATTTTGGTGTTTTCTTAAACGTCGTGATAACATTTACCCTTCTAAATGTTATTTTACTTTTTCCTCTTAAAAAGCAACTAGGCTTTTTATTTTTCAAACAAATTTTAAACGGAAACTAATAGATGAATTAAAAGGTAAGCCATTTTAATAACCATTCTTCACATAAAATCTTAATACGTTTTAATGTATCAACTAGTAGCATAAATATATTTCAGAGATTTATTGTTTTCTATTATATATATATATATAAAAAGGTATCAAAATTTTGTATCTTTCATCTACAACTGTTGAGGATATTTAATTCTGTTAAAATCCAGATTACTTTTTCATATATTTCCATGGACATGACTTCGGGGGGGGGGGGGATTTTAGTACAGTTCCAACATACAAGTGAAACACGGAAAATTGTGGCTGTCTAAAAGGAATGCAGAGAGAGAGAGAGAGAGAGAGAGAGAGAGAGAGAGAGAGAGAGAGAGAGAAATAGGGAAAGAAAAGAAAGAGGGGGGACAGCAAGCAGAAAAGGACTGATTTGGGATTTTGTGCCTTTATTTAATTTAACTGGCTTCACTTCTTCATTCAAACAATCTAGCCAAGCTCAATGAGTGACCCAAAGAGTTAAGTGTTTCTAACACACACACACACACACACACACACACACACACACACACACACACACACACATGGAATCCAGAGAATTTAATTTTTTTTTTTTTTTCTAGTAATAACAATTCATTTTGTGAAAGTAGGCCAGCCAGTCATTTTCTCAGGCTGAGATGAAAACCAAGCATAAAACACCACTCCCTCCTGGTGTTGTGGTTGTTGTTAGCACTTGCTTCCATTATGTCCTGTCATCTACTAGGAAGAACAGACCAAGGACACAAAGGATGTCCCCCCACCACCACCTCCTCGGCTACCCCTTTCTGACATTTCCTACTCTTTTACCAGTCAACCAGGGTTAAATGTTCCCCTCCTTTTTCTCCACCAGAAATGGTACTGACCTTCTCAGTCATTTCCATTCCATTGGAGTTAAAACAGGAAGATTTGGCAAAGAATCCCCAATAAAAGAGGATGGTCACAAAATGGAGAGAAATGAAGAAAAGCATGGAGGAAAATGTGATGAATTAGTCTGAAGAATATTTGAAATTGCAGAATTCAGAATCAAGTATTGAAGATAGCAACTCCAGTCCTATTATTTTCTTTTTTAAAATGAAAAAATATTTAGATTTTGTTTATTTATATGCAAAAAATGTGAATTGGCAGAATCTTTGAAAACAAGGCAGTACATATTAATTATTACTTGTTGAAGAAAATTTTCTTTGTGCAGAGTCAAACCTTTTCTAAATTTTAATCATGAGTTTGAGCTGATGCTGCAGACACAGCCAAGCAATAAAACTGATCAAGTGTTTTTGCCATTGGAGAAGCCACTCCAATTGGTCCCACTTAAAAAAACATGTCCATATGTTATTGATTGCAAAGCAGAAAATGTTTTCTTTTGATTTTGCATTATTCATAGACAAAACATCCACTTGCTTTCAAAACTGCACTTTACAAAAGTAGATTTTCCACGAAACACAAAAACACATTGATTTATTTTTTTTTCAAAACTGTTCATTTCTCATGGTTTGACAAAAAGCCATTCAAAGGGGGTCATCACAGCATTCATTGATGATCAAAGGTAAATGACTTAAGGCCAAGGTTGAGTATAAGTGCAAGTATAACTGGAAATGTTTTCTCAATCATTAAATCATTTCTCTCAGATAGGCTTAGAAGAGTAGTGGTCGATGGACAAAAATCAGAGGCCTGCAGTATTAATGCTGGAGTCCCCCAAGGGTCAATCCTGGGCTCAACTCTCTTCCTGATCTACATCAATGATCTCCCTAAACACATACTTAAATCATTCGTTGATATCTATGCTGATGACACGACCATCTACGGCAACACATCAAAAGCTGTAAATGACAAAGTTCTCTCTGATTCTCTCCTCTGATCTCGAGTGTGTGTTTCAGTGGGGGAGGACGTGGCTGGTTACCTTTAATGTATCTAAAACCAAACTCCTATCTTTACATCATCAACGCTCTGATCCCCATCTGGCATCAATTGAAATGGATGGCTCTCATCTAGGAGAAGCCCCGTGTTTTGACAAGCTTCTGGGTTTGACCTTTACTCCTGATCTGAAATGGAACACGTACATCAAGTCTGTTGCCAAGGTCGCTGGAAAGATGGTGGGATCCTTCTACCGCTCCAGAAGATATCTCACTACTGATGCAATTCTCTATCTATATAAAAGCCAAGTACGTCCAAGGATGGAATACTGCTGCCATATCTGGGCAGGAGCTGCTAAAAACAGCCTATCCTGCCTTGACAAAGTACAAAATAGACTTCGTGGCTTAGTGGGGGATGCCCTTTTCTCTTCCCTGCAACCTCTCTCTCTCACAGAAGAGACATTGCAAGCCTATCCTTGTTTTATCGTTATTTCCATGGCAGGTGCTCGTCTGAACTCCAATCTCTGGTCCCTCCTCACAAATCTTTCACGAAAAACACACCTCTAGCTGAATCCGCTGTCAAAAATTTTCCACACTCTATATCTGTGCCTAAATCAAAACGTAGATTCCATGAACAAAGCTTCTGTCTTAGAACTGCACGCCTGTGGAACTCTGTTCCGTCTGCCTGCTTCCCACCTGACTACAACCTGGATGTGTTCAAGTCCAACGTAAACAAATTCCTAATGAACCGCCACCTCAAGTAAACACTTCAATAAATCTCCACACTAACGTACTGTACTTGCAATAACCCTTATCCCTGAGTGGCTTCTGGGCCTTGATAAGTGGTGACCACCGTGTAAAAAAAAAAAAAGTAGGAGAATTAGATAAATTGGTAAACGGAAATTATTCTTAACAACTCATTTAAATATTTTTATGTATTATTAAATACATTTTTGCAATACGGATTGAAAAAGATAAAATGACATTTTCCAGCACAGAGCTGAGTGTAGTATATGTTGTCGAATGCAGATTCTCCCTTCCCGAGCCATCTAACACCTTTCAACCCCTTATTTAGGTTAAGTGTTTTTGTTTCAATATAAACTTGGATACATAAATTATGCTCTTTCTGAACTGAGCAACGTTTTAGCCTTAGAGAATCAACTATCTACACCTTTTAAGCCTAGGATCAAAATGGGTGCATGTGTAGATTAATGTTTTAAATCAACACGTTTCAGGCGAAAACATTACATACATACGTGTTACTGTTGACATTAGTATAAATTCCAAAAATGTATAAAATTGATCCAGTAAAGATATGCTAGATGTATTTTTACCAAAAAAGTCATTCACAATTATGTTCTGATATTGTGTTTAAATAAGGTCTGTCCCTCATTTGAATCAAGGGAGATAAGCCATTTTACAATACAGAATTGGTGGCACATCTTTTGCATTTCAACATATAAAACTTGATAATTTTATTTTTACTTGCAATTATTTTTCTACAGAATTCTACATTCCTTGTAAATTTAGGAATTTATACAAAATTTATAATTCGACATGACACGTAAGTACCGAATGTTTTAACCTGAAATGCGTTGGTTTAAAACATTACTAATCTGCACAAGCTCCTAAAAATGTCTGTCCGCACCACCACTTTTTTCAAACTCTGTTTAAAATGCAGTTTTTATATTTTCCAAGGATAGAATTGGTGTCATCCATCTTACATGATATACTGAGAGTCATAGTTAAGAAATTTTTCTTTTTTAAATTCCTGCCAAAGTCAGATTATTTTTTCAGGCAACTCTATCTTTGATATGAGGGAGGGGGAAATCACTGCCAGCTGGAGGGGTGATGGTATATGCAATCTGTGAATCAGAATAGATGACTTAAGTCTGTAAAAAATAGCAACAGATAAAACATGTGCATTATATTGCAATTATATTTTGCATAAAATAAAACATTGTTTCAGTTTTGTATCATAAAAAAATACTTCATGAAATATTTAAAAAAAAAAATTTTTTTTACAGACAAATAAAATAATTCATCTGACACCATTTGCCGCAGACTTAGAGCCGCCTGTTCTTCTGATTCATCATGCAATGTTTTTGCAGGATTTGCATTTTTCTGTTTTTTCTTTTTAAAACAGACTCCAGAATTGGCACTAACTGCTTTTACACAGTGGACATCTCCCATCTTCTATCCTAGGATGACTTTTTTTTTTTGACACACAAGTGTTCTGATGGATGTTCAGGATAGAATTGTTTACCCCTAGTTCTCACTTTACCTTCTACTACAGAGCCCTACTTGGAATTAATAGGTTAAAATTTGTCAACTAGGTTCAAATCCCTGTCCCATCACCACAATGTTGAATCCCTGTGCTGGTTTTACAAGTATTTTAACTAAATGTCCTCTGATGAACTCATTGCACTTGTGCCCCCTCGACGTACAAATCCCTGACAAACACACTTAGCGACAAAATCACTGTTGATATTTCTAAATACCAGAAAACTTTCTACTCTTTCCTCGAACAGCGAGACTTTGGAATTCCCTTCCTGCTACCTGCTTCCCTGACTGTACTGATATGCAGAAGTTTAAACGTAACATAAACCAACATCTTGTTAATCTTCCTTAGGCATGGTCCCAATTAGTAGCCCCTTACATTCAAGTGGCGATATGTCTTGTTTGGAGTGAAGGCGAGTTATAAAAAAAAAAAAAAAAAAAAAAAATGAAACAGCCTTCCATTAGAACCAAATAATTGATCTCCCCCTTCTTTCCAACCTCATAAATACTGAAAGGCCAGTATAAGTCTTTCCTAGTTTTAATTTGCTTTTCAAGTAGCATAATGATTTTCTTTTTTTTTTAATTGTCGAATTCCTGAGACTGTTGATGATGCAATATATAATGTTGAAGTACTTCAGCACATTTGGAAGGTCAGAAAGGATAAGAGTTCAAAATCTTACAAGATTTAGTTTGATTTGTCAAAGAATAAAATGTTACATACACAGCTTTCCATACTTTTTGTTTTCAAAAATGACACTTCTGTACACAAATAGTTTCTTTCTTTGTGGAAAATCTCAAGTGACTAAAGTTTATGTTTACTAATTTGAGTAGAGCCGGAAATATTAACAGCGAAAGACACACAGACAATACAAAGGAAAAGGAAACAGTTTTTCTTTTAACTGAAATGACAACAACCAAAAATAGACATAGAAATCTGTCTTATGAGACCCTTAAAATTTGAAAACGAAAAAAAATGTCCTTCTGATTGGCTGGTTTTTACGTTACACTTCAGACATGTTAATTATTTCTTAAATAGGTTTATGTCTGCCAGCATGTTTTTTCAATTTTTCTGAACAGCAGAATCGAGTCAATCAATGTCATACTGTTTTCTTTCAATGGAGATAGTAGTGCCATAAAATAAAAATAGATTCAAAATCCAAGATTTCTCACCATTACTCGTACCTAAATGTTGTAAAGTTTTTCCCCCAAAGTTGTTAGACTTTGGAATTCCCTTCCTGTTTTCTGACTGTAATAAACTGGAAAAGTTTAAATATAATGTAAACATATTTTGCTGCTCAACTCCCCAGTCCTGTTAGGCATGATCACAAATAGCCTTTTCAGTTTAGGCGGTAGCATACTACCACCTAAACTGAAAAGGGCTATTTGCGATCCTGTCTAACGGGACTGGGGAGTTGAGCAGCAAACTTTGAAACTAATCTATCTCTGGTCAGATCTTTATCCCTCTTTCTCTAAAGCCCCTTCCTCATCACTTCCATGTTTTCTGTGGTCTTCCCTATGAAGTGAACCTGCTATCTCAACTGTTCTACATCTGCTAAGCCAAGATATGACCATTAAAGCTTCCTGTTCTACACACATCTTTTTATACTGTTCAGATTTAATCTTCCTCTAAGGTCACCAGATCTAAGCCTCTCTCTAGCATTCACATTACACATCCATTGTATCATTCTCTCCATGCAATACATGTCTTCAATCCTTACTGACCAGATTTCACAACCATACATCACAATGTGTACACATGTCTAAGAGTCTTTCCTGTCATGACACTCTGCTGCTTAGTAATGGTAAAAGTTCCCAGAACTTACTCCAGCCATTCCTAACCCTTGCAATAACACTAGCACCTGCTCCTCTCTACTCGAATGATGTCACAAAAGTAAAAGATATGAACAACTTTGATAAATTTGCCATCTAAATATATTTTCCCCACATCAGAGCTCTCATCCATCTCTATTGTCTTAAACTTCTTGCAAACAAACTCTTTATTTATAAAATTACCAGTAATTGCACTGCACTTCTTGTATGACCAATGCTTCCAGATACCAAAAAAATTTCACGAAACTTCCTTTTCACAAACTGAGCAGGGAAACATTCTTTTATGGAAGCTTTCCATTTATTTTTATTTACAAAAAACTAACATTACAAACCGTTTATTTTTTCTATTATTTCGCATGACCAATTCAAATTGCTTTAGCAAAATATTTTCCTATAAAACATTAAGTATATTAGTTTTATCCAACATTTTTTTTTCAAAATTGTGTGATTGACATCTTTTAAGATTCCCATGAAGTTAATATTAACCATTTTTAGTTAAAGATCTTTTGATATTGTCCTTTGAGAGTCTGATAACTCCACAATCTGTGGCAGCGAATAAGAAAACACAGTTGTCACGTTAGAGTAAAATGACACATGTTAGTAGACAAGATAGAGGTCCTCAAAGCAGTCTTATTTATATTGTATGAGACTTTACAACCAAAGAAATGATACAAGGTGTCTATGTCACCTGGTGCAGTGGAAACAGTGGTGCTTTAATACTATAGACGTTATCTCCTAATACAGGGTAACCCCCCCCTCAAAAAAAAAACAAAAAAACAAAAAACAAAAGCTAAATGGAGGCAATCTAGAACATATGCTGTAGAACGGAGAAAAAAAGGCCAAAGACCCTAGTGTTTTGATATAATAAACTAGTTATGACCAAAGTTTCATTTCATTCGGACAAAACACTAAGAAACGGGGCCTAATTAGAGTTGGGGTCCGTTTTTTTTTTTTGGTCACCCTGTAATTACTAACTTGGCCATCTGGTTGATGCAAATCTGGTCAAGTCAGGCCAGAACAAAAAGAGTTGACAAACAAGATTGCAACAAACTTATTGAAGCATTTCTGTTAATGTAGTTCCATCACTGCACATCAATTATGATTGGGTGACAACCAAGCACTACTATTCCTATGCAATTGCAAATTAGTGCCTAAATAGAGATGAACAATTAGTTAACAGTGCCACCCATGGTGACAAACCATTTTCTGCAAAGCAGGACTGAAATTTGTAGCTAAAAATTCTGAGTATTTTTTTTTTATGACTTTTTTTTCATCAGTTACCATCAGAATTTTCACAGACTAGCTTTTAAAGAAATGAATTTGCTCTGATCTCGATTTTTAAAGCCAAACTCAAAACTATCAAATCAATAGAAGATAATTCCAATAAGATCAAAAAAAGTTTTGCTTGATGAGCTCAGGAGTTATCAAAAACAAATTCATTGAACATCAGTTGGGCGAAGTTCATTCTCTCCTACAAAATCTAAAATTAGAAAACTGATCTTGTAAATTTAACCTAAAGATAAATATACAAAATTTAACTATTACTGGTGTCCGTTTCATGACAAATTAACCATTTTAATATCAAATACTTTGATGCATTAGAAAATCTTTTGAATATTGCATCACTTTTACTAATATCGTTCTCCTTCCTTTTCCAGGGCATTAAATACCAAGCTAAACTAGACTCAAATCTTTTTTTAACACTATCATCACCAATTTAATCATCTGGCTGTCCCAATTAAAGTTCTAATTGACATAATCCAATTTTCCTTTGTTTCTGTATAGAGAACGAGTTATTTCCCTTAAAAGAGACTAGCCTGGGTGCCCGGTGTTGCCCGGGTGTTTGGAGGTGGGTGTTAAGCAAAAAAAAAAAAAAAAAAAAGTGGTAGTAGGCAGGCAGGCTCGAACCTGTGACACGAAGGTGGAAAAAAAAGTGAAAGAAAATCTGACGTCTTACTGCTACTCCAGGACGCATTCAGAACGTAAAAATTAGGCAAACTCAATCCAACTGATTTGCTGACTTGCAAAAAATCGACCCCTCCTCGTAGAAAACTGCTCAGTTGAGAGTGAAGGTATTAATGTTTTTGGCCAATTTTTCGTTATTTGTCTTCTGAGATGACAAATTTCAAAATGATACTGATCTCGTGAAAATCCATTGCTTCTATTGAAAGTTTTAGGCAGACATACATACACACATATATTTCAACAGACAGGTGAGATTTATATAATAGACTAGCGGGGGTGCCCGACGTTGCCCAGGTGTTTGTAGATTAAAAAAAAAAAAATTTTGGTAGGGAGGTAGGCTCGAACCCGAAGCCTAGAGGCTAAGACAGAAAAAAAAAAAAAAAAAAAAAAGTGTGACACATTACCGAGATGCTAAGCGAGCAGAGAAGTGAAAATGGGTGAAATTAAACATTTAAAAAAGCAGGTGGTTAAACAAATGTCAACGTCTGGTTTCTAGGTCAAACATCACGCCATAGAGAAGTGAAATCACAGCGCAAATATTTTTGTAACATAAAAGTCGCTCAAATAAAAGATATAGACGACCTCGTTTCGTAAATCGGAGATATTATAATCTAGAAAGTATATAAAAAATTGTAAGAATTAGTGATCCCCACCTCCAGAAATTTTATATTATAGATAATATAAGTTTTTTTTTTTTTTTTTTTTTTTTCTTGTAGATTCTTTCATGGATAAACAGCCCCCCCCCCCATCTTCCAACCTCTCACTTCTCTATCTACCAATTTTTTCTTCCCTATAAACCATAGTGTCCTCTGTTAAATAAAAACTACTTACATCGATTGATGTCAGTTCTGTTTATTTTTATGGCCTTATTTCCCAGCACATTTCTTTCAGAAAAATTCCTTTGTTCATTGTTTCGATCTATTGACGTCATGGAATGTGTTCTCTTTTCCTTTATTCTTAAATTTTCATTTTAAACTTAATTATTTTTTTTTCATACACAACTTTAAGTTGAGATATCTTTCTTCAAATTTTAAATATGTCGCCACATCTCATTAATTACATTGGTAAATCAACTAGTCTAGAAGAAAAGCTAAAAGCGTAGGAGTTTTTGGATGCATTCTATTTCAGCCTCTAAGAAAAGCAACATTCTTGCCTGGAGAGACGGTTGTCAACTTAATTGTGAAAAGTTGACTAAAATAAAACTATTTTATCCATGGTTGAGAGGAAATTAGAGGTTCATGCTTTTCGCTAATATATACAAGCAGATATGAATCTAACTGAATTTGAACTTCATTTGGCAAATCAATTTAATCTTTACATGTGTGTGCAGTAGTAACTTATTT
Source organism: Euprymna scolopes (assembly GCF_053919585.1). Classification (NCBI taxonomy): domain Eukaryota; kingdom Metazoa; phylum Mollusca; class Cephalopoda; order Sepiida; family Sepiolidae; genus Euprymna; species Euprymna scolopes. The sequence goes on along the minus strand of NC_136486.1, from coordinate 179,293,952 downwards.
GACAGTATAATTTGATAACATAATATTGCATTAAGTCAATTGTCTATCTCGATTATTTTAAACTTTTGTGCTGTCCTGTTTATTACTTTAAAAGACCCCCTCCCCGAGTTCATTTTTTCACGAATGTCCCACCGATTATAAACCATCATCTTATTGGAAGTTTTCCAAGTAGCTCCTTTTCTTGTTTTATAATAAATACAATTAAAAAAATATCTAAAACCTGAGTAGATCTTGGCATGATTAAGAGAAAGCCTTGACGAGTCAAGAGTTTTATTACAATAAATCATTACTTTCATGTGGTGATCGCAAGAAATAAAGTTCAACCTTGTTATATGCAGGGGGGGGGGAGTAGGAGGGCAGAAATTAAGATGAAAGCTGGTGTAAACAAACATGTTTGTACAAGATATAAAATGGGTTGGATTTTAGTGTAAATTAATCATTCCAAACGCGCTCCACAGACAAAAAAAATATAACATAACATAAAATACAATTTTTTTTTATCACTCCTATATTAAAATCCAGATGGCTGTTATCTAAATCGATAATACAACAAAGCTTTTAAATACACTATATAATAGAGATGAATGATAGTCATTAGAATACCTAATTTGCATGTTTATTTTTAAACAGAATTTGATATTATTTATTTCTGATTTTATTGTCCAGTTTATGTGTAATAGTTTTGTCATTATTCACAATAAAATGATTCCATAATAAAAAGACCAAACAAAAATGGATAACTTAAGAAAAAGTATTCTTAACATTGCCACAAGAATTTTTATTGGCCGGCATAAATGAGAAAGAAAAGAGGAAAATGGTGACTGGCTAGCAACCTAACTACTGTTTATCTCTCTCTGACTATCTATATGTTCCTGCCTCTCTCTAGTACTCTTCCTTGGACTTTTGGCTAAGATCAGTGTTCTTAATTCATTATTGCATTATCTTTTAATGAGGACGAGTAGTGTAGTATCAGTTCTGTTGTCATAAGACCGTCTTCCAGGGTACTATTTTCCTATTAAAAAAAAAATTTAAAAAATTTGAGTGGGGGAGATAGTGTAGTATCTTTTCTAAGTTTTCTTTTTTTATGGGGGAAGATCCCTTTGGGTTCTACCTCTATTTTGAAGGAGGTTTTGTAGTATATGTTCTATTGAAATAATGCCATCCTGCAAGGCATTACCTCCTCCTTTGAGAGTCTGTATGTAGTTCATTAATTATGGCATTCTCCAAGCCTAGCAAAAATATGCGACTAGAGGGAACATGCACTCTCTCACACACACGTGTGTGTGTGTGTGTGTGTGTGCATTCTAGCTTGAGGAATCCTAAGAGGAAAAAATACAAAAGATTCTGTGTAACAATTTTATTTTCAGATTTTCTGTCACTTTATTATGTATTGTCCTATAAACAGGCCTGTTCCGGAAATCATAAGATAAATCGTGATCTAGTTGGAATTATAGCAGGGCCCTGTAGAATTTCTTAGAGCTCCATTAAAATAAAATCCATGTGTCCTGTAACTCACAAAAGCTATCAGTACCACAGGCTAATATATTATCCACACACACACACACACACACACATACACACAGTATTTCTGATTTACTAAATTGTATTAGACCTAAACTGCTTCACATATGCCAACAAACTTCCGGTTGTGTCTATTTCCTGTTTCCTGAACTCTCTGCTGTAATCAATAATGCTTTTTAAAATGGGGTTCTTTAGTGAAATGAAACGGTTGCTCTCATGTAAGCTGAGGGAATGACACATCTCACTATCACCCCCACATCAAAGTCAAACACAATTAAACCACAAATTCTTCTGCTACCATAACTTCAGATTGGCCCAAATATTACACAAAAAAAACAAAATGCATAAACGCAATCTAGTCAATATAAACGCAATCTAGTCAATATAAACGCAATCTAGTCAATATAAACGCAATCTAGTCAATATAAAAAGGCAGGGTTGATTTTAGAGAGTAGGACAGCTGGAAAATTTAAGCACTCCACCATTTAGATGGTGTTAGAAGAGGCAATAAAAATCAGTTTCTATCACTCATATATATACATAATAAAAATATATGTCAAAGTTTAGCTGTTAGAAAGTCAATGTTATCAGAAAATTCAAATTATTTTCAATACGGTTTTCTTTTATTTTTTCACCCCCAAACAAGGCATATTGCCACTTAGAACATAAGAGGCTACTATTTGGGATCATATCTAACTGCGGACTGTGGAGAGTTGAGCAGCAAGATGTCTGTTCACATTACATTCAAATTTTTGCAAGTTAGTATAGTTAGGAAAGAAGGAAACAGGAAAAAAATTCTAATGTCTAGCATCCAAAGTATAGAATAGAAGGCTTTCTGACATCTAAAGACCTAATTAGTGAGGGTGGAATTTTGCTGCTTGTTGGGTTAGCCGGGAGTATGTACACAAGTGCTACGAGCTCATCAGAGCACATTGCATTAAAGTAATTATAAAACAGGCACAGGAATACAACATTGCAGTGATGAGACAGAGGTTGGAGCTTAGCTGACAATGCTAATAAGAGCTATAAATATTTGTGAGATAGTATTTGTCAAGAAATTTCATGATGCACACAACTTTATTAATTTCATCTGCAGGGGAGAGGCAAGTAAAAACTTTACTCATTAACATTACAAACAATACTAAGCTGCTGGGGCTCGATTTCATATTACTACATACTGAATGGATTACCTCCCTTTTATTTCAATGGAATAGCCATTTATATAAAAACAAACATTATTCGTAATCATTTTGATCATGTATAATCTCCAGAGGCAACTTGATGCAAGGAGCTAAACAACAAAAACATACTTCTTAAAGTCAAAAACTATCTAATAATAAGTGTCAGACAGATTCCAAGTCTGAAAACAGAAAGTTTTCCCCTTTTGTCAGAAATATCGTTTATGGAATATGAGGACTAAAGGACAAAGGAAAATGAGAGTTACAAGGCTGCTGAAAGTAAACTCAATTTTTTTTTTTATTTTAATAAAAAGAAAATGGTTGACAGAAACCATTTCCAATAATTTCACACCAAACACTTATAAATTAGATTACAAAATAAGTCTCTTCATATCTATATAATAATGAAGTAAAGAGACTTATTTTGGCTTAATTAATGATAGTCTCACTTAGACATGATCAACTGTTTTGATGTATCACAGCTTTTTAGAGTAGTTAGATATGATGAGCGTTTCAAATGGAAATTCAAAACAATTGTTTGGTGTTAGCTGTTTGGAATGTTACCTTTATGTTTATTATGAAATGACAGAATTCATTGCTATTGTTTATATTTGCATGCCTTCTGTCTAGAGATTAGTTTGAGGCCAATTAATCAGAATCTGAACTTTTTGGGTATCAGAAAAATTTGTTCCTTTTTTCCGACGTAAAAAAAAAAGATACTTTTAATTTTTTTCTTTACTAATACTAAAATTAGTAATGTTTATTGATTTTAAACTAACAGTAAAACTTAAATTTATTGGTACCCCACAAGTGTGTTTTTGCATTTGTGGAAATATACGCATATATTACACAAGTCTTTAAAGCTAATCCAAAAAAAAAAAAACCCAACTCTATAGAGATTTTAAAAGCATGATATTTTTTATTAAATATTTTTCATTTAGCTGAGAAATAAAATTTTTTCTAATATTTTTTAAAATAAAAAATTTCTGTCTGTCCTCAAGCTTCGTCTGTGTTAAAAAATAAAGAAAATCCATTAAAAATAGAATTTAAGGAACAGATGTGGATATTTGATATGGTGCTTTTGGACTATATATGAAATACATATTTTCAACATGAGGACCCCCTCCCTCATAGTATTTTTTAACATAAAATTTTTAAAAAGGGAGGAGGGTGTTTCTACCAGCTATTTTGTGGGTGTGGGTAACTTTCTCAAAGCAACATAGCAACTGTGATGCTTTGGAAAGCAAGATGCTAGAAACATACAGACTGACTGACTAATCTTGGCACGGCACTGGTTTCAGAAATTGCTAATCAATAAAAAAAGAATTGGTCCTGCCTAAACACAAGTCAATGGTTGGCTTCTCAGTCGGAGAAGCCAAAATAATTATGATAATAAATAATCATGCTGTGATGTCATGCTAATTAAAAGACTGAATCACAAAAAAAACATTTGAAATTATACTGAAAATAATCTTATTATAAATACAAGAAATAAAAAAGCGTAATGATTAACAATCATTTCATTGTGTGCCTGTTTGAAAAACCAAAACTGTTTCCTCTAACATTGAAAATATCCCATTATGACATTAAAATAATAAAAAGACCTTTTTTTATAGTTGCAGGAAAATACGAGAAAAAAAAAAGTAAATTTTTCTTCTTAATTTAAATTTAAAAATTTTTTTTTTATTTTTAATCTGTTTGGAAATTGATTTTAAGCTAACTACAATTTACTTTGTGATATATCTTACTTTATTTGGAGAAGTTTTTTTTTGATTTCAAGAAAAAATATTAATATAATCTATTATATAAATCTCACCTGTCTGTTTAAAATTTTTGTATGTAAGTTTATATATCTTGCAAAAACTTTCAACAGAGGCGACGCATCCCGACAAGATCGGTATCAGTTTTGTTCAAGGAGAGGTCGATTTTTTGCGAGCCATTTTTGCAAGTTATCGTATCATTTGGATTGACTTTGCCTAATTTTAAAGTTCTGAACTTCTGGGCACGGAGCATTGGTAAGACATCAAATTTTCTTTCACTTTCTTTTCTATCTTCGCACCATGGGTCCAAGCCTGCCTGCCACACTTTTAAAGAAAAACATTTTTTTTTTTAAAACACCTCTCTCCAGATGCCAACTGTTGTTTTGATTCTCTGCCACATGGGGTTCCTTACTACACCATCTACACACACCCAGGCAATGCCGAGTATCCCCCCCTCTCCACCTGGTCTGCCTACTGTTGTTTCCCCCCCCCCTACTACCATGTTTTTTTTTAACACCTCTCTCCATCCGGACTTCCTACTGTTATTTTACCATCTACATCTTTCCACACCAAGGCAACGCTGGGTACCCCCACTAGTAAAATTAAGAGATAGGTTGTCTTAGAAATATATAGATACAGCAGTTAATGTTTTGCTTTTATACAAAACATATGCTAATTGCATTAAATTTATAATTTATTTAAATATTAAAATTTAGTTCTTGTCTAGAATCTCCAAATATTAAAAAAACAAAAGTAAAAATGTGTGATGTATGTACCTGTGATGAAAACATTCCGAAAATCACGTAAATTGATCAAGTAGTCTAATTTTTATAAAGAGAATCATAAGCAACTTGTCTGACGTTGCTTGGGTGTTTGGAGGTGTGTGTTGAGAGAAAAAAAAAAAAAAAGTGGTAGTAGGCAGGCAGGCTCGAACCCGTGACACAAAGGTGGAAAAGAAAGTGGAGTTGTGCGTAAGGGTGTTGGTTAAGCAAAAAATAAAAAAGTAGTAGGCAGACTCGAACACGTACCGCAAAGGAGGAATAAAAAGTAAAAAAGTGACGTGTTAGCTATTGCACCCATCGCCAAATCATAAGTAACATAGATTTAAATTAAGGCTAGAAAATCAAAAAGAGGCGTCACTTTTGAAAATATTGGCAAAAAAAAAAGCCATCCTTCACTGTAAGAAAAGTGTCCAGTTTAGGGTGAAGAAAATGTTTTTGGCCAATTTTTTGATATTTGTCATCTGAAGGGTCGTACTTCAAAACGGTACAGATCTCGTAAAAATCCGTCGCCTTTGTCGAAAGTTTTTGCGAAACATACATTTAAACAGACAGGTGAAATTTATATTATATAGCTGTACTCTGTAATTACATAGAACTTCATAAATTAAAGGATTTGTATGAATAAAAGGTGAAATATAATTGGGGGAAACAAAGCACTAAAAGCATTCACTAGAGCAAATGTTGGTCTCTTGAAAGGATTCGAACTATCCAGAAAAGGGTTGTTCTATTAGTCAAAACAGTTTTTAAACTGTCTTAGCTACAAAAGATTATTTAACAGGTTGATACTTGAAGATTCCATTCTGATAAAAGATGAAATAAGTATTCATAATTTATTACGTCTATATTTCACATATGAAAATTGTAAGATCAGTTGGAGACAGTGTTTATTTCCTTAGTCGTTAACTGAGCTTTGCTCCACCACTCTTGCAGCTCACAAGGTTTAAGAGCATGTTTTACTTATATTAGTAGAACAATATCTTTGTGGCTGTGGATTGGAATCCTGTCTGCAGACATTTTCGGTTAAATTATCAATGATTTATGGCTAAAAGTAGAGAAAAAAAAAAAAAACATAGGTCACTCTACTCAGAGGATTGTTGATAAAAAACTATTAAGATTGACATGGTATATCATTGTGGTATTGATAATTTTTTTTTTTAAATAAAAATACTGGATCCTTACTTTCAGACAAATCTAAGGATAATGATACAAGTTTCCTTTAAACTATACACAAGAAATAATTTTTTTAATTTAATAAATATTTGATTTTTCATGAACTCAGTGAAGTTAATGAAGGGTTCAATTTGATTGTGAAAATGTATAAATTAAAAAATAATACACACCACATTTGTTTCTAATGCACAAGTAATTTTATTTTAGGGAGTTTCAAAATCTAATTAATTGAATTAGGTTGAAAATTTGAGAAACTCAGTGTAGATGGCCCTTTCAAATAAAATACGACTTGTGTATATGTAAACCTGTAACTTTCTCAAATGAGCAACCACAGAGTTGATATTTGGTTACAAGTAGATCTTGATAAGATGCACGAAGTGATGTAGATAAGGACGCTGGTAATTCTAACGAAATCACTACCCAACTCTGGGGAATTCAAACTTCATACACCAAGTGAAGTGTCAATTGATCAGGATTTGTGACAAACTTAGTTTTGCCTGAATTTTGCAAACGTTCTTGGAAGAAGTTTCACTTCTGATAAGATAAACTTCTCACAAAATTTTGATTGATAACAGCTGCTTTATGTTAGTGGTAAAAGCGACTACCAACTTTTAAATCCATCCATATCCAAGTTTTAAAGAGATTAAAAATAAACTCTAAGCAATTACTGTGTTGGATTAATATATTTACTTAATGTTATAACATTATTCTAAAATCTAGAAATTAGGAGATATGGCACCATGTCTAGTAACATGGTTTTTCTTAATCTTTTTGTGAAATAATATCAGTTGGTTGGATAGGAGTGAAGCTGGGCAACACAAATTGATATGGGTTCATAGAACGATTATAGGTACTCTTGTTCTCTACTCCCTCTCCAGATATTACTGTATTTGGGGCCCCATCTATTTAGCATTAAGAGAATGGAGTTGATTTTATTCATTTTAATCAGAGTGAAACAGTGTTACTTAATGAATTTGATTTCAGCTTCTGGCAGTCTGCCAGACACACCACCATTAGATGAGCATCAACAGTCTATATAACCAGACAAGAAACCAAGGTACGAGTTCAGAATCAATAAGGAAAACGAACTAAACACTAAAACATCTTTAAAGGCGTTAGATAAGAACTAAAAGCACAACGTTAAAAACAATAAGAGTAGAAAAACAAGTGTTCAAGACAGCTGAAGTAACAAGATTGCAGATTATTATGGCCTCCCATGACCAACAATGTTCGACTTTCTTATGAATAAAATGTTTGTGAGGATGCTGTATATTCCACCTAGACAAACAGTAATCAGCTTTTTAGTGAAAAAAACTTTAGCACAACTTTTTCCTACGTGGCATTAAAGCGCAATTGTTTTATTTTTTACTAAATAAATTGAACTCTACTTGGCAATTTTAATGGGTGTCAACTATTTTACTGCATCAAGCACCTTCAAAATTTAAGAATTTCATTTGAAAATAAAACTAGCCATAAGTAAACATGAATTCTCTTAAAAATAAATACATGTTGATCCCTGAAGAATAAGAGCATTAGATAAGAGACAGCTCATGTGGTTCAGTTCGTGCAGCTGTTTCTTTGATTTAAATGAGGAGTTTTGTTTTTAAGCAAAAAATACCAGAGTAAAATACGAAATAAGTGAAATGGGATCTTTTATAAACAAGTTGGTCCTAGGATGCAAAAAAAAAAAAAAAAAAAAAAAAAAAGACAACACTTGTTAGTGCACAGAGGAGATGAAATGGGTAGCAGGAAATCAGAGTAGGGGATGGGAATAATTTTACTCTGTATTCATTTAAGGAAATTCAATATTAAACTTGTTTATTTAAAAGCTTGCAAAAATGAAGAAAAAAGAGGAGTGATGAAAGGCATTTTATTTTATCAATGTTGAAAGTTATAAAATGTTTTTTTGCATCAAGATTTTTTTAAAGGAGATTTATTGAAAAAAAAAAAAAAAAAAGTGATAGTAAGAAATCTCCAAAATATAATTTCATAATTAACTACTACTACGTCCCTTGACTATTAAGTAGTGTTGGGACGATTCCTAATTTTCATACGATTCCGATTCCAGGAAAATATTGATTAACGATTCCGATACCAAGTACGATTCCGATTCCGATTCCTAGGGAATTATTGTTTTGAAATATACCAGGTAATTTTATACTTATGGTTGGTAGTTCCCAAGTATGTTCCCTAACTTTGGAAGAGATATTTTATGTCTACACCGTCGTGTTTTGGTTTAAATAAAATTATTATATAGTAAACTAAACGGAAAAATTAGCAAAATTTATTTTAGAGAAAATTTATTTTACTTAATTGGAATACAGAAAAAAAAACTCAAAGAAAATAGAATTCAGAGCAAAAACAAATAAAATAGAATTTATATAACAGAACAAAAACAAGAAAATTAGAGAATAAATACACACGATTCATTATTTTGGTCCTCATAATTAACAGATTTAATGAATTAAAAAAAATATAGCGGAAGAGAAAGAAAATATATACTAATTAAATATAAAAAAGATAAATATTTAATTTAATAATTTATAAATGAACGTGCGTAATGAAAAAAAAAACAATATACCACGTGACATGGCGCCGTAGATACAAAATAACCTTTCCAAAGTTAACGACCATATATGAGAAATACCATTAATCGAAAGTTTTTGTTTTATACCAAAAGGTAGGTATAGCGAAAAGTTACAATTAAAGGAATTTCAAAAACGATTTTTTGTTTGGCTATTGATAGTTGTATTTGTGACGGCAGTTCTTCAGACCTCCATAATTCACAAGGAGTAGTTAACACCTATTATTTTTCTTACTTTTTCATTGCTTTTACACGTTGTTTCTAACGTGAAGAATAAGTTTAGCCAAACTAATTTTGAAATAGGGTATATCAAAGGAACACATATAAAAATGATACCACTATAAAAAAAACAAATGAAATACTAGATAAAATTGAGCAAACATAATTACCAAAATTACAGAAAAAGATTAAAAAAAAAAATGGTGAAGTTTGTTGAGTGAAATGAATTATTGAAAGAAAATTAATTGAACTAATAGAAATGTTAAATAAAAAAATGTCACATTTCAATATTTTTTTAATTAAATTCTCAGGGTTGTCGAAATTAAAAATTAAGTGATTTTTTTATTAGACTTCTTTCGAAGCTTGTTACCTTGAAAAATACATTTAAAACCCTGTTTTTTTTTAAAATAAATTGAAAAATAAATGCAATTAAAAAAAATGTAATTGATAATTGAAACTTTAAAAACATATTAAACATTGAAAAATTACTTATCTCACAAATTAACGTCTAATAAAGTAGATCCAGTCTTCATACAGGAATTCGGTTATAATAAATATATCTTTCCCAAACTTAAAAATTAATTTTTTTTTTGAGAGAGAGAGAAAGAGAGAGTGCTTTAAAATCGCCGGGGAATGCCGCCTAAAATTTTAAAGAAGTAAATTTTAGTTTAGTGCCTTTCAAAGACGGTTATCATAATTTATTATTATCATTTAATTTCCTTTTTTCCTCCCCCCCCACACCTTCCCACGTGGTTCAGTAGTTAACCAGTGCTCCTGTTGCTGTCAGTCAGCTATCTTTACCTAAGTTTTAATTTCTAGTTAAAAGAATTTTTCATGAATAGAATCAGCATTTTTAAAAATTACTTTTTTAGTTGTATATATTGTATTTACTCTTTGAAGTTAAGGAGGGTTAAAAAAAATTGGTGACACCTAGATGGTGACGTAGGCAAAAAAAAAAGACACTGCGATTTCCACCCTCACTAATAAAACTGCTCTGAGTGACTAGTTGGTAATTTTTTGTTACTTTTCTTTTTTATTTTGCTCCTCCAATTTATTTGGATGCTTCATAGTTAAATGTTTTAACATGTTGGTTGTGGTCATGTTAGATGGTTTTATTCCTCGCGATATTTTAATTTGACAGACTTTGAAAATGGCTTTCAACTCATCATCTTCATCAACTTCAAAAAGTTTCCATGCAAGACTTTTTTTGGACTTTGGGCCATATTAGAAAATTCAGTTTATCTGTAAACAAATAATTTACTATTAAATTTTGTTTTAAAGCTAGTCACTTATTTGGATAATTAATTGAAAATAATCCGCTAAAAAAGACAAAAAGAAAAAAATATAAAGGGATGGGGCGGTAAATTGTACCAACCGGTAGTTAACAAAAAAACTTATAGAATTTAATTTTTGAAACCAATGTATAAAAGTTTACATAATGAAATGCAAATATGCATTTTCTTTCGAATTTTTTTTTTTTTTTGGTTGACTGTGTTCAATTCATACATGGTTAATGCGGTTCAATATTGCTAAACTATAAGTCTTAAGTAAAATTCTATTTATAAAGACTTTTTAAAATGAAATTATTTAATTAATCGTAAATATTATTTAGACATAAAAATTAATTGATTACAAAACCTTTTTAAAATATATATATTAATTTCTTTTTCGTTCGGCAAAAAACTGCGCAAAACACTTTTAATTTTCAATTTAAAATTCTAGAAAAAAGATTATATTATTCTGCTTTTAATATAATCAAAATCAGGGTTTTATCTTTCTGGAGAAAAAATAATAATAATAATGGATTTTATTTCAATGAAATTAAAAAAAAACACTTGACTGAATTGAATTAATTACCCTTAAATTAACGAAGGGGTTATTTAATAACTTTAGGTTTGGAAGAGATAGGTATGGGGTCGATTTTTTTGAAACTTCAAAAGAAAACTTTGCGAAATAATACGTGATCAATTTCATTTTAGAGATATTTATTTCAAAAGCCTTCTTTTAAAAAAAGAAAAAAAAGTATATTGTTCTATTAAACCTTTTACTGTTTAAATAATTTGACTTTGCTCGTTTTATTTTAAGAAAATATAAGTTGAAAAAGCATTTTCATTCAGTATTAGAAGATTTGTCAGTAAAAAAAAAACAATCGCCAAAAAGATAAGCGTTTTTTTTTACTCGCAATGTAGAGCCCTGCATACTTCTTTTCAAGTTAACTCTTTTGTAGTTTTGATCACAATAGATCTGAATGAATGAATGAACCTTGTAAGGGAGGGGCACTAAGCATTGCTCTGTTAATAATGAATTTCTTTGGTTTCTTTTTATAACATGCTACATTTCTCTCTTGCGGTTAGAAATATCAGGAATTTTTTTCTTTTTTTCAACATCAGACTAAAAGAATCGTAATGAAGGAATCGGAAAATTAAGGTATTTTTTAACGATGCGATTCCGATTCCGATACATTCCAAAATACACGATTCTTACGATTAACGATTCCGATTCCGATTAATCGTCCCACCACTACTATTAAGTAATAGTATATAATAATTAAATATGAAAGTTATATAAAATCTGTTACAAAATAAATGTGTGTGTGTATGTATATTTATGTATGTGTGTGGGAGTATGTATATACAAACGTAGATACAGAACACTACACAAGGAAAATAACTCGCTTAGAACACTTATTAAACAAAACGGACATAATCATGCAGACACACTGCTGATATTAAACACGTGTAAGTGAATCATTATAAACAAAACACGCAACAATATCACCATGAGAAAAGGTTATAATTTCAAATAATAAGTCATCTCCCTCTCAGTACAGACCAATAAGTCTCCTGTGTGTTATGAGTAAGTTGCTGGAAGCAATATTAAATAGAGAAATAGTCAACCACCTCAGCAGGAATAACCTTCTTAGTGACACACAATATGGTTTCCACTCTGCAAGATCTACCGCAGATGTGCTGATGGTTATATCCCACAGGATTAGTGAATCTCTTGACAAAGGCTTCCTTTCTAGGGCAATTGCTCTTGACATATCAAAGGCCTTCGATAAGGTATGGCATAAGCGTCTACTTCACAAGATTTCCAGCTACGGTATAACTGGAAATGTTTTCTCAATCATTAAATCATTTCTCTCCGATAGGCTCATAAGAGTAGTGGTAGATGGACAAAAATCGGAGGCCTGCAATATAAATGCTGGAGTCCCTCAGGGGTCAATCCTAGGCCCAACTCTCTTCCTGATCTACATAAATGACTTCCCTTAACACATACTTAAATCATTCATTGACATCTATGCTGATGACACAACCATCTACGGCAACACATCAAAGGCTGTAAATGACAAAGTTCTCTCTGATTCTCTCTCCTCTGATCTCGAGCGCGTGGTTCAGTGGGGGAAGATGTGGCTGGTTACCTTTAATGCATCCAAAACCAAACTCCTATCCTTACATCATCAATGCTCTGATCCCCATCTGGCATCAATTGAAATGGATGACTCGTCTGGGTGAGGCCCCGTGTTTTGACAAGCTTCTGGGTTTGACCTTTACTCCTGATCTGAAATGGAACACGTACATCAAGTCTGTTGCCAAGGTCGCTGGAAAGATGGTGGGATCCTTCTACCGCTCCAGAAGATATCTCGCTACTGATGCAATTCTCTATCTATATAAAAGCCAAGTACGTCCAAGGATGGAATACTGTTGCCATATCTGGGCAGGAGCTGCTAAAAACAGCCTATCCTGCCTTGACAGAGTACAAAATAGACTGTGGCTTAGTGGGGGATGCCCTTTTCTCTACCCTGCAACCTCTCTCCCACAGAAGAGACGTTGCGAGCCTATCCTTGTTTTATCATTATTTCCATGGCAGGTGCTCATCTGAACTCCAATCTCTGGTCCCCCCTCGCCAATCTTTCACAAAAAACACCCGTCTAGCTGAATGCACTGTGAAAAATTTCCCCCACTCTATATGTGTGCCTAAATCAAAACGCGGATTCCATGAACAAAGCTTCTTTCTTAGAATTGCACACCTGTGGAACTGTTCCGTCTGCCTGTTTCCCACCAGACTACAACTTGGATGTCTTCAAGTTCAATGTTAACAAATTCCTAATGAACCGCTCCCTTAAGTAAACACTTCATCAAATCTCCACACTAACGTAATGTACTTGCAATAACCCTTATCTCTGAGTGGCTTCCGGGCCTTGATAAGTGGTGATCACTAAAAAAAAAAAAAAAAAAAAAAAAAAATACTTAACACGAATCACGATATATATTTTGGAAATTAATTCAACAAATATGTGAACCAGTCCAGCTGCGTAACTAATATCTAGCTGCAACTTCCGGCCACTGACATAAATATGAAAGCTTCATCAAAATAGTTGTACACATTTTTTTTCTCCCTTGACAAAGAGATTTATTTCGAAAATTTGGGAAATTCATATCTACCATCTTGTGTGACACATTATATTGGTAAATAAATAGATTATAAATGAAAATTACCGAAATTCCTTCAATATTGTCATTTTTCTTTCAATTTATTGACTTGTGTTCCCATACAAAACTGCATTGTCATAGCCTCCAAATAATTCATTTCGTACTACGCATAATATTTCAAACAAACTTCATAATTTCATAAAATCCATCAGAATTTACATAGAAATTTTGATAACAGTCCACTAACATGGGTTTCAGTATTAAATGCAGAGATACACCAAATTCTTCAATGATTCACAAGCAATGCTAGGTATTCCTGCTAGTCTATTAGCAGGCCGTCCGGCATTGCCCAGTCATAAAATATGCATAAACATATTTGGATTCATACAAAAACTGAGACGTGCATGCGAGTAGTTTTTCTAAACAGTTCACTTATAAGTAAAAAAAAAACTAAAAGACAGCAAGTACAACTAGTAGGCCAGCTTTACACAATCTTTAAAAAGTGTTTTCAAAACAACTTATTCTTAACATAAGGAATCTGTCATAAATGATTCACGCGTGTACACCTGATAAACAGATAAAAATCAAATGACGACCATGTACCAATTTTTCAATTTTGACCCTTTAGCAGACCGTTTTTCCAGATGAAAACTGATTAAAAAGTTTTCCATATGTCTTAATATTTTATACACCAAATTTCAAGTCCGTAGATAAAAAAATCTGTTGAGTATATAGATTGAGAAGTGTTCTCACACCCACCTCTCACTTTTATAGATAATAAATATAGTCTATTATAAATATGTGCACAAAGAAATGTTGCCACTTATTAGAACAAAGCAGAATCCTTCTAACAGCTTATTTCAATTCATTCTTAATCATTCTTGAATGTTTATAATACTATTTTTATGGGTTAGTTTGATTAGGATTAATATTAGCATTTACAATAATGTCACTAATTTTCACATGCATTCTTAGGTTTAATAAATCTTTGTTACTTTCATTTCAATTGTTTGTAAAACATACATAAGCAATGTTTTAATGAATATTTTTTGTTTTTAAGTTGATTGATTCTGAAGTATTTAAAAAAAAGTATTAAAATGGGGATTAATTTCCAAATCTGGCATCACAAATATTTGTTTATATGCAGATTGTAGTATTGTATTTGGTTTAATATTCATTTTACATGCTGGCATGTATTTGACAGCTTTTAGAAATTTACTTCTAAACTAACTTATCTCTGACTAGGTCATTATTCAAACTAAATAACCTGAAATGTAACATTTTTTTTGAAGTCATTTCTTTAGTAAAGACAAGATTTTTTTATAGACTAACTACTTTTCCTGATGCCAGCTCAGTGTGGTGATAGGGACCAGTGCTTCTATCGAGACACCACTTCTAGATGATTGTCTACCTATCCATTCTAGCCCCCCCCCTTAACTTGTTTAATGTGAATTAACCTGAAGTCCAAATAAAGAATATAAAATTATTTAAATTTAAAAAAAAATGAAAATATTTTTTAATTAGATTTTTTTTTCAAAGTGACGAAATATTCCAAAATTGTTTGAATTAAGAATCCATTAAATTTATAATTTATTTGAACATAATTAAATATTATTCTATACAATTTTTACACGCGTTTACACTTCTCTATAAAAAAGCTGTGATGAATTATCATTGAAGTTCATTTTTCATCAATGAAATCAATCTAAAATTGTTTTAGATTTATACAACAGGTCTCATTTTTTTTCTAGTACATTATTAAAAAGAAAAGAATTCAAATGTTACATTTTTAAATGATACATAACACATCACTCAATAAGCTGCATGCCTGACTAATAAAACTATTTTTAGACAAAATTAAACTATTCATTAAAATAGTTCCTTGGCTTCCAATGCTTTTAACAATTTAATGCCTATTTTTTGCAAACTGTTTTTGGTCTGAATACACCTCAGTTTCTGATATCGCTTATTCATTGGAACCTAATCTATTTCTTTAGAGCACTTTTTTGGGGTTTGCAAATAGCCAGTAGTCACGATTTTTGTAACTGAGTATGTTAAAGTTTAAGGAAGACAAAACCCATTAGTTCTTTATTGTGGATACTTTTAATTTGTCTTTGAAAATTCATTTTGTTCAGCGATGAGGAGAAAACGGATGAACACGTATCCAAGGAAATGTCAGACACTAGAGGAAAACTTCCAATCTGTAGTGGAATGAAGACAAAAATGGTCACATTCAATGCTGCCAAGACTGCTTGTTTACATCAATAATTACAAGAAACCTTCTCAACCACCAATAGCTATGGCTAAAGATACATTACCTGAAAGTATTCTTTCAAACTCCTCGACTTAAAGTTCACAGGGAACATGAGTTGGAACAGATACATTGAGAACATTGCCAGGGCCGCTGCAAGGAAGGTGGGCTCTCTCTACCGTGCTAGTAAGTGACTTACATCAGAAAGTATCCTGTACCTTCACAAGGCCACCATTCGCTAATGTATGGAGCATTATTGTCACATTTGGGCTGGTACATCTGCTACTAGTCTTTCGCTCCTGGACAGGGTTCCAAAGAGAGTTGCCACTATGATAGGTCCTGAACTGTCATTTAGGCTTCAACCTCTGCCCTATCGACGAAATGTTGCATTCCTCTGCCTATTCCACAAATATTTTAATGATAGGTATTCCAACGAATTACAAGCCTTTGTACCCCCTCGATGGAAATACCCGAGAAACCCGACAAGCAGCAAAATCCCACCCCATACACAGTAGATATCCCTAGATGTAAGAAAGCCTTCTACTTCAATAGTTTCTCCCCTAGAACTGCTAGACTTTGGAATTCCTTTCCGGATTTTTGCTTCCGACTGTACTGACATGCAGAAGTTAAAGTGTAATACGAACAGATATCTGCTGCTCGTCTCCCTTCATAATATCCCTGCAACTTTGTCCTGATAGTAGCCCCTTATATCAAAGTGGCACTGTACCTTGCTTGGGGTGAAAATAGGGGAAAATATAAATAAATGAAAAATAAGAAGAATGAAAGGGTGAACCATTAAGTTAGTATTTGAGCAGTTGTGAAAACAACTTTTGAGTTTGATGAAGTCAGATTTTCTTTTTTCATGTGTGATCTTTGATAGAATAGAAAGAGAAAAGTGGATACATATTTTTTTTCTTTCGAATAAGCTAATGTATATAGACGCCAGAGACGAATAATTAATTTCCAAGATGCTGGTATTTTGTACTTTAAAATATTTTACCAAATTAATAACCCCCCACCCATCTCCAAACTCAGCCCCCACTGACATTTGTTAGCAAATTTAACTCTTTGGACAAAAAATAAATAAAAACAAATTAAAAAAAAAACCGAATGTATTTAAGATAAGAAAAAAAAGAAAAAGAAAAAAGGTTTGAATGAAATACATTTTTTTGAGAGAGAGAAAACTGTCAGAATATTATTTAATATTTGACCTTTTTACCTTTAAATAGAGAAATGACAAAGTGTCTCTTTCTTCTTCCTAGTTTCTTTATTTTTCTTCGATTCAGCCAAGGAAGTTTGGTTGGCCAAAATCCCAGTGGGTGACTAAATGTTTAAGTCTGATAATTTGATTAACTTCTCTACAGTAGTTTACATATTTTGTGCCTAGTGTTAATTGGTGGCTATTACGTCATGTGAATCAACCTTGTTTGATGTCTCGGTATCTACTAATTGAAACCCAAAATGAAGAAATGAAAACTTTATATGGATTGCTTTGGAGGTAACCCCCTTCCCTCCTCATCATAAGCTAAGTTTTAAACGCCTGCAACCATACAAGGATTATAATCAACTATGATTAAAAAAAGAAAAAAAAAATTTTCATTTGAGAGTCACCACTTATCAATGCCGAAAGCCACTCGAGGATAAGGGTTAATGAATGTAAGGTGGTAGTGTAGTAATCGTTAATGGCATAAATTGGGTAGAATTTGATCATTTATGGGGCGGCTCAGCAAGAACTTGTTTACATTGGACTTAAAAGCTACCATGCTTCATTCAATTGGCTTATTTATAAGCATAAATATTTCGAAAGTACACTTTAATCAGCTTATTTAGATATGTGTATTTCATTTTGATTAAAATAGAAATAATTCTATAAGGTCTGCTTTCATGTTTGACATAAAATAAAAATAAAAAAGGAAAGAGCATTTTGTTTTATTTATGAGATGTAAATTAAAAAATAAAAATGTTTAACAGGGGCAAGAAGTTGACAGGTTCCTCAGAAAATTCCAGAAATACAAGAAAAATTAAATCAATCTTTGGCCCAACCTTAAAAATTAATTAAAAAAATATAAAAAATTTAAAAATAAGTGATATGGCCTTTTTGAAATGACCATAAGGACATTCATTCTACTTTGTGCGTGTGCGCGCATGCAGGTGATTTGTCTACAATCACAGAATTTGTTAAAAGAAATAAATCAAATTCTCATAGCAGATAAACCCCACAAAAATGCCCTAGTGTTTTTTTTTTTACCATTATTTCTGAATTCAAATAGAATAAAACTGGTGTTATTTTTTAACTTGATTACATAATTTAAAAAAAATATATTACTTTTATTGTTTGACGGATTTAGTTTGTGAAATGTCTTGGACTAAAATTCTAATGCTTGTCTTACAAACTTAAAAAAAGATTAAAAAATTAAAACTCACCCACAAAAATATATATTCACTTACCTGAAAAACATAAAAAGAAAAATCATTAAAATCAAATGCATACAAAAACAAAAAAAAATAAAAAAACAAAAAAATAAAAAAACAAAAAAAATAAAAAACAAAAAAATAAAAAAACAAAAAAAATAAAACACAAAAAAATAAAACACAAAAAAATAAAACACAAAAAAATAAAACACAAAAAAATAAAACACAAAATAAAAAAATAAACAAAAAAAAAATAAACAAAAAAAAAAATAAAAAAAAAGATAAAACACAAAAAACTAACAAAAAAAGGTTACAAAATGATGAAATATTTAATTGGGCGCAATTATATGTTCAACCAAATTATTCAGTTTCTATGAATTAATTGGTTGCTTAAGATAATTTAGCAGAAGTTGATTTCCAAAAAATAATCTTTTATTCAAGGTTAGTTAAACATTGAAATAAATACGTTTTTGATATTTTTTTAGTTTAGAAATGCATGTGGAATTGCCCTAAAATAGGCCATCAGAGGTGATTTAAATTGGTCATGCAGAATTCAAATCATATTGGATCAACTGATGTATATATCTATGAAAGATAGAATGTGTGTGAAGACAATTCTCAACCTATATACTCAACGAATTTTTGATCTAGACTTGAAATTTGGTATATAGAATATTCAGACATGTGGAAAACTTTAATTGGTTTTAATCCGGAAAAAAAGGGCTGCTAAGGGGTCAAAATTAAAGAATTGGTACATGGTGGTCATCGGATTTTTATCTGTCAACTGTTTCATGAATGTGCATTCGTGAATCATTCATATGATAGATTCCTTATGTTAATAGTTTTGAGAACACTTTTTAAAGATTGTGTCGAGCTGGCCTAATGGTTATCATACTTGACTCACTGTCTTTAGGTTTTGGTCTCAGCTCACATATTTTTTTATTGCTTACAAGTGAACTGTTAAGAAAAAAAAAAGCATAATACTTGCATGCACATGTCTCAGTTTATGTATGGACTAAAATAATATTTATGTGTTTTACAACTGAGCAATGCCAGACGACCTGCTGAGTATGCTATAAGAACAAAAACTAAACCATCTAATAATAAAGATAATACCCCCCCCCATACACACAAAATTTGTAGTGTCAGCATCAACTGAAATCACAAAATAGTCGAGGAAGATGGAAAGACTGAGGAGAGAAAGCACTAACTAAACCTCTACTGGATGAGTGCGCAGAGAACTGACTTTGGAGAGATTTATTGTTATCCAAGTTTCAGTGATGCAATTTATGCAAACAGCAAATAAAATAAGCTTTTTGTTTTGTTTTAATTAAATACACAATGTTAAAATCCTTTAAACAGATTATTAACAAATTAATCCAGGATTAAGATAAAATAGCAATTAAATGATAAAACCAAATCAGAAAATATAAAGAAGAAAAAAATGTCATATCAATCCAGAACAAAAATGAAAGATTGAAATCCTATTGTTATGCTAATATCCAACGAAAACCACTTGTATAGAGTAAAGGTGCATGAGGAACAAGCTATTTTACAACAAATTTAGAGTATGAGAAGTTTTGATTTTCTTTTGCATTCTTATTCGTCAAATCCACTGGAATTTTTTTGTTGTCCAGAAAAATAAAAAATCCAATACAAAACCATAAAAATCTTCTGGAGAATATAATCACATTTGAAGAAACATCTAAACAGACAAGAACACTGGAAGACATTTTCGACCAAATCTATGGAAGAAAACATCTTAAAGTTAGCTTAGATGAATTCTTGGACAATTCAATCAGCAAAAACAATTTTAGACAAAAAAAAATCTTTGATCAGAGAAGAAATGAGATAAATTGTTGCTAGTATGTGCAAATAAAGTTAGAAATATGGTAATAAATTGTACATAACCAAGAAAGAACTTATTTCAAAAAAGAAATATCACTGGGGATTTGATACCCATTTACAGTAGATGAATATACATCAATTCAAATAAATGAACAAATTGGTTACCGGCTATTATTGACATCAATCAATGGTTGCTTTAATAGCAGAACTAAGCAATTTGTGAGACAACATTTACATGAATTTGGATGAATGCATTGTTGATTGAACAGTTGAGTTCGGAAAGGAAATAAGAGCTGAACATGAACAATATATTGCATAAATCTTTCAGCAGTAGACATTGTATATAAAAAAAAAAATCGCCTCAACAAAGGACGCTGACGAAAAAGGTGAAGGGATGTTTATGAGAGAATATGGTAAATGAAGTTTAAATAAACCAACTTGGTGTTCTATTTTAAAATAGATTTTAGTCTAGAAGCATGCTAGTTTTCCTCAGCTAAAACTGGAAATTTAAGTCTTAAGATTTTAAATATTTCCAAACTTTTTCCAAAATAAAAAAAAAATTTTTTTTTAATTCTGCACACGCCGACTTGATTAAAAGATCAAGGACGAACTTATATTTTGATTGCAGAAACAGGTGGATTAGCATGTTCCATTTATGATTGTTTTTAAATGAAAAAGCTGCTTTTCATTGAAGACACAGCTGACAATGAATGCAAAACTCAATTTGATTCATGTAATCCTACATCTGGTAGAACATTTAAGATTATTTACATGATATATATTTACTTAAATTACCTTGTCGGATGTTAGCATATAAGCTGACAAAAATATTTAAATCTGCCTAGGAAGTGAAATACAGGCATTTTCAGTATATTAAAAAAAAAAAATGTAAAAAAAAAAAATGTAAAAAAAAAAAAAAATCTAATCAATTTCATCTATTAGATATTTTATCTGGCCTAATTATTCTTTCAGCAATATATATATATATATATATATATATATATATATATATATATATATATATATATAAGTAGTAGCGTTCATGTGTGTGTGTGTGTGTGTGTGTGTGTGTATACAACTGCCCTACAGCCCACACCACTGGACCGATCATGACCAAACATGGCATGATGAAAGTCCCTCACCTAGGGTTGTTACACGCCATTTTCTAAGATGAAGGTGAAGGTCATAGCCTTTGTATATATACTCTCCTACAGCACATCACTGGACTGATCATAGGAATGTTGAACACCATTTGTCAAGGTCAAGGTTGGGACTTTGCTAATAGATCCACCATTTGTTACAAATGAAAAATGACATCTACTTTCACTGGGTATATAGTTATTCAAATATGGCTTTACATTTAGAAAGTGCAATCTTATCTAACAGATATTAATTTAAAAAAGCAAAAACAATTAGGCCTGTACAATTAACATTCATGTCAAACTAGACAATTTTTACAGCAAAACAAAATTGTCTAAATTCAGTTTTGTCCATTTTCAATGGGAATTCAATTATACTACTGGTGATATGTTTTTTTTTTCCTTAAAAATATTTCAATTGTTTGCGAGATAATAAAAAGCATGCTAAACTCGATCTTGCTCTAAATAATTTAGATGACTGAAATAGGAAATAGCCATAACAAAGATTTATTCGCAATGTAAATAAATGAGAAATAATGAAATGTAGTATTGGAATGCATACTAAACTTTAAATCAACATCAACTCATTAAAACAAATAGAAAAAAAAAAAAGAGAAAAGTCCATCCAAGATACATGAATCTGTTGAAGGATGTGCAGTTTTCTAGTTCAACATAAAAATCTAAATTTAATCAAATTACACATTTTAACGCAAATATGAAATATTTTTGTTTCTGACTCGATGAATGTGTAACTTTATTGATTGTTAAAAATTTGAAATAATAAAATCTGACAAAAACAAAAACAAAAGCGTATTGAAATGAGATATAGATTTTTTTGTAAGTGAAAAAAAAAATCCTTTTGGGATAGAAATCGAAGGTGTATAAATAGACAAGTGGGCAGAGTCGATTTTCAATCAATGTTCACTTGATACCGATTTCTCTTTAGAGGAATTTCGATCATATTAAATGGAATTTTTAGAAAGACTTTTCAAAAAGAAATCATTCCTTTTGGGGTTCAATGAGAAAGTTTGTTTTTTTTCTTCTTCCTTTATCTCATTTCATCAGTCAACTGTACTCCTGATATCGTCCACACTGAGGGTTGAAACTTCATTTACTTAGTACTTGATTAGTTATGGCATTGTGGACAATTCTAATATGAATTTTGTGAGTCATAAACTTATTTTTGTTTTTGATGTATAACAACATTTTGATGTTCAGTCTCAAGAGACAATGGATAGCACCAGTAAGGGTAGTTGCACAATCCCAAACCACACCTCTCCTGAATTGGCACAGAGTCCAATAGCAAGGAGAAATGCTAGATCATTGGAAACCATGCCGAGATAAGTGGAGAGCACATACAGTACCTGGAATTTCCAAATGGTCACACATTTTAGTACTGACCAAGCTCAACATTGCTTAACTTCAGTCATCTAACGGGAACCAGTCTGTGAATTATGCCATATACTAATTATGACTATTGTGTTTATATATATATGGTAACATTCTCTAGGTTTGCTTAGGTCATTGTCATTCAGCTGCTACTTTCGAGTCATCTTATGCTTTGTTTTCGTGTCTATATTTTTTTTTTACTTCCTTTTTCCTGTTTCCCTATTCCCTCCATGTAGTCAGCCATACACGGTTTTTCAACATCTTTATGTATTACGGCTTTCTGGTGTTCTAGCCTTAGATTGAAACGGTGTAAGAATAACACTCAAGATAAGAACAACTTATTCAATGTTTCTTAGTTGTAGTTACTCATACTCTTTGGAATGAGAATAAGACATGGTCAGAATCTCCCACGCTGCCATAAGGACTCAGACAGACATATGTACAGACTTGGAATCTATATTCGACCCCCCTCCTTGACTAGAGAAACCAAACGAGAATCAGACGACCAGGCCTTTATGTGCTCCAGACTCAACATGCAACATAATATTAGCTACTTATATTTTCTCTATCGTTCTCCCTCAAACCAGGACTGTACCCTAATAAACAAAGTCTCTGACAGCATAGATACAGCACTCTCCCCTCGATACTAGCGCACAAGTACATGTATTTAGTGACTTTAATCTCCACCACAGTAATTGGCTTGGATTCACTACTTACAGACGTAGCTGATAGCACAACACATAGCTTCTCTATATCTCATTCCCTATCACAGACGGTTACATTTCCAACACGTTTCCCAGATCAGCAAGATCAACATACTTCACTTTTCAATCTATTTCTGACCACAGTTCCTGATGATTTTGTAACAAATGCCCACAGCCCACTTGGGAATGCTGATCATGATTTGATAATGGTAGAAATCGCCTTAAATTCTCATCTCAAAACTGACGACCCACTGCTCAAAACAACAAGGTATTATGAGAAGGTTGACTGGGAAGCCATCAGGGATCTCATCAGAGATGCCATATGGGGAAATATCTTTTCTCTTCCTGCTGAACAGTGCACAAATGAGACCACTGAATGGCTCAAGATGGCAATTGAAGCACATGTTCCCACACAGAAATTCTATAGCCAGCCCCACTCTCCCAATACTTTACTTCTGCTTGTGCAGCTGCCATTGCACAAAGACAAAGTTTAACCAACATAAGTCCAGTTCAAACAGACAGAAGTTTATAGAAGCTAGAAGTAATTGTAAGAGAGAAATAACGACAGCCAAGAGAAAATATACTGAAACCACCAGGAAACACATCGAAGCACAAAAATTAGAAACCCGTGATTGTTGGAAAATCTACAACAGAGTAGTAAATAATGGGCAGTCAACAATTTCTCCACTATCAAACAATCATGAGGTTGCTTACATGGTAACCGAGAAGGCTAACATGCTTGCCTGTCGGTTTGCCTTAAACGCCACATTGGACCTGGCACACCACTCCCTCCCTGACTTTCCTTTGGGGACAGATGCCACACTAGATGATCTGAAAATCACCCCTTCTCAGGTGCATAAAAAACCTAGATACCTCGAGAGCATGTAGACCTGATCTCGTCCTGGCTGTGCTATTAAAAAAAAAAAATAAAATAAAATAAATAAATAAAAAAAAAAATAGCTCTGCTGAGGTTGCTCCAGTTCTCTCCAAACTTTACAAATGCCTTAACAAATCTTGCTTTCCTGACTACTGGAAAACTGCTTCCGTATACCAGTTTTCAAGAATTTTGTCAAAAGAACTAACCCATTAAATTATTACCCCATTAGCCTCCTCCCACTTTTTGCCAAAATATTTGAGTCCATAATTAATCAAGCTCTAGTCCATCACCTTACAGCTGCTAAACTTCTGACCAACCATCAATATGGATTTAGCCAAGCCCATTCCATAGCAGATATCCTAACTAATCTCTGAACGTATATATAATTCATTGAATAAAGCAGGAGAGGGTAGAGCGGTAGCCCTTGATATATCTAAGGCTTTTGACAGGGTATGGCACGATGGTCTTCTAAGGAAAATCAGATCATATGGTATCACTGGAAGAATACATAATGTAATTAAATCCTTCTTAAGAAGAATCCAGGTTGTCCTCGACTGTCATACATTTAAACAATATGATATAATGCGGGAGTACCTCAGGGGTCTATCCTAGGACCTCTTATTATTCCTAATATTAATAAATGACCTCCTGATAAAATTGTCTCAGAAATGGACATATTTGCTGATGACACCACTCTCTATAACAGGCATAAGGGAAAAACAAATGAACACATACCTAAGGAAATGGCAGAAACACTAGAGGAAGACCTCAAATCTGTAGGGAGATGGGGACAAAAATGGATGGCCACATTCAATTGTGCCAAGATAAAGCTTGATAGGTCCTGCACATTCATCTAAGCTTCAGCCTCTCTCTCATCAACAAAATGTTGCATCCCTCTGCCTGTTCTAATGGTGAATGCTCTGATGAACTACAAGCACTTGTACCCCCTCGACGTGAATACCCCTGACAAACCCGACAAGCAGCAAAATCCTACCCCTACACAGTAGAGATCCCTAGGTGTAAGAAAGCCTTCAATTAGTTTCTTCCCCAGAACTGCTAGACTTTGGAATTCTCTTCCAGGATTCTGCTTTCCCAACTGTACTGACATGCAGAAGTTCAAGTGTAATGTAAACAGACATCTTGCTCATCTCCCTTCATAATATCCCTGCAACTGATGTCCCCGATAGTAGCCCCCTACTTCAAAGTGGCACTGTGCCTTGCTTGGGGTGAAAATTTAAAAAAAATATATATATATATATATATATATATATATATATATATATATATAAGCCTTTTCACAATTGACATACCCACTTTTATAAAACTATTAGATTTCATTAACATGATTTATCAATATAAACATCATAAGAGGTAGAAATATATGTCCATTCTTTATGCTGTTGTTTCTGGTATATACCAGAAATGACAGCAAAAAGGGCGGACATATATTTTCTACCTCTTGAAAACGGATGTTGTATCCGAAAATATTTGAGGAATTTACCATATACAGTCAGTTAAAATAAATGAATATTTATTTAAATTATTGATTTATAATTTAAATATCTATTTACAATGACTGAATAATTCCTGCATTGACAAGCCTACAAACATCTTTTATTCCATAAACAATGCTTCAAGCGAACTACGATAGTCTTCTTGAATTAAAATCTATTATTGAGCTTTTTTTTTCCAGAAAGATAAAAGCCTAGATTTTATCTTTTTGAAAAGCAGAATATAAAACTTTCTATTTTTAATAGAATTTTAAATTTTCCAAAAAAACAAAAAAAAAACAAAAAAAAAAAACAAAACGAAAAAACAAAAAAAAAACAAAACAAAAAAACAAAACGAAAAAACAAAACAATTCACCACCATTTTTGTCTTATCTCATATATTTAAGTATTTTTTAAAAGGTTTCTGAATGAATAAGATTTAGGATGATCTGCTATAAGAATATGCAAAAATATAACATAAGTAACTGCATTTCAAATAATTTCATATTTTATCTCATTCTATAAATTTCGCATGGCAAAATTAAAAAATCCAAAATTTAATTAGCTTTTACAGAACTAAATGAAGTTCATTTAGTTCTGTAAATTTTCATGTGTTTTTAATTAATGACAATTAAGTGAAGAATCCATTTTTTTATCATAATTTGTAAAAAGCTTTCATTAGAATCTGATGTAATATTGGGAAAAGGAGAGATAACAGTTTGTAATATGAACAACTGTAGGCCTTATGGTCTACCATAGCTGAGGAAATATTACATAATGATAAATTGCCAAAAGAAATTGTTTTAGCAAAATGTGCAATTATTTATCAATTTTTTCTTTTTTGGTATCGGTCCTTCAAAGCATTTCCTATTTAATGGTATATTAGCAATATTAGGTTCACTAAAAGAACACTTCATTTATTTTTCAAAGATTTAAAAATAGTGTTTTTTTATAAAATAATGAAAATATATAGATTTTTTCTTGATAATCTGGAAGATAATATTAACATATTCAACAAAATTCACACTTCAAAACACAAAAATGAAAAATTAGATGCGTTCAAAATTCAGATTTTCAACCTTAAAATCTGATATGTACACAAGAGTTTTTGTTTGTTTTATCTATAATCTTCATTCTCCCCACAATTCAATATATTTTGTTCAGTTTCAGCTGATTATTTTAAGCATAATAACAAATAAAGGGGGAGGTTGTAGGTTAAAAAAATATATATATATAAATATCGATTATGAAAAAAATAAAGTACACCGATATAAAGTGCATTCTTCACTTAATAATCTGTGAAAATTTTGTATTGATTGGATAATTACTTGATTTTTGATAGATTTTTAAAGAGAGACTCCGTCAAAATATACTTACTATATCCTTTCGTTTTGGCCATGCCTAGAGAACAAAAATCTATAGAAGAGCACAACACACAAGATGATCATTTTAAATTTAATATCACCGGTTTAGTAAAAATGGTCATTACCTACAGTGGTTGGCAAACTAGAATAGAAGAATCCAAGTTTGAATTAAGTTTAAACTAGGAGCAAGACAGCCACTGGAACTTAATGTCTATATACATAGAATTATATCTAAAAATATAAAACTCAATGAAAACTACCAGTTAAGAAAAGATAAAACAGTCACATACAAAATGAAAAAAAAAAAACAGAGCTGCATATGGCTTGCCAGTTGCTGTTTGCTGACTAACCTATTAGATATTACAGTGAACTTATTTTTAAGAACCATATTTTTTAAATAAAATAAAAGAGCAAGAGTTATCTTTCCTTCTGAACACCCGTTAATCACAGAATTTCTTCAATAGGGAGAAATAAAAAAAACTAAAAGAAAAAAAAACAAGAAATAAAAAACTAAAAGAAGAAAAACAAAAAAAAGAAAAAAGAAAAACAAAGAAAAAGAAAAAAGAAAAAAAAAGAAAAAGAAAAAAGAAAAAAAAAGACAAAGAAAAAGACAAAGAAAAAGACAAAGAAAAAGACAAAGAAAAAGACAAAGAAAAAAACAAAGAAAAAAACAAAGAAAAAAACAAAGAAAAAAACAAAAAAAAAACAAAAAAAAAACAAAAAAAAAACAAAAAAAAAAACAAAAAAAAAAAAAACAAAGAAAAAAAACAAAGAAAAAAAACAAAGAAAAAAAACAAAGAAAATTATGATCCCACTTATCAAGGCTCAGAATCCACTCGAGGATAAGAGTTAATGGGTATACATTAGTCAATGTGATTATAACAGTAAACATAAGTAGTGGATATTTTGTAAATTGGAGTACTTAGGGGGACAGTTCATCAAGAACTTGTTTACATTGGACTTGAAGACAATCAGATTGTAGTCAGCTGGAAAGCAGGCAATCGGAAGAGTTCCACAGGGATGCAGTTCTAAGAAAGGAGCTTTGTTCATGGAATCTGCATTTAGGTGTAGGCACAGATAAAGAGTGTGAGAAATTACTGATAGTGGTTTTGGTTAGACGCGTGTTTTTTTTGTGAAAGTTTGGCAAGGGGGATCATAGATTGAAGCTCAGCTGAGCATTTGCCATGAAAATAACGATAAAGCAGAGACAGGCTTGCAATGTCTTCTGTGGGAAAGAGGTTGCAGGGAAGAGAAAAGAGCATCCCCACTAAGCTACAAAGTCTATTTGGAACTCTCAAGACAGGTAAGCTGCTTCTAGCAGCTCCTGGTCAGATGTGGCAACAGTACTCCATTGTTAACCATACCTGGCTTTTATATAAGTAGAGAATTGCATCAGGAGTGATATATCTACTGGAGCAGTAGAAGGATCCCACCATTTATGTAAATAACTATAATTCTAATTAGTGAAAATTTAAATTAAAAAAAAAAAAAAAAGAAAAAGCCATTTTGGGTTATTTTAGCCCCTTGAGAGGGAAAAAACAGACATTTTTGAAATAAAGCTGTTTTCTGCTTACATTGAAATATACATAATACAAAACAAGGTGGAATCTTAAGGAAAATTTATATACAACTATGGTAACAAAACTATTTTTCCTTATCTCATTTAGAAAGCATATGATATTGCAAACAATAAAAATACAAGTCTAAACCTGTTAATCTAAATCCAATTTAAATCAGCTTAAAAGATTGACAGCATTTTTATTCAGATTTACTTTCGTTTGATACTATCAAATAAAAAAGGTACTTAAAATAAAGTATACGTTTATCATGAATTTTAATTCAATTAATCTGCTGAGTTTGTCCTTTTGATAATCCGAAATGACAGTATAACATTGTTTAATTGAGCAGGTTTTGTGTCAAGTCACTCAGGAGTTCGAAAACTACTCAACAGAATTACAAATCTTGTATGAAGAACACTTGAATGCCGAGTGGCATAAGAATAAAACCACCACTATGCAATGATTGTGGTGGTATCCAGCACAATTATTGCATAGAATAGTACTACCAATGGTAAGATAGGATTCATGTTAAATTTGGTGCAATTCTAAGGGTGGGTCAAAATTAAAATACTAATAAAGGAAAGATTGTCGGTATGTCACCAAGTTAATATCATAACAAAACTGATGCTTATTTTAACTCATTTTTTCAATCATTCTAGAATGTTATTTTTATTTTACAACATTTTAAATGTTAACAAAGAAACATGGATAGGCTCCAAAAATAGTGGGCAGAATTATACAAAATTTGGCATAAACCACCCTTTTGGGTGCGAGATGTAATAACTTCTAGCATACTAGTTATGATGCATAAAGAGCTAAAATCAGTCATGTGGCAGAGATTGAAAATTTATCAATCCCAGATTTTGAATAATTTTATATATATAAAAAAAAATTTGCATCTAAGTTAAATCATGTTTTTAAATATTTTTCTTTTTTTGTTATTTTTCTTATCAGTTTGTTCAAACTGGGGAAGGAGCATCTTACTGGATGTTAAACATTAACTCATTAACTCGGATATTCCAACCAAAAGATCTTTTCAAGATTCTGGCCACCCCTTTAAGTGCACTTGTCTGAACGTCTTTTACACTTGGTTCACCGGGTATATTTGCCAGGTAGTTTTTGAAATTCTTTTTTATGAGTCCAGTTGCTCCTATAATAACTGGAATGACAGAGATCTTAAGATTCTGGTTTCTTTTTTATGTCGTGTTAGGGTTAGGGTTTCTTCTCGTGTCGTACACAAGATTTTGGTATTTCCTTAGCTTTTCCTTTTCAGTTCTGTTAAACTCAGCATCATTTGGGACACTAACTTCTAACGTTGATTCTTTCTCCTTGTTCCATATCATTATGTCAGGTCTTATGGCTCAATTTTCTAGGTACGTAACTGTAGGAATTAGATAGTCATGTTGGATGGTGTGTGACTTATTTCCGACTGCTGTTTCTCGTATATATGTTCCTAGGATTTACTGCTGCATTCGATATTCAACTTTTTACAGATTGTCCAATGGAGATATTTACACACTCCATTACGTCACACTATAGTAGCCATTCCGCAGCAGAACCTTACAGTTGAATTTCTTTGTGGCAGAACTGCACTTGCTCTCATTGCTTAGACTACTCATTTTCTTAAAGCATTCATTATCAAGCCTTGATCTTGAGGCAGCCATTATAATTCTCTCCTGATCATAGTGAAGCGATCCTCCTTTCAGCCAGTATATGGAGCCTTTTTTCTGTTATAGTGGTGTTAGCATAAAGATCAAGTCGGAAATAAAAATGACATTCTAGAATGATAAAAAAATTTACATGAAATAAACATCAATTTTGTTTTAGCGATAAATTGGAGGAGACATACAAACGAGTTCTTTTCTTAGACGACTACTTTTTATAAAACTGCATTTTCAATTGTCAAATCTGAAAATTACACCCACCTCAAAATAATATCACAAAACTCTGAACATTAGTTAGATGTATTTGTTATTAACATATAAACAATTGAGGAGGATGTTAGCCAATACGGAAATGTATTTTGAACCTTTCATTAAATGTAATTTGCTATATTATCAATAGGAAGAGTGAGGTTCATACCTTTCTTAATGGCGAGACCCCAATTTGGAAGCTTTAGAAAATGTAGAATAATCCCTTAGTTACAATTATGCCTAGAAACTCAGTCATACCTGCAGAGTAAGATCTGTGGGTCAATCAGAGTCTATAGTTTCTAGACCATCCGCACAAGATATGTCTATTAAACCAATTGGTGTACAAATCAATCACACAAAACATTTACAGCATAAATATTAAAAATTTAATGCTTAAATTATTTTACTAAAATGATTTTATTCAACATTAACAAAAATGGGTTGATATGCCATAAAACAGGAACAACCATTAAATAAGCTATGCTAAAAATATGTGAACAACTTTTAAATGCAACAACTTTCTACAAAACTGAACTGCTGGGCATAATATAATCTCAAAGGGGTTGACAAATTAACAATAAATAAAGTCAGCAAAAGTATCTCTTCTCTCAACTAAGAGAGGCTCAACTGCACATCTAATGTATCCATGCTTCCAGATATCACAAAAATTTGAAACGCATGTAACTTTTCACAAATTCAACAAGAAAATTTTCCAACATTGCTATAACTGATCATCACTTTGGTCTTAGTAACATTCACTTTCTGACCTTTCTTTTCCATAACAAACTTCCAAGTTTAACAAATAGACCTTCCATTGTTTCACAGATAAATACTAAATCATAAATATAAAGTATTGTTTCTGCCTGGACAATACTTCTAAGATACAAATGAAAAGCATTTTAACATTAAAGCTGCTACTAAATAAACTTTTTATTTGATTTACAAATTATTTTGAGTTTAATACTTGAAAATTACTTCTAATTTTTACCTTCAGACAGAAAATTCACCATGAATCATTTTCATTAAAAAACCCTCCAAGTCTAAATAAATAGTAAAATATAGTTTTTTTTCCTAAAGATACCACGGTAATAGATACAAAAAAAAATGAAAAATGAATACTGTATTAACTAGAAAGGTCCTTTTACAATACTTTTTTTTTTTTTCTCTCCTCTAATCGCTGATGAAGCCAAAGTTCATGCAAATATTAATTTGATGAACAGGTATATTCTTATATGCCAACACTGGAGGCTGAAACAATTGTGACCAATGAAAGAAACTTTCGATAAGTAAATACTTGTGTATCTATCCCCATTAACATGGTAGCTTTAAAGAAAATATTTATAGCTCTAGCATTGAAATATCTAAATGAACACTTTGTTATTTACTCATATGTAATTACTGGCCCAAGTAATTAAATTACATAATAAACACATATACCTAAGTCATTGAAACGACCTGTGACCCAAAGGGTCACAAGTTTTTCAAGTTCTGTTTAATGGTGACATACTTTTGCTATTTCAGCAGTTATGTCATAAAAGATGTCTTAAACTGGTTTTAATAGATAATGCCATCCCTTTGTAACATCAGTCAAGACACATAGAAAAACAAAAAACAAAAACAACAAGATAACTTTTCATAACTAGCTGGACTTTCCAGTTCACCATTACTTCACAAGGTTTGCAACTTAAAATACTAGAAACCAAAACTTGAAATAAACATTTAATTTATAAGTTCTTTTCAAATACAAAACTAATAGTTTAATATTTATTCACATAAAAAACATTTAGGATTTTGACAATTTTTATAAATTTGTCTTAAGAATGTAATGAAATCAAACACCTGGACGAAGGTGTGCATATGAATGAGAGGGAGGGACTTTTTTTTTTTTTTTTTAAACTTAAAATTTAGTTGTTGAAAATCAAATCAATCTCTAAAAACTGAAAAGGAAGTTTTCAAGTCAGGATTTCACACCTAACCTCGCTGCTGCAAGTGGAATGCAGATAGTCTATATATAATACACAAAACTAACGTTATAATTCATACAATAAAATGGATTAAATTTGTACATTTATATGGAAAAAATGAAAAACAAAACTAAAATTCTTTAAATGATGGAAGCAAAATGAAACAACTTCGATAAAAATTGCACCACATATAATTGTTATTTATAAATATTGTTCCACAATAATTGATTATTTTGAAAAAGAAAAAAAAAAGGCCCACAATTTTGTTTTGCTTATTTACTGATTGGTGGTTGCTATAGTGAGGAGTCTAAATACAGACATGTTCAAACTAAGTGTGTGGCTCTGAGCCAAGAAAACATAAGTGCAAGCATGTTTGAGAAAGAGGCTAAATCAGTCAAAAATGTCAAAGGCGTTAATATTAAATTTTTTAAAGAATTTAAATAAAAATTTTAACTAATTTACAAACAATGTTAAATCGCAGGTAATTTTCATAGTCAAACTAGCAGAGTAACCCAACGCTGCCAGTGATTAAATGATGCTCAATGAATATTTCACACTCCCATATTTTTATGGTCATCAAAATCTGTGAAATCGCGATTTGTCAATCAAATGTTGGGGACCCATCGCAGTGCATGGGGAAGAAACTTTGCATACTTTCCCAAAGTGACAGTCTACTCTACATTGCACTGTAAAGAACCTATTGTTGATATTATAAAATTATTTTTATATATAATGTCTTGAATTAAAATTTAGAAGTCAAGTATCATGCTTCAATTGTGCTCTAAACAAAAACATTAATTTCAAACGCACCCCTATCATATCAAAGAATCTACAGTTGATTTTATATGCCTGGCCTTACTGCCTGTGCGATTATAATGGCTTGAATTTAAGTTTAAAAAGAAAAAAAATCCAGTATCACGCTTCAATTGTGCTTTAAACAGAAACATTCATTTCGAACGCGCCCCTGTCATATCAAAGAATCTAGTGTTGATTTTATATGTCGAGCCTTTCAGCTTATGTGGGAATAAAACTTCCCAAATGCACTTGTGACGTTAGGTTGTATAAGGTGTTAACTTTAGTCAAAATCGTCTGTTCCTTCTTTCAGATTTTTTGGATTATTGATACTTATCAAAGACATTCCAATACAAAACCTATCTAACACTGCCAGGCATATAAAGTACCTTCGTGTACAATTTCATAAAAATTGGGTCAACCATTTTAGATTCCATAAGGAACAAACTCAGAGACACACGCAAAGTTTCCTTTATATAATAGTAGAGAGAGTAGATGCAAGCTATTAGAACTGAACAGATACAGAAAGATTAACAACTGGAGTGACCAGGGTATGTTTAGAAGAAATGGTGGAAAGGTGCAGAAAAGGAGGCAAACCATTAGAAATATGCTGTGATATTTCTGAACTATCAGTCAGATAAAAGGTCTTGGAGACAGTGAAATCATGATACGTTGTATCCTGTATGATGAAAGTATGCAATGATTATGAGCAAGTTAACAATTAGACTTTTTTTAATACTTAAAAATTAAATGGGTTTCATTGCAATAATATATTTATATATAGAAATTCAGTTGTCATCCCTTTTATATATTAGATGGAATCGCCTAATTATCGAAGACAAGCTGCAAACAAGCAATCAGAGTCCAGAGTTCCATAATTATGTAGGTATATATAAAAACAAGAAAACATTACGTTTCATTTATATTGTAATACGTTTTCTCCAATTAAAAAAATGGGGGGGGGGGGTACATTATGTCATATAACACATTAAAACAGAATGGAGAATAACCATGCACAGTGGATGGCAAAACAAAAGTGTTTTCTACTAAAATAGAGATTAGCGATAACTGCTTAGCAGGTGACGTCACAAAAGGTATAAATCTACAGTTGAAGAAAATGTGCTCAGCAACTTTTTTTCTTCAATTGTTTGCAGCATGGACAGTTAAGAATTTCCACAATTCTTGTATTAAAAAGTATGCCATTGACAAATAACACATTCCAGACTACTTGCCATGTCAGAGGTATCCTGAACCTGGCATCCAACTCGATTTAAAGAAAAAGGCAGCTCTTATAATCCATATAAAGATCTGAAACGAGGAAACTTTCTGGATGTTGCAAAGAACCAAGATTCTACCCCATCAGTTTATGATGCTCCTCCACTGAAGGATTGAGGATGAGGTCAGTAAAAGCATTCTCAGTTGCAAATTCTAGTGTAGACTCCTGTCAAGGTGTGTGACAAAAGAAATAGTTTTTCTACAGGTTAACAACTTGCCAAGTCAGACATTCCCAAACCTTCATCACACCAACATTAAATAGAGACATGTCTGCAAATTCATGGCCTTTCCATTATTCAAAATGAGGAGAGAATGCACTGGATGAGTTTAGCAGTTTGCAAGCAGAGGAAGTAAAGTTAGTCAGTGAAGGAGAAAAGGAAATACATACATGGTACACTGCACAGTCCTACCCTTTAAGGAAAGATTCCTTTAAAGACAAGTTCGAATAGACACTTCAACCTTGGACAATATTTCTGACAAGGCTGAATTTTAGACCCTGTAATAGTTTCGTTGCATGCAAGAATCTATCTTCAAAACATGATGCAAAAAGAATAATATTGGTAAATGCAGAAACTCTAGCCCCCCACCAGGTAACACGATTCTACACAGGATTGAACTTGCTGCCACATCTCTTAGTCCACGAAGTAACAGCTCCAATGTAAGGACATGAAGTAGGAGTAACAGTAGACAATTGTGACAAACCAAACTGGGAGACAGTAAACACTGAATAGATGTCCATTGGAGGAAATTAGATTTAAAACTGGCAGTCTTTAAAACAGATGGTTGACTCTTTCAAAACCTTTGGACTGCTTCAAATTGATCAGCACGTCATTTTCTATCACTTATATGATCTTATGAATAAGGTGCAAAGTCTTCTTAAATTAAGCGCTAAT
The DNA here is from genome assembly GCF_053919585.1 of Euprymna scolopes. Lineage (NCBI taxonomy): Eukaryota > Metazoa > Mollusca > Cephalopoda > Sepiida > Sepiolidae > Euprymna > Euprymna scolopes. The sequence goes on along the minus strand of NC_136486.1, from coordinate 179,258,435 downwards.
TCATTGTAGTTTAAGACTAATTCAATAAGATCTGGGTCAAAATCTTTGGCAGAGTTATGGGCCTGTAATTATCTAACTTCTCCCCACTATGTATATGATTGCGGTTTTTGTCAAAGCAATGATTGAACACATCCATCAGAAGCAGTATAAACATGTGCAAATCCTCAAAAAGAAATTTGTTGGGAAAACCAAGTCTTAGCATTCTATAATGCTGCTATTGCAACTAATTGCTCGAGTCGTGTTGAGAGATGAAGAGATTGATCTGAACAGTTGGACAACATATTCCTGGATGCACTACTGAAATCATTCACACCTCTCAAGAATCAATACGAATGTACACACATCAGGATTCTTTACTTCCCAAATGAATATAACCAAGTTGCAAAACTTTTCTCTTACACATCCTCATCATCATCAGGACGGGCTCCTTGCCCGGACCAATGTGACTCTTCTTCTCCAGAGTTTCCTGTCTTCCATCACTTGCTTCAGATCTTCAGGTTCACAGTTGGCATCATGTGCTATTTGTTGGATGTACGAGGATCTAGGTCGTCCTTTGCTTGTGCGTCAGTGTCGTGGAGTCCATAGCAATACATCACTCACCAATTCATGCTTGCTCCTCAGACAATGACCAGCAAATCGTAGGCGTCTTTCTCTGATGGTAAGTTGCTGCTTCGTGGGATGATTTTGCCAAGATATATTTAATACTATTCGTAGCATATGGGTGTATGTGCTGTCTAGTTTTCTTTCCAATCTTTTGGTGAGTGTCCAGGTTGCAGCACCGTAAACAAGGACAGACTACCACTGCCCTGAAGAACTGCCTTTTTAGTATTTTAGTTAGTCCCGAAGTCCATACTGAATGCGGCCCATGCTCTTGAGATGCGAATTTCCATATCTTCTGTGGAAGCTATGTTGCTGCCCAGATACGTAAACTCAGCGACTTCTTTCAGTGTTGATCCAACCAGAGCCCTGATCTCTCCTTTCACATTGGAAGTCAAACTTTGTCTTATCCGAGTCAAACTCATGCTTCTTTGGATACTTTGTTTAGTCTAACCTGAACACCTTAACACTGTTCTCTTTAGGGAATCTTCAGACTAGTTTACCCATTAATTGTTTCTTAAACTTGACCCTATCTAGTGTGAGATGCTGGCTATACGTGACAGAGGAACGTCTAATCTTCACTTAACATCTTAGCCGTCCTCACTAGAACCATTTAAAGTTTCCAGCTTTTCTCGGAAGTCATGTATGCCCAGCAAAAAAGTATTCAACTTCCAATAGCTAATCTAAGTCTACTGCTTAATTGCATCTGAACCATAACCAAGTTAGCCATCAGGTCAAACTCAGAATGTTCTTGCACTTATTGAACTCCATAAACTTATCTTGGATCAAGGATGGCACTTCAATTCCCTATTAAAACTATGCACCTGTGACAAATACCTCCAACTAATGAAAATAAAAATAAAAACTGTTGAACTGAGTAGGGCACACAAACTGTAATAACCTAGAACTTTTTTTAATGGATATCACTAGAGACAAGGCACGAAGCCACTTGATGTTAGGAGCTAACAAGAACGAAAGCTGATTATTGCAAAGACAGGATATGCTTATTGACCTTAGTCTTGAAAAAACCAAAGCTGTAGGTAGAAGGAAAACAGTGAGCAGGGAGAGAGTTTCACAACCTTGCAGTTTCCTGGAAAGAAACTACTGGAATAGCAAGCTGCATTGCAATAAGGTATTATAAACAGCAAATTGATGAAGACCTCAGGACCAATGAGTGAAACAAGGTGTAACAAAGCAGGTAATAGATTAAACTATCCTGAGAAACATATGCTACAATAGCATTTGTAGAAAGACTGAGACTAGCAACATCACGTCAGTGAAAGAAAGGTTGCAGTGAAAAAGAAAATGTGGGACTAATCAAATTGCAGATACATTTCTACAATTTATAAAGAACCTTCAAATAGGACACAAATTCACCATCCCAAATATGACAACAGTACTTCATATATGGTCTGATAATAGATTTGTAGTCATAAATAGCTTCAGGTGTGAGAATGTATTTTGAGCAACAGAGAGAATTGATTTTAGTGGCAACATACGGTATCACAAACAGAGTGCATTTCATAAGCAAAGAGACTTCTTCTACCGCAGGATTTCCATATGCTGAGAAGACATCAAAATATCAAAACGAAACGAGTTTCCGTTATTGGAGCCGCATCTATTCCAAGGAACAAATGATTTGGACATGAACCACACAACTTGTGGATTTCATGCCCCTCACATTCAGATTAGAGAAAAAAAAAGAGCTTTGCTCCAAATTTGACTGTTGTAAAGAAAGACACCAAATATGCCATGCGCACAACTTCACCAACAGAAGGGTGAGTTTTGGTGCCTAAATAATGAATACTAATCAAGACTCTCTTAAGATATAGGCAAGAGTTTTAAGAAAAGGCCATTTCATTGCTGGTATAGGCCCTATACAGCTTCCAGCAGTTTCAAAAGATTTTGTGGCTAAGTGACAGTCTCACTAAAGTTGTATGGCAAAATGGTTGGAGAGTGTTGAAAGAATAAACATGAGTACTATACTTTTTTTAAAGTTACGGATAAACATTAATTGGACTTTTTCAATAAAATCCTAGGTAACAAACAAAAGATATGACACACGGTTCTTCTCATAGTCAAAATCAGTTTGCACTTGTTAGTGTACGGTATTGAGGGAAAAAGCTGAGATGGGAAGATCAGGAAATCACTAAAAGCAGAACAGCTGTGGGGAAAATGGTCACTGACATGAATCAAAAATGTGACAAAATTTAAGAAATTCTGGTTTGGGGATTTAAAAAGATTAAAGAATAATAAATTAATAAAGATATACCCAATAAATTCTGGTTTTCGTATTTTTTTTTTTTTTTTTTAAATATTAGGTATACCTTTATTAATTTATTATTTAAAAAAAAAAATGAATTATTAAAAGGTATACCTTATATTTTCACAAAACTGATAAGGCCAGCTCAGCGAATATAACACTTCTTAGAACTGGAAAAGTAAGTAGAGTGAGGAATAGTGGAAGAACAAGTTGGTAGTGGCAGCACTGGATTGCCTTGCCAGATTCTCATCAAAATTAGCTGCATTTTATAACAGAGAGACTCTTCTGCCTGCTTGGAGAATTCATGTCAGCTGAGAAGGTGATAGAAATTTGTGATAGAGTTTTCGAATTGTTGAATAAACTCTGCTCCATAGCAACTCACCTGAAGTTTCAACTTGAAAGATTTTTTTCATGACTGAACGGTATTTTTAGGGAAATCCATTCTTATTTCAATCATGTAAATTCTTTCAAGTTTTTACTTTCTCCTATAACGAAACATTTCCTAATTCACTTAAGCAGCAGGGACCCCCCCCCCCTTTTTTTTTGCTCTCCCAACTCACAATGAACGATGGGGTAAACAAAAGCAACGTCCAAAAATGAAAACAAAAAACCTGTTTGTTATGCTACCATCTCCGACTCCAGACAGGACCGACATTGGTATACTTATATTATTCTTGTATTGCGTGTCAGTGCTTTTCTACAGCAAACACAGGCCAATCATGAGTGCTAATTGCGATGTCTCTTTATGCCATTACCACATGACTAAAGTTGACAAAAAACCCAGGTTAACTTGGAGCACCCATCTAAAAATGGCGATGTGAAATTGATGCATCAATGTACAGTCAGGTTCTTTTTCCAATAAAGCACATTTCCTTTTTCTACTTATTAAAGCTTGAGTTGACTTGACATACTGCAGTCAAAGCTTGCTACCCCAACATCTGGATAGGAACAGTCTCTAAAAACAGGTTTTTATTTAAACTGACAGCATCTCATTTTAATATGATCCCAGAAAATTTATGTCAGTTTGTTCGATCGTTGAAGATAAAATTAACTGGGTATCACTATTTTTTCCTATTTTTCAACAGTTAAATCCTACAGGGCATGCAGACACTTGGGTATTTATTGAAGCTAGTAATTTTCTTTACATTTAAAAACCGACTAACGCAGATAAATCAACACCACCGGTCTTCAGTAGAGAAAAAACATTCTACTCAACATTAAAATGTCTCTGGGAGGGGGGGGGGCAAGACAACAAGACGACAGCCAAGTTCACGGACATCACATTAACTCTAGCACCTGTGGCAATGCTATGAAGGAAAAGTTTGTCCTAGTAGGAACACCGGGCAAAAAAAATCTGATTATTGTCAATGCACATCTGAAAGACTTTGGAAGAATTATTTTGAAAATAACTTTCATTGCATATACAGTGACCATCTCTGTAGTGGTCATCTTTATTATTATAAATTGTTTGTTCAACACTACAACGCAAACCTTACTAGAGATTAAATCATTCAAAAAAGAACATTGACCTTATTGATAAAGAAGGCCATCTAATTTTAGTCATTGTTCAGTGCATAATCACAGTATCTATGCGTAGTGAGGGTGTGTTTTTAAAAACACACTTTAGAGTTTTTGTTTGTTTTGTGAAAACAAATGTTACTATTTTTAACACAATCAGAAATTCTGTTCGTTTTGTGCCATATCAACCCTAATGTGGGTCAGTATCATGATGTCAAATAAACTCAACTAGTTACGTCTGTACAAAATTCTAAAAAACTTTTCTCCAATAAATTTTGATTTCATTCCATTGATATTGAAGATTTTTGTTTCAATAATGAAGATTCAAAGTGGACACATTCAATTGGCAATATTTGAGGAATATTATCTTATATAATGCGACCGATACTAAAAGTACAATTACATATTACTTCAGACTTTACCCAATTTTAGCTGATGTGGTGAGAAAGTTACCCCTGTGAATTAAATGATTCCATTCAAAACTTCATTTTAATTAATTTTATTTATCTTTTTTATGGAAAGAACCTGGCGATGGACCCCCCCCCTTTTTATTTTTTAACTAAAAACACAACACCAGTTCTACTATATGAATTTTCGTAATTTTTTATATATTACTATTTTCCACATGACAATTAAGTGAGTACTATTGCTTTTTGTTTAAAACGACATATTTATAAAAATCATCGTTAGTTCAAACATACCCAATCTTTAAAAGAAACCAATATTTTTTATAGGAAATCGACAGGGGTGGGGATAAAAATTTCAAATTATATACGAAACGTTTAAAAATGATTAATGTTGCGTACGCGTCGTACAAAAACAACGTGTAGATTTTAAATTAATTGTTGATTTGTGATTGGTTGAAAGTAGAATACAACAACAAAAAGGTAAATGAGGAGGGTAGTAGTTGTAGTCGAGACAACCTGCTGACTCGAGCTAGTCAGTGTCTCCACCCACTTCAATCCACAAGTACACAGGTGAGAGACACAAAGTGTACGCTGTCGCTTGTGTAGATGATGTAAGTAGACAGATAGGTTACAAAAAGTAAATAAAAAAAGGAGGGAATTTAAATCTAGCCAATCAATTAAGTTGTATTGTAAACGAACACTCAACGACATGTGTATTAACCGTTGCAGTTATTTTTCAAGTTTCAACTTTTTTTTTTATCATAAAAAAACGTTTTTATACGACATGCTTTCGAAAATTACGATTTTCCTAATTATCGTTGGCGTTTTGTACCCATTCATACACATAAATGATACTTCTTTTAAGCGATTACACGTGAACACACTGAAAAACTTGGCAAAATATTTTCAGAATTTAGAGTGGGAGATCAGTTTCATATACAAATAAATTTAATGTAAAATGATCTGGATTTCTGAACCATTCTAACTTTAAGGCTGTTAACTAATTATTTTTAACAACTAACCCTAAATATGATCAGCAAGGTAATTGCGCAAAAAAAAAAAAAAAAAAAAAAAAAACGCACATAATTTCCACATGACAATTAAAGTAAAAATTTCCGGGCGCTGAGGGAGGGGGGTTATTACAAGAAAACTCTAAAATGGTCTGAAAATTAATCATTTTACGCTAACTTTATATGCGAACTACGATATAACAAAAATACAGATTTTTTTATTTTTTTATTTTTGCGTCGTTAAATCTACGATATCGATGTTTCACATATAGAGTAACATCCGGCGCCATCTTACATACGTTGGTGTTTAAATCATCGATAAAATATTTAAACAAAACGGTTACAAAAAAAAAAAAAAAAAAAAAAAAAAAAGGAGATAATTAGAAAAGTAACGGTAAATTTATACAAACACCGTGACAGCGAATTAACCCTAACCCTAAACCCTAACCCTGTCACGGTGTTTGTATAATAATACCAAAGTAACTTTTTATGGCTGTTTTAATTTCCCTTTGAAATTCTACACAATCAACATCATGCTCTTAAACCTAAAAATAACTTATGTGCAGTTTTTTTTTTGGGGGGGGGGGTTACGCCGTCCCTTGAATCGACCCCACTTGTAATGAAAAACTCCGCTAATAAATTAGTCTGAGAATTCTCTTGTTTATGAAATTGTTAGGTGAAACTTTATAAGTCCCTAACCTGCCCACACTTGGAATATGCTTCTGTGGTCTGGTGCCTAAAGTTTAAAAAAAAAAAAAGGGGGGGGGGGAATCTGGAAAGGATCCAGTGTATAGCAACAGGACTTGTACACGGAATCTCCGTTTGCCCTACTCTGAACGCCTCAAGAATTCCGCAGACAACGTACCGATATATTACAGACCTACAAAATAAACAGTTTTGACATTGTCCGTTAAAACAGACCTTGCCTCAACTGTGGCAACTGCTTGTTCGTTCCAGCCTTCAACTCATCCATTAGGGGACATAATCTGAAGATGCAGATCCAGTATCATCCTGGCTCTCGAGGCCAGTTCTTCTCTAGCAGAGTGACTCCTATTTGGAATGGGATAAGTTCCCACCACACCACCAATACCCCTCTCAGTAAATGCCTTCAAGTCACGCCTGGCTGCAGAATGGAAGAACCATAAAAACCTATATCTATACGAATTTTCTTACTGAGCCAGTGACCCTACCCTCATTTTTTTTATGTGAATTCGGAATTCACTGAATTACTAGTGCTACTTAAAACCCTTCGACAGAAAAGGATCAAAATCTTAACATATGGTCTGATAATCCAAGTCGGGTAACCAATAACCTAGACTTATGATAAAATACATTATAGTTACAAAACACTTCTCCCCATGTTAAGAATGGGTTTCTAAGTAATAACATCACTATTTTCTCTACATAAGTACCATATCTTTTCACGCCAAACAAGGTACATATCCACCGAGACGTAAAGAGATACTGTAAATTAGAAACTACACCTAACAGAGACATGCCAGGGAGTTGAGCAGCGAGATGTCAGTGTTCACTATGTGTATCAGAATTTTTGTAGGAATGTTTGACACCCCAACACGAAACTGCGAATAAAATATAAAAAAAACTCGTAATTTCTCTTTTAAAAGTGGGTTGTTTATTTTCTTTATGGATTATACTTCCAAAATAAACTATTAAAGTTGTTTTAAAAGTAATAGAAATTTTTTTTTTTAAACAGTAATGAATTTTACGAACTCAATATTTTTCAATTTTTAAACTTTAAAAATCTATCAAAATTTTTCTATTGATTCTATTTTTACGATATTTTCAGGGTCAATGTGAAATTTTATGCTCTTTCCAATAAACCGAATATAATATTTTAGACAAACGTTTTTTTTTAATTCACGCCTCCCCATTTTCAAGTGTCTATTAAAAAAAAAATAATTTACTCACCAAAGTTTTATATATCACAAATTGAAGAGAAAAGGTCAATAAATAATATATTCAAATTTAAAACAAAAAAAGTAGTGTTTTTTTTAGAAATTTACCTGTAAAGTCCGAAGTTTAAAATCTTTTAAAAAAAAAAAACACGTTGTTTTTTGTTTAATGAAACATTGGCCCTTGCCCCTTTAATTGAAAAATAAAATTAGGGTTTGAATTACATTTTTCGAGGAGTTATAAGCTTGGAAAGACGGTGGAATTATTCACTATTTTTCACGAAATTTCTGACACACCTAAGTGTTCACATTACATTTAAATTTCAATATTAGTACAGTTGGGAGAAGCAGGGAAAAGAATTTTAAAACCTAGCAGCTCGAGTGAAGAAAATATTTAAGAGTAGAAAGTTTTCCGACATCTGGAAATGTTTACAGTGAAGGAAGCGCACTTTGTCGCTCAATTAGGGCAAAGTTCGACACAAGGTTGGTATTTGTGGGGAGGGGGGATATCCTCCCTCAAAACAGACATTCTGGGTGGGACAAGCATTTAAAAATTGCAGACCAATGACAGAACGGATACTACACTTGGATCACATCTCAAAAACCGGATAGCTCTTGGAAATTCTTTCATCATTACTAAAAATGCAAAAGACTTCTCCGGCGATCGACCATGACAATTATAGACATAACATTCTTAAGTTAAAGGAAATAGGAAATAATATCGACTTCAAATCGGGCTCTTCTTTTTTATTATTTTATTTTCTCGTGGAGCTTAAATTAAAAAATATACCACTAATATTTTAGTAACCACTAATGCAACTTTCTCACACAAAATGAAGTGTAAACAAATATTTTTGTATTTTTTCAGCTTCCATGTTTAATTTTGAAAAGAAATTCACATATTGAACACTAGTAAAAAAAAAAAAAAAAAAAAAAAAAAAAAAAGAGTGGCAGTTAGCAAAAATTCGTATTCACGCGTTTTATGAATATTCTGGAGAATATTTCATGGGAAACATGTCGGAAGAAATTGCTTGTTTTCTGATGCCAGACATCAGAAAACAAGGGATGGGGGTGAGCGCATCATCACGCATCAGTGATACCCCCATCCCTCCTGGAACCGCATTGTAAGTCATTGCTTTAAAAATTTTATGTGCTCTTCGAGCCGGGATCAAAATGTAGTATCAGTTCTGCAGTCTACACATAAGTTAATTGATTCTTGGTCAATGTAGAGGAAACCCTTCATACTGCCAGAGTTCCCCCTTTTTACCCTTGTTTTAGGGGAGCTGGTTTAACCCCACATTAAAAACGACCTTGTGTCACATTTGCTTTCGTGGGGAAGCAAATAAATACATAAAATAATCGTGTCAAATATTAAAAAGGAAAGAAATGCTTATATAAAAAATAAATATCACTAAGGTCTTTTTTATCGTTTAAATCTCACCATCTGTCAAACTTATAAATTTCTTCGTAAAAGATAAAACGGATCCAATCAATAAATTCCATTTAAAACGATATTCACTGAAGTAAAAAAAAAAAATAAAATAAAATAATAGAAAAGTAAACGTCCTTTTTAAAATCCCATTTATTTTTAATTCTTTGCTTCAAATCGTTCGAGCAATGATGAAAATTTTAGGGTTTTTTTTTTCTTTTAAATAAAATGAATTATACAAAACATACAAAATCATTATCATGAATCATTATCAGAATTAGTGAATTTAGCAAACGAAAGTCTAAGAGAGATAACAAAAAGTGTTCGTCCATACTGACTTAGCAAGCGTCATTTTAAAGGAATTTTTAGACAAGCCTAAAAAGGACATATGATCACTTAAGACAAACGTGGAAGATGTTTAAAAGGAAATCAAATTAAGAGTACGCGAGAAAGAAAAAAGGATGGGAAGGAAATCGCTAAATCTATAATATAAAGCTGAATGTCTGTGTGCGTGTGTGTGTGTGTGTGTGTGTGTCTGGTCACGAATAGGCTCCTATATGGTTGAGTCAACCATTGGTTGACTATTTTTTAAAAAACTGATTACATATAATGATAGATGTATCGAGACACAGGAATGGGTATGTTTGACCTGGCAGAACGGTGGTTCGTTAAAATTGTGGGGTCTGCGTTCGCGCCTGGTCCACAAAGTATGGAAATAAAAAATTAAAAAAAAAAAAAAAAAAAAAAAAAAAAAACGTTTACAAGTGTTTTTGATATAGATGCACATAATACTTTGATAAGTATGTTTTAACTTAAATAGGGATGGTATAATAAAATTGTGTGGTCTTCGTTCGCCCCTGGCCTCCATAGAATGGAAATAGGCAGAAACTTTAATTTAGACTTTTCATATCTATCTGCGTATACTTTGATAATTATGTTTCAGTTTGAAGAAATATGGTATAAAATTATGGGGTGTTCGTTCGCACCTGACCTCCATAGAATGGAAATATGTCACAAAGTTTAACAAGGTTTTTTTTTAATATAGATCCACAGAATATTGTGATAAGTGTTTCAGTGTGAACAGGTATGGTATAATAAATTATGTGGTTTATCTATCTTATTTTTACTTTCATCATATTTTGCTTTGGTTTTGATATCCCAAATTCAACCCTTCCTTTTCATAACTTATACTTTCATAAATCAGAGTCCATTTTCTGTAGGCTGTTTTTGAACCACGTCAACGACGGGTACTTTTGCTAGTTTAATACACACACACACACATATATATATATATATATATATATATATATATATATATATACATACACTAGTGGCCTAGCAATACCATAGAGCACACAACCAAGCAAAAAAAAAAAAATAAATAAATAAAAAACTAAGCAAAATTCATCCCAAAGCAGCAAAACTGAGGCTGGCCTGCCAGGACACTATATACAAATGTGGACAAATTTGGGCATATTTTATTGGTTTGAAAATATAGGTTCTTTTTTACCAATTGTCATAAAATTTTAACTATAGAATAGTACCATTTTCAAAAAGCCTGCAAAGTTTCATCTCACTGAACTAAACATATGAGCATTTCAATATTCAATTTGGTTACCAGTATATATATCACCTTTTTTTTTTTAGCAAGTTTATAAGTTCCAAATCTCAGTGACTACTGATCAGAAACAAATGAAGGCTCGTTGGAAAGGTAATGACCAGAATTGTGTAGTGGGCTATGTGACATTTGTCTTTAAGGTCGCACATTAAGATCATCTATTATCAGGAGCCTATTTTTGGCACTTTTTTTTTTTTTTTTTTTTAACAGCCATAAATGTTTCAATCATAGTCATTTGTTTTCCTAGTTTTGCACATGAAAGACAAAATATCTGATATTTCTCCAAAACCTCTGGCCTTGATGGAGGGAAGACTAAAAACTTGCTAAGGTTTAAAATGATCTAACAGCAAAAGGAGACTTGATTCCAAATATTTCTCATGTTATATCTACCCTCTTTAATTTTCAATCATAAAGTAAATTTCAGTGTATAAGGATTATTTGATACTGTAGGTATTCATAATCGTACCCATTTCTAAAAGAGGGGAGGTATAACACCTGAGAAGTGTTTGGAATTAAGTCTCCCATTACTGCTATTTTAGATCATTTGAAACCATAGTGGCAAGTTTTAGTCTCTCCATCAAGGTCAGAGGTTTTAGGGAATATATAAGGTAAATACTTATTGCTTGTCATATTATAATTTAGTTCTCGACAAACGTGTGACCCGTTAAGTCATTACCACTATTTGTTCTACTTTGATTTTATTTTAAATCTAGATAAGTTTTGTGCAGTTGAAAATATTTTAAGGCGTCTAATTCAAAACACAAGTAGTGTCGAGTTAGTAAGCTAGAACGACAAGATGACCGACATCCAGACGTTCAACTGGGAAGTCTTGATAATCGTTTAAATCATGAAGACAAAACAAAATATTGATAGAAATTTGAAAAATGTCACGGTGGTACTTATTTGTGGATTTCTATCAGTATTTTGATTATTTTTGGAGTTTTAAGTCATTAACGACATTCCGACGACGTCATGTTATCTTACCAACTCGACACTGTTTTTTTAGTCGAATAAAAGCATTAAAATACATTAAAACACAACTTATCACGGTAGGTAGAAGATTATTAACTTATCTTGCCTTTGGTAACATTCATTTGTCATATATTAAAAAAAATTTTTCCTTTTCTTTTCGTTTGTTGGCTTCTGTTGAATACCCACGCTCAGTAACGAGACTTATTATTTTTCAAACACTATGTAAACTAAATGGGGAAAAGAGTCATTTTTTAAATGCCGACAGAAATATTGAGTATTAGTAAGTGGTTGAATCATGACAGAATGAGGGGCGAGAAAAATACATTGCGAAGACAAACATCGGTAACTTGTTCAGTAAATTATCAATTACGTCAAATTAACAAGCATATTTTTTTTAAACACAATTCAATCCCAGAATTAAAGAATATTATTATGATGTATTTTATGTGATTAAAATATATAGAGAAAAAGTCGGCACTTCTGCATGGCAGTGACAGACGAGTTATCGACCCATGTTCTTCGAAAGAAGTGACATTAGCAACAGAGACGAGTTATCGACCCTTGTTCTTCGAAATAGAAATGACATCTAGCGGCCATTATGTGAACAACCTCAAATATAAAGTGTTTACGATAACACAAAATATGAAAATCGAAACATTGAATAAAAAAATTTATCAAAATATAATTTTAGTGTATCAATATAATTTCTTTTCAATTAGTGATTTAATATATCGAAATATAATTTTCGTTTGTCAATGTAGTAAAATAGAATTTTTAAAACATGAAACGTTTATAGAGGTTTAACTTAAACCTCTAAATAATTAGTTCATTATATTCGGCGATCATTATTTGATAAATACTGAAAATTTCATTAAAATTGGTTAATTTTTAAGTAAAGGAGGGGAGGGGGTGAAAATGGTTATACATTTTGAGCATCGGCATTCATTTGCCCGTACCTATTTCTCTTGTTCTTCTCGCGCGCACTTCCTAATTTGCATATGCGCCTTTTTCAACTACTGCTTATCTCTTCGCAAGCCAGACATCCTTCGTTGCTGCTATTTTCTCACGTGCTCATACAGTACACACTATGTTATGTTAGAATCCTTATTCAAATCTTGTTAAAATTCCATTCTAGAAAAATGTCTTCGATTTGAAGCCTAAACTCAAAGGGATTTTACAAAGAAATTTGCCTGTCGAAAAACTATGGATTAAACTTCATGCAAATCGGAAATTGAATTTTCAAACATGAGATTTTACTCATTATGTTCCCTAACAACACTACCATATCACAAAGAAACCACTTTATTTATAACTTAATATTTACCTACTGTTAAAATTGCACAAAAGTCGTAACATAACTGAATTTTTACAAAGGACTTTCACATTGAACATCAACTTAATGTCTTATAAAATGTGATGTAGAGTTTGACCTATAGTTCAAATTAAAAATAATTAAGGTATTTCACGCTCCAAGAATAGTTTTAAGCTCCCCCCCCACTACAATAAAGTAAATATAGCTCACATTACCCACCCTCGTGCATAGTAATTATGTTTCAAAATTCACAATGATCGGTTAGTTTTGGAGTTTACTTCACCCAAACAAATCTAACTTTAGATATGTACGAGTAAAATTTCAACCTCTCGGTTTCTTATTGAACGCATTTTTACTCCTAAAACACCGGTCACATCACGATGGAGAGGATTTTAGAAGGGTGTTGTTGTTGCTGACACATCTCAAAAACGACACCAATCTCACAAGAACCTAAAAAAGAAAAGGAGGGGGTGGAATTATTTCTACCCTCATCCGCCACAAAACAAAAAGTAGGAAGGCAGATATAAACCCTTGATTATTTGTTTTTTCTCTCCTCACCCAATTCACACACATAAAAGAAATGCTTTGATTCAAGAAAAGCCGTTTCCTTTTTGTGTGCGGATGTGGGGGGGGGGCGTTAGTCACCATTGGTACGAAGAAGCATTAAGCAACCATGACTAATAAACCAGACAAAGGCTATCGACCCTTACTACGGCCATAATCTAAGATCAATCGGCGATCAGAATTATAATTGAGATTACAAAGACGAAGGGGGGGGGGGGTTAAGAATATAATTATCCAACTAAAAAAGAATTTACATTAGACATGCAAAGGAAAGCTAAAGGGCTGACTGCATTAGTTTTTTTATCCAACCTATTAAGATAAAAAATGTATCCGCTCGCGGCGCTCGCCCGTCCTTCCAGGCATTATCTCCTTTCAGAGAGGCGGAGATTTATTGCCAGTCACCTTCACGAAAAAGTGACGATGACAAAGTATTTTGGTTGCCATTAATAGAACCCATTTTGGAGGATTTGATTTTTCCCTCATATTAAAATCCGAATCTGTCTAATTTTCCCTCATGGGGAGGCAAGTAAATGAATACCTAAAACTTTGGGCACTTCTGTATGACAGTTACATATTAGGAACAGAGACCAGTTATATCGACCCCTGTTCTTAGAAAGGAAACCGACATCTAGCGGCCATTATGTGGACCTCAAATATAAACAAGTGTTTACGATAACGCAAAAATATATAACGAAATAAATAATATGAAAATCGAAACATTGTATAAAAATGGGTGTAAAAATGTATCAAAATATGATTTTAATGTATAATATAATTTCCTTTTAATGAGCGATTCATAACTGAAAATAAAAATATAAAATGAAACATTTATAGATTATTTTCAAAATTGTTTTTTTGTTTTTTAAGATAACGTTGTATAAAAATGTAGCAAAATATAATTTAAAAAAAGAACATGAAACATTTTAAAAAAAGAGGTACTCATGCAGAGAGTGATCCGTGCTGAAATAGTAACGTTATTATTTAAAAAGCCATTCTTAACATGGGGAGGGTGTTTTGTACCTATTCTGTACTTTAACCTTACAACTGAATAAAAAACAAAACTTTAATTAAATTTAGAAATACAATTTAAAAAAATAGCGCGGATCACTCTCTGCATTAGCACCAAAAAGAGTTTAAGAATATTTTTTGTACAGAAAGATTATATAAAAATGTAGCAAAATATAATTTTAGTTTGCATGAACTTTTAGAAAAGGAAGAGGGGTTTGTATTACTGTACACATAGATTCGAAAAAGTTGTCAAAAAACAAATATATAACAAATGTTATCAAAGGCAAGATAAATTACTTTTCTACCAAACTGGATATAATTTTCGTGTTTTTATTCAATTTAACATGCTTATTCAGCTCGAAAAACATGCAGTGTTTACCAATGTATTGGAAAATTCAAGATGGCGGCCGACTATCACTTAAACACGGTAAGTTCGGGAAAAGGTGTTATAAATAATAAAATAGACAAAATACTATTAAAAAAAACACCGACTATATGTCAAGTTATGTCACGGTAACATATATTGAGCGAATTTCTAACAGTATTTTGTCTATTTTATTATTTATAACACCTTTTCCCGAACTTACCGTGTTTAAGAGATAGTCGGCCGCCATCTTGAATTTTCCAATACATCGGTAAACACTGCATGTTTTTCGAGCTGAATAAACATGTTAAATTGAATAAAAACACGAAAATTATATCCAGTTTGGTAGAAAAGTAATTTATTTTGCCTTTGATAACATTTATTTGTTATATATTTGTTTTTTGACAACTTTTTCGAATCTATGTGTACAGTAATACAAACCCAGGAAGAGTTATTGACCCCCCCCCCTCGACAAACGACATCTGTTGGCGGTTCTTGAAACTAAAATACAAACATTCGCCTCCGGTCACTGTCATGCAGAAGTGCCAAAATTTGTTTTTGTTATGTTTGAATAAATCTTACAATTGTTTTGTTACTTTCATAAAAAATTGAAATGTCGCTATTTACTTTCCTCTCCGCGAGGGCAAAGTTGGATTCAAGATCAGGTTTTAATGCGAGGAAAATCCTGTCGCCAAAAAGGGACACACTGCAAATTCTAATTTTGAATTACGAGATGCGAGTTTAATAGAATAATTTACTAACAATTCTTGGTGATTCTACAGAATTTGAACCGAACAAATTTTTGTCAAACTAAATCTAAAACTTAAATTAGGTTAAAATTATGTAGGTATTTATGGTAAGTTTTGTCGCCCGACATTTACGTGTGCATTCAACTTTTGCGCATGCGCAAAATCAAACATAGCGACCAGTGAAAACAATACAGACGGTCTGTATTGTTTTCACTGGTAGCTATGTTTGATTTTAAAATAGTCTTTTAAAGGTATTCGGGTCTGTATTACAGACCCGAATACCTTTAAAAGACTATTTTTTTAAATAAGACTTTAGTTGGTATTTTAGCGCACATTTATTGCCGAGATTGTTATAAAAAAATAAAAAAAATCGCAAAACCTTTGAAAATAACGGGTTAATAATACCAAAAAACAAAACTTTGAAACAAGAAAGTCTGATACTTACGGACTGTGCTAAAATAACATTTAGAAACCCAAAGAGGGGAAGGAATATGTCTTAACTATTCTGTACTTACCTAACAATTTAATAAAAAGATACCGTAAAATTTAATTTAACTTGAAAATCCTAAAGCTTCGTCCTTATTCCAAAAGTCTAAATTAAAAGCAAAAAAAATAAAATAAAAAAGCTTAAGATTTCAATAGTTTTATTAACGGATTGTCAAAATATAAATGGCCGCCATTGAGGAATATTTTTTGAATCAAAATTCAAATTTATGAACGTTAAAAAGCAAAATACTCGGTTGATTTTCAGCACAGGAAAGATTTTTTTTTTTTCATCCCAAACCAAACGAAATAACTATTCAAACGATTCCTATAATTGAACAAAAAGTTGAATCTAAATTTTGCAGGGATTGAAGCAAGAATAGCGCAATCCTGAACCGGCATTGTTTGGCTACATGATGACCGACTGGAAACAGTGTCAAAATAAGCAAAAAAGATAGATACTATAATCAGCTATTTCCCTCCCAATTAGAGTCTACCTTTTTAAGCGATTACATGTGAAATAAGTTAAGAAACAAGATTAACATTCAGGTAAATTCACTACATGAGATTCTTTTTCTGGCACTTATTGAACCGTGCTGAAATTATAACGTTATTTAGAAAGCCATTCTTAACATAAGAGGATGGTGTTTTGTAACGTGTAACTATTCTGTACTTTCACCTAACAATTTAAAAGATATCGTAAAACTTTAATTTAACTTGAAAATACTATTTGAAAATAGCGCGGTTCAACAAGTAAACACCCTTTTTCTTTAGTCGATTATTACATGTGATAATAAAAAACTTGGTGGACAGAGAAAAAAAAATGAGTTCAGAATTTAGAGTAGGGATCAGTTTCGCATATAAATTTAACAAAATGCTGTCCCATTTCAGAGAATTCTAGGGTAGTTAACCAATGTGTTATTTCCCAAGTCTTCCTTCTAGACTAAATGCATAACCAAGACTCCAATTTATTCTATAGCAGGAGGGAAAATGTATGGGTTCATACCTACGGCGATGTAGTAGCATCAGCAACACTTGAATCCAAACACCAGTTCGCCGAATGCACTTACTGATCCGCGCTATTTTTTAAATTGTATTTCCAAGTTTTTTTTATGTGTTTTTATTCAATTGTAAGGTTAAAGTACAGAATAGGGACAAAACACCCTGCCCGTGTTAAGAATGGCTTTTTAAATAACGTTATTATTTCAACACGGATCAATAAGTGCATGAGCACCGCCAGTTCTTTAGAAAATTATAGCAATAACGAAATTAAAGAAAAAAAATGTTAGACTTTTTTTTTTCCTCAAAGGAAGCAAGCATAACGTTTGGTTCATCTTTTTGGTGCTAGTGCAGCACTGCAGCAGAGAGTGATCCGCGCTATTTTTTAAATCGTATTTCCAGGTTTAATTAAAGTTTTGTTTTTTATTCAATTGTAAGGTTGAAGTATAGAATAGGTACAAAACACCTTCCATTCCTCATCTTAAGAATGGCTTTTTAAATAATAACGTTATTATTTCAGCACGGATCACTGCACTAGTACCATTTTTTTGGGGGGGGGGGTCGAAAATATTTGACTTTCAAATTTTATTTGAGCCATAATTTAACTTTTGCAAATTTAAAGGTTTCTTCAAAATGAAATTCGAATGATCACATCTACATAATACCAGCGCTTTCTTTGAACGCATGCTTCATCTTAACGTGTCAAATCGAAAATTAAATAGTATTTTGTGTCCTTTTCATACCAAAACGTGCTGGAGGGATGGGGGTTAAAGAATAGTTCTTTTATAGAATAGGGACTCCTAAATGGATTTTGGTTTAGGAGGAACAGGAACACATGTAAACTATACTCTACTTCTAGAGACAGACTTTCTTTAATTTTATTTAGAAATTATTTTTTATTTGGCAGTTTAAAGGCTTCAAATTTCATTTCAATGTCGTTTGTAGCTATTTCTTATTTCTATTTATAGACTTTGATTTTAAAGCCTTTAAATTGAAAATTTAGGTGGATACGAAGTAATTTCAGACTTTAATGATAAAAATTAACCCCCCCCTCTTCAGAGAAAGGAAGGAAGGAAGGTAAGAATTTTATATGTAAATCAGCCCCCATATTGGTTGATCTCTACAAAATAGCTAAATATCAATCATGAAATATATGAGCAAACAAATATTCAATAAATATGACTACTTACCTAATAAAAGCAATTTTACTTCTCTCGCTGATCTTTCGCCCTCAATACGAAGGGATTTGTCGATGGCTTTCGATCGATCCGCGGCGGCTTTTTCGTCGCTACTCACGGCACAACCCATGGTTGTAAATGACTTAGTTTTTTTAGGGGGTCAGGTTTGGGTTGTCCCCTTTTTTTTTTTTTCTTAAAAAATGTACAGTATCACGATGGTATGATGTCCACACGCACACACGACTCACGCACCTAAGTAGGGAAGATAAGAAAAATAAATTATATTCGAAAGAAATGAAGAAAAAAAAGACTCGGTCTCTCGGAAGTAGAGACGAGTGAAATATCTCAATTGGAAGTCGGTGCGAGTCGAAAGAGGGAGAGAGGGAAGTAGAGTATAATGGTATAGACGGAGGGGGAGAGAGAGTAAGCGAGTAAGAGTTGAATAAAGAGAATATCTCGAATAAAAATTATGGACTTCGCGACAAATAGAAACTAAATTTTTGTTAATTAACGATTTTATTTCGAAAATCAAGATATATATATATATATATATATATATATATATATATATATTTTTAAAAAGGAAACTAAAAAATCGAAAGAAATTTATTATTCAAGCATATGTATTAAAATTTTTAAGTTTTAAATATTAATAAAATTAATCAAACCAAAGTTTTTACTTTTTTTATTTCTTTCAAAAATTAAACATTAGAAAGATTGATTTTATTTCTTTAATTTTTGGCAAATAGTCGTACAAGTTCGTCAAGATTCGTAAACGTCTACGACTTTTGCCGAATGTTTTCATGAGAAATAAATACCAAAAAACAGAAACATAACATAGCACTATGAGGCTATTAGAAGTTTGTAAAAAATAGGGATCTTAAAAAGAAAAATTTTCAAGGAAAATGTAGTTGCAAGGTTCGAATATTTTTAAATATACGATCAAAGAATCAGACCACGTGCACGCTCTAGAAATTATTTACTTACTACAAAAAGATATATTTTAAAAACAAAATGGTTATGGTTATGGTATAATTTTCCAGATCCTTGGTTCTTTATAAAATATATTTAATAAATAAACGTTTGCGAGTTTTTTTAGTAATATTTTCCTTTTTGTTGTTGTTGTTTTTTTTTTTTTTTTTTTTTTTTTTTGTTATATCTTGTTTTTGTTTAAAAAAAAAACGACACGCTTGTAAGTAAAATCCAATTTCAGCGTGTCGTTTTGTCGGTTTTCAAGATGAAAAACCAGCTTTTTCTGAAAAGCTAATTTTTCCGACTCTCGCAGCAGCAGCAGCAGAAACGTTCCGTTGAAAATAATGAAGGGGAGCGACACAAAGCAATTAAAGAGAGGGGGGATTTTTTTTTTTTTTTTTTTTTTGTAAAAAGAAAGAAAAGAAGAGGGGGACTTCATTTTGTAAACAGAGAAGTAGAGGAGAGGTGAGAGGAGAATTAAAATCCTTGTTATATTTAACCACGGGGGGGGGGGGTACTGATGTATAAATGTGAGGGAGCGTTAGAGAGGGAGAAGAAGAAGCAGAAGCAAGTTCCCGGTCTCAGCACACGAGAGACTTCCGTTGAATATGGTCTATTCAACGTTGCCTAGGAATCCTTTTCTCCACTTTCGTTTCTGTTTGACTTCTCCTTTTCTTTATTTTTTAACTGTGTCGATTTACCAAATTATTTTAAATGCTAGCTTGAAAGTAAAATTTAATTAAATTGAACCAAGTTGTTCAAACTGATTTCCTTAAAATAATTTCCAAAAATTTTAATTTTTAAATTAACTGAGAATTGCTGAAATTTTAAACTTAGAAATTACTTCAAACTTTCCAAATTTCCAAGGATCACGAAGGAATTCATTTATTTATTTTTCGCACCTAAACCGAAATGTATTCTGGCGGATTCAATTTCGTAATTTTTTTTTTTTTTTTTTTCAAATAAGATTTTAAAAAGTAATCAAAATAATACTTTATGCTATTACTGTATTGATTTTAATAAATAATCGATTTGGAAATAAATAAATGTAAGTCAGAGGCGAGAAACAGACACGAGAAAAGGTGATTAGCAATTAGATATGATTTCAGTTTTCCTTATGAATCCTCCTTTTCCCCATTTAGGTTAGGTTTAAGTTAAAATATTAAGAAGCGCAAGCAAGTCACGTCGTGTGTGTATGTAATATATATATATATATATATATATATATATATATATATATATATATATATATATATATATATATATATATATATATATATATATACTAGCAGAAGTACCCGTCGTTGACTGGGTTTAAAAACAGCCTACAGAAAATGGACTCTGATGAAAGTAAGATAGGTTATGGAAAGGAAGGGTTGTAAAGAGATAGCTTCGAATTTGGGAGTATCAAAACCAAAGCAAAATATGATGAAAGTAAAAATAAAATAGATAAACCCCATAAATTATTATACCATACTTGTTCACACTGAAACACTTATCACAATATTCTGTGGATCTATTTTAAAAAATCTTGTTAAACTTTGTGACATATTTCTATTCTACGGAGGTCAGGCGCGAACGATCACCCCATAATTTTATTATACCCTATTTCTTCAAACTGAAACATAATTATCAAAATATACTTATGCAGATAGATATGAAAAGTCTTAGTAATTGTCTGTATTTTTGAGATGAGGTGTTTTCATTTATTGAGATTGTCGGACTGACTTCCTCATCTTGGTTGTTATAGTCACAACGTTTCGGCCGTTTTGCCTTCCGGCCTTCATCAGGTGTTTTGTATCGAACTGGGGAACCGTTTGTTAGGAGTCTCGAACCCAACCCTTTATTATTATTATCGGGGTACCGTGTTCGGACTCCAGCTAGCCTCTGGGACATAGAGTTCAATCCTGAAAGAAGGCAGTGAAAAGTAACATTCAAAACAGAGAATAAGCAACTATGTCTCAGAGCCTAGCTGGAGTCCGAACACGGTACCTCCATAATAATAATAAATGGTTGGGTTCGAGACTCCTAACAAATGGTTCCCCAGTTCGATACAAAACACCTGATGAAGGCCGGAGGGCAAAACGGCCGAAACGTTGTGACTATAACAACCAAGATGAGGAAGTTAGTCCGACAATCTCAATAAATGAAAAGTCTTCATTAAAGTTTGTGCCTATTTCCATTCTATGGAGGCCAGGCGCGAACGCAAACCCCACAATTTTATTATACCATTCCTATTTAAGTTAAAACATACTTATCAAAATATTATTATGTACATCTATATCAAAAACACTTGTAAACGTTCGTTTTTAATTTTTAAATTTTTTATTTCCATACTTTGTGGACCAGGCGCATACGAAGACCCCACAATTTTAATGAATCATCATTATGCCAGATCAAACATACCCATTCCTGTGTCTCGATACATCTTCTATCATTATATGTGACCAGTTTTCTATAATAGTCAACCATATATGAGCCTATTCGTGACCAGACACACACAGAGACGTTCAGCTATATATATATATATATATATATGATGACGTGATGATTGCAATGTCTTGTCAGACAAGTGCCACTCCCTCAGCATGAGCCCAAAAATGAATTTTTTTTTTAGTTCTACTGGTGAATTCACACACTCAAGCAGGCACGGCACTGCAGACGGTCATTGAGATCAATTATAACATGCTTTCAGCATTTCAAGCCTCCACACGTCACAAGGATTATTGTAAGTACAGTACGTTAGTGTGGATATTTAAAGTGTCTACTTAAGGGGGCGGTTCATCAGGAATTTGTTTACGTTGGACTTGAAGACATCCAAGTTGTAGTCAGGAGGGACGCAGGCAGACGGAACAGAGTTCCACAGGCATGCAGTTCTAAGAAAGAAGCTTTGTTCATGGAATCTATGTTTTGATTTAGGCATAGATAAAGAGTGGGAAAAGTTTTTGACAGTGGATTCAGCTAGACGGGTATTTTTTGTAAAAGATTGGCGAGGGAGGATGAGAGATTGGAGTTCAGACGCGCACCTGCCATGGAAATAACGATAAAACAACGATAGGCTTGCAACGTCTCTTCTGTGGGAGAGAGGTTGCAGGGAATAGAAAGAGCATCCCCCACTAAGCCACAAAGTCTATTTTGTACTCTGTTAAGGTAGGATAGGCTGTTTTAGCAACTCCTGCCCAGATATGGCAGTAGTATTCCATCCTTGGACGTACTTGGCTTTTAGAAAGCTCTCTTACATCTAAGGATCTCTACTGTGTAGGGATGGGATTAGCTGCTTGTCGGGTTTGTCGACGGTATTTACATCATGAGGGCACAAGTGCTTGCAGTTCGTCAGAGCATTCATCATTAAAATACTTGTAAAACAGGCAGAGGGATGCAACCTTTCGTCGGTGGAACAGAGGCTGAAGCTTAGATGACATGGAGATTCTTTTTTGGATCTTGTCTAGGAGCGAGAGACTAGTAGCAGATGCACTAGCCCAAATATGACAACAATACTCCATACATGGGCGATTGGTGGTCTTATAGAGGTACAGCATACTTTTGGGTGTGAGTAGCTTTCTAGCATGGTAGAGAGAACCTACCTTCCTCTCAGTGGTCCTGGCAATGCTCTCAATGTAATTGTTCCAACTCCTGTTTCTTGTGAACGTTAGGCCG
Source organism: Euprymna scolopes (assembly GCF_053919585.1). Classification (NCBI taxonomy): domain Eukaryota; kingdom Metazoa; phylum Mollusca; class Cephalopoda; order Sepiida; family Sepiolidae; genus Euprymna; species Euprymna scolopes. Next base: position 179,235,422 of record NC_136486.1, on the reverse strand, counting down.
AGGAGTTTAAAAGAAGTACTTTCAGTTAATGTATCTTTGCCCATTGCTATTGGTGGTAGAGACGGTTTCTTGTAATTATTGAAGGAAACAAGTTTAGTTTTGGCAGCATTGAATGTGACCATCCATTTTTGTCCCCATTCCACTTCAGATTGGAGGTCATCCTCTAGTGTTTCTGCCATTTCCCTAGATATGTATTGATTTGTTTTCCTGTCGTGCCTGTTATAGAGTGTAGTGTCATTAGCATAGATATCAGCATAGATACCCATTTCAGAGGATTTTTTTCCAGGGAGGTCATTTATAAATATTAGGAATAATAAAAATCCAAGGATAGACCCTTGAGGCACTCCCACATTTATATCATATTGTTTAGATGTACGACCGTCAAGGACAACCTGCATTTTTCTCTTATATAAGAAGGATTTAATTATGTTAAATATTCGTCCAGTGATACTGTATTATCTGATTTTCCTGAAAAAATCTTCATGCCATACCCTGTAAAAAGCGCTAGATATATCTAGAGCTACTGTTCTACCCTCCCCTGCTTTGTCCAGTGAATGGTATATACGTTCAGCGATTACAGTTAGGATATCTGCTGTGGAATGGGCTTGCCTAAATCCATATTATTGGTCTGTCAGAAGTTTAGCATCTGTAAGGTGATGGACTAGAGCTTGATTAATTATGGATTCAAATATTTTGGCGAAAAGTGGGAGGAGGCTAATGGGGCGATAATTTAATGGATTAGTTTTTTTGCCAGAATCTTAAAAACTGGTACCACAGAAGCAGTTTCCAGCAGTCTGGAAAACAAGATTTATTAAGGTATTTGCTGTAAAGTTTGGAGAGAACTGGAGCTACTTTGGCTGAGCATTTTTTTAATAGCACAGCTGGGATGAGATCAAGCCCACATGCTTTTGAAGTGTCAAGGTTTTTTATGATAGCATGCACCTGAGAAGGGGAGATTTTCAGATCGTCTAGCGTGGCATCTGCCCGCGAAGGAAATTCTACTGTGGGTAAGTTGATAGCATGCTTTTTTTTGTTGTTCTTTTTTTTGGGGGGGGGGGTGTATTTGTTTCTTTTTGCATGACGTGGTCTGTTGGTCCAAACTCCGTAGGTAAATTTCTTAATTATTTTTTTTCGTTAACTGGAAAGAAGTTTATATAAAATAATTTTATAAAAGAAACAGTACGTTCTCTAGAGTGCAATGTAGAGTAACAATGAACACCACAGTTTACCCCCCCCATATGTAACATGATGTAACTGTAATTTAATTTAATAGGATCATCCTAACTTTTTTACCATTTAAAAGAAGAAGCTTCAAATAAACTGCAAATATATTTTTTAATTTTTTACAGCATACAAAAATAATGAGAATGTGAGACAAAAATTGTGTTTACATTTTCGACACTTTAAACCAACGTTCCTGTGTAATGACGTTTTTGAAGCTATAAATATACCCATGTTTTAAAAATCTAGCAAAAATTGACTAAGGGTCATATTTTCCTGAAATTTTCGAAATTTATTCATTATTAAATAAACTTATATAATAACGGTAGGTTTCGTTAAATATATCAAACGAAATATTTTTATTTAAATGTTCTACCCTACTCTATACTTCATGTTATGAAAACTAAATAAAATAAATGTAGGTCGATAAAAATTTCACAATTCTAAGATCAAATGTAGTATCTGTTCAGTACCAGGAGGCCATCCTCTCTTGCATAATTTTTCTTTCCAGAATCATTTTTATTCACGAAGAAGAGCCGACGAGACTATGTTCACATTTTTCTTCTCATCTATTGTGTCCCTTTTTTGGAGAGCTGAATTTTCGACACAGTAAAAGTTGTGCTATTGAACATTAATTGGACATTTTTTACTATAAACAACGAAAGAAGTATATCCAAAATAAATGTTATGAAAGGCAAGATAAGTTATTCTTCTACCTAGCTGGATAAGTTTTTAGTATTTTAACTTATCTTAAAGCGTTTATTCAGTTCGAAAAACAAGTGTCGAGAATTAAATGAAAACAAGGAAAAAATGGCCGGCATGAGAAGGTCACATACTCGAAGCCCACATCAATAAATGTTAATGTGACATTTATTGGGTGGGATTCTATCAGTATTTTGTTTAATTCTCTATTTTTGAGCGATTATTGAGACTCCCTACATGTGACCCTCTCATGTTGGCCATTTTTTCTTATTTCATATAACACTCGGATATCTTCTCTAGACAAAAAAATTAATATATTCTTGCCATTTTCTCTGGAAGGTAGACGATAATCGTTAATGCCACAATTCACGGAATTTCTTCATGAGAGATTCTAACAACTTGATCCTACTTGGAGATTCTGGTTGGAGGTCATCGACTTCTTAGCAATGCACTTCACTTTTTCTGTGCTCGGGCAGTGGAGGAGAAATCCCTCATGATTGAGACAATTTTTATTTTTGTTCCTATCAAGAGTGCCCCTTTTTGGGGAGCTGGATTTTCCCACATTAAAAACCGACCTTGTGTCTAACTCTGCCCTTGTGAGGAGACAAGTAAATAGAGATAATTATGGGTTATAACTGGTTTGCAGGAAATGGTTTGAGGTTGAGATATCTAATCCCCTATCAGAAGAAGTAATATACGTGAGTGGTCTGTCATTAACAACTCTTTGGGCATCAGTAAGTACTGTCAAGATGTTGAAATATTCCAATTTCTCTCTTCTTAGAATTTTTTTCAAGCACTTATTAACTATTTGAATTATATGTTGCCACGCATCCCCATGTAATGCAAAGTAAAAAAGAATGATGGCGTGAGTTATAGAAGTAGATCTAAAATGTTATTTGAATTCATCTGAGACAACACTATCCCAGAGGTTTTTAGCATTGTCTGAGTAAAAATGAGTATAAATTTGTGAATCTGAAAAATGCCGCCAAAAATGAACGAGTAGGGATAGAAAGATAAAGTTGTCGCCCTAAAGAAAACAACACTACAGCTTTATTTTAAAACTTTTATTGAAAAAATCAATTCATCATGTAGTAGAGCTGACATCTATTCAATTTAGCCATCTTCAGCCTCAATCACCGCCTCAATACAGATCCGAAACTGGAAGCATGCCTTTTTCATAAGTGCCAGTGGGAGCTTGGACAAATACTCGGTGGATGGCAGTGATCAGGCTGGCTTTGGTGTTGTGGGAGGTCATGTTGGTGATGTTCTCGACATATGGCCAAACAAAGTAGTCCAGTAGGTTCAGGTCAGGGGAGGAGGAGGGGCAGTGAGAGAAGGATACAAAGTCGTAGCACTCCTTCTGAAGCCAAGCCTGAGTCTCTTTGGACTTGTGGGCAGGTGCCGAGTCCTGCTGCTGCACCCAGAGTTTGTCAGCGGCCACCTGATTGCAGCAGAGGATCACCACACTCTTCAGCACATCCAATTACACTTTGGTGTTGACTCTCAAGCTGACTTCGAAGATGTGAGGTGGCATGATGTTACCCTCACCAAAGACCATAGCCATGACCAGAAACTTCGTCATCATTATTATTTGTGACAATCCAGCGATACATTTTGAGGGTGCTGGCAATGGTCTTGTTGTCATAACTTGGATCAATAGAGAGCATGAGCTGTACAGTGGCGCATTTTTGATCTCGCTCGTTGAACTTTCAGACATGATAGAAGGCTCTTATAGCTCTTGGGATTTGTACACAACTGGCCGACTAGTAGATGGTCTGTTACAAAAAAAAAAGAAAAATAGTTTTCATCAAACGGAAATGGAATAATGTCGTCTTTTCTAGGGTGACAATTTTATCATTCTGAGGAGTAATTCCAAATGAACTGCTCGTAGACTCATACAGGTGAATAATAAGATATACATTTGGTCATCTTCTCCAATTGATTTCACATAAAAAGGTCCATTAAAATCTACACCACTTACTGAAAGGGGTGGATAAAATTAACTCTATAAACAGGCAATTGAGAGCCAGGCGTTGCCTCAAATGATAGTGAATTTTCCTTTTGCATATGAGGCAGTGCTGAATTATAGTTTTTACAGATTGTCTTCATTAGGGTAGCCAGGACATCATTAACTTCTACTTGGCTGAAGTTAAATTTGTGCCGAGGTGGTAACAATTCAGATGTGCTTCCTTAATTATTAGTCCAGTCAGGCGATAATGCTTTCCCGAAAAGAACAGAGTGTTTTACTTGATATGGATGAATGTTGGAGCTTTGAATATGAACAGAAGCGCAATATTATACCTTCGTTATCTATAAGCAATCAAAGTCCAGCAACTCTTAATGGAATGTTTTTCCCTGACACGTTTTAAAATATTGCAGTTCTTCCGGGAATTTTTCCCTTGCATTATTGTCAAAAGCTGCAGTTTAGTTGTACTAGCAGTATCAGTATGATAGGAATTTCTGTTTGTTACTGAACCATCAGACCCTTTAAAAACATTGGCCATCTTTTGTTGACAATAAAAATTTATTACTTTTATTGTATTGTGGGGTATATATATAATGCACATATATACATGTGAGTGCATGCACAGCTAATCTATGTAAATATATGTGTGTATGAAACCAATGTTTGTATCATCTAGTGTTTATAAGTGTTTGTTGTAGGTTTGTGTGTGCATGTTTACACATATTTAAACAGAGTTCACACAACATGGACAAGGTTACAGTCATTAGTTCGGGACAGGTTCAACAAAACATGACACATAAGCACAAAATGGCCGTTTGATAACGGACTACTAACCTTAGGTTGTGGCTCCCTTCATCTCTTAGACACTGCAATAAAACATTTCATTGTGAAGCAATAACAACAGGACTTCTTTTTGCTTTTTCTTGTTTATTCTCATGTTCACAGTTAGATGTTTCCCTTAGGCATTTACAATGCTTTCTCCCTTTAGTCCTTGCATCATCTCTTAGTTAGCTCAGTCAGATGCTTCCATGACTGACAAGGTCAACCTTCTCTCGTGGACAGCACCCACGTTTTCTCTGACTTTTTCTTGCATCTCTAGTCTATATATCAAAACCTACTCTTTCTTTGTTACCAGGTCAATTCCATTGTTTATTGTTTATAAAATTAAATTACTAAATCTATTTTATTACATAAATATCTCTGTAATATTTTATTCATAACATTCCTAAATCTACGTTAGATTTTAACATAAACATTTTAGTTAAGTATTCCTTTTTGTTTCAAAATATTCTCTCTGCATAACATTTTCTATCAACAGTTAACAAATCAATAATAACAATAATCGTTTAGACTTTTGGTATTGATAGCCACAACATAACACAAATACAACGCTGTGATCATAGCCAAAAGGCCCAACATAACACTTTTATAGGCAAGACACTTGTGTCGGATGAAGAATCATCAATAAACATACAAGAAATAATTCTTTTATTAGGGTTGTTGAATCATAGAGCAACTGTCTAATCACTGTTGGCCTGACATACTCAATCAGTGCTGCAGACCTGTAATTCACAAAACTGGTTGAAACTAGAAAATATCTCTAGTAAGAAAATCCACAGAATTTGAAGTAGTTGGAATATACTTGAATAGGAGGAAGATTCCAAGTTCATCTTTTGTTTCTTCCGACATCTTTTTAATGTTCTTAATACGATTCTCTATTTAAAAATCCCACTTAGCCGATTTCCTATTGAGGGCCTTAGACAAAACTACTTGAGCATCTGTGATGAGATATAGAGACTGGATAACAACTAGCTTCAAGCCTTTAAAATATTGGGAATAATTTAATGGCAAGGTATATAGGTATAAGTTCTAGTATGTGCATTTTTTGCCATTGAAAAAAATCAGAAAACATTCAGTGCCTTACGTAGCATGCAGCAAAAAGCATCACAAAAGCATAGGAATTCAGTAGGAACGTTTTCTTTCAAGGCCCTTCTAAGAAACTTTCCCTCACTCAACATATTCAACTCCTTGGCCAATGGCGACCAATTATCATTAAATTTTTCTGGAATTTTCTGATTCCAGGACAAACAGATTTTGCTAATCAAACTTTACCTTCAATAATAACTTTTTTTTTTTTTTTTTTTTACACAGTGATCACCACATATCAAGGCCCGGAAGCCACTCAGGGATAAGGGTTATTGCAAGTACATTACGTTAGTGTGGAGATTTGATGAAGTGTTTACTTAAGGGGGCGGTTCAACTGGAAGGTAAATGAAAGAGGATAATAAATCTTTGAAAACTGAACCAAAATACTGCACTTAGTGTTGACCTCATGATCTATCGCCATAAATGAGAAGCCTACAGAATCCTTTGGGGGTAAATAACGATATTCCTACACTTTCTCCGATGGAGGAAGTGGAAAGGAAGCACTCCCATCCTCTCTCATCTCCTCCTGCAAACATTGATTATTTGAGTTGTAAGATTATAAGTAAAACCCAGCTTTCTTCAGCCTGTCACACACTAAATGGTAAATTAATGAGAGTCACTTGAAATCACTGCTTGGCATTGACCCTATTATCAACATAGACAAAAGTTGTTGTGAAGTATGAATAAGGTTTCATCATAACTGTATTGTTGAGCATATTTTAGTATAAAGCTCAAAATAAAGGCAGGATTCCATTAAAATTAAGGATAATAAAATTATATTTGAAAGTGCAAAATAATTGCCCATTTTCAAGAAAAACAAAAACGATTTTTATCATTATCAGTCATAAAAATGCTTTCTTATGATTTCTTGAGAATACATAATCATTTTCCCTAAAGGTAATATTAAGTCTAACAATTCAGCCGGCATACTGACACTAAAATAAGTTACATTATTTAACCACTCGGCCGCTTTTTGAAATTACAATTAAAGATAAGACGTATTTTGGTAGTAAAATCTGACCCCTCTGTAATAACTGGGCAATGATGGACTCAGCAATAATTCTCAAAATCTTCCTGAGAAGCATCAAAAGATTCAATAATTCCAAAGTTGCATGTATATTCTGGTTAAGTGAGATGACGACATTAGGTTCTTGATGGGAGATGTTGACGTCCAGCTACCTACATATAGACGCTTTACAAAACATTGATTACCATTGTCAGCAATGAAAAGTGGGATACTTTTATAGACAAGTAATCCTGTAGGATGAAGAAACATCAATAAACATACAAGAAAATTTTTTCATGTTTTTATAGTTTTAAAGGGTGATAATCTTCCAAGACTTTATTTATATATATATATATATATATATATATATATATATATATATATATATATATATATATATATATATACATATATATATATATATAGTCATCCACATACAGTACTGTTTCGCTGTATCACAGCTAATCAGTGCGGCTAGACATGCAACTACCTCAAGCCAGGATCGAAACTCGTCCACCCAAATGATAGTCGGCACTTCTAACTATTATGCTATTCAGCTGCTGCTATGTGGGTAGTGAATCAACAATGTTCTGACATTGTCCAAACGCCTAAGCTCAATTTGTTTACACAAAGAGTATATATATAAATGGCAAAGAGTTTATATTCCGAATTTAAAGATGTTGTGTATCTTACCGTTTATTTTTTCAGTATGTTAAAATGTTCAGTTTTTGACAGCACCTGTTTCCTAGCGCAGCAAGAATTGAACATTTTAACATGCTGCAAGAAACATGTGTAACTAAGCAGATAAAACGGTAATAATATATATATATATATATATATATATATATATATATATATATATAATAAAGCTGGATGTCTGTGTGTCTGCACAAGAATAGGCTCCTATATAGTTGGCTATTATAGAAAACTGACCACATACAATGATATTGAAAAAAGGATAAAAAATGGGTATGTTTCATTTTGAACAGTGGTGGTTCATTAAAATTGTGGGGTCTCCGTAGGCACCTGGCCCCAAAGTATGGAAGTAAAAAAATAAAAAAACAACCTTTTACTAGGATTTTTGGTATAGATGCACATAATAATACTTTGATAATAATAGAAAAATGCATGGATTTGGCACAGCTAAAGAGTGAGGAAATAATCATGGATTAGAATAGAAAAATGCAAGCATGAAAAGTAATATGGTTAAGCTTAAACATGGAAAAGAAAAGGACAAGATATTCTAGTAAGAAATATAATAAATTTATAACTTAAAATATTGCAGCACTAAGAATTTTCTTTTTAAATTCAATTTAATATTATATAATCAATTCTTAATGCTGCAATATCTTAAGTTATGAATTTATTATATTTTTTACTAGAATATCCTGTCTTTTTCTTTTCCATGTTTAAGCCTAACCATATTAATTTTCATGCTCACATTTTTCTATTCTAATCCATGATTATTTCCTCACTCTTTAGCTGTGCCAAATCCAAAACGTAGATTCCATGAACAAAACTTCTTTCTTAGAAGTGCACGCCTGTAGAACTCTCTTCCGTTTGCTTGTTTTCCATCTGACTACAACCTGGATGTCTTCAAGTCCAACATAAACAAATTCCTGATGAACCGCCCCCTTAAGTAAGACACTTTATCAAATCTCCAATACTTACGATTACTATGATACTATCCCATTGATTACTGTACACGCATTAACCCTTATCCCTGAGTGGCTTCCGGGCCTTGATAAGTGATGACTACCTTGTAAAAAAAAAAAAAAAGGGCTTCCAGTAAATTCACTTGTTCTTTGTTTAAATTCAATCTTATTTTTTTGCCCCCATAAACATAACATACACATATGTAAAACAATGTACGGCATTCGTCTGCTTTCATTCTCTCTGTTTCACTTGTTACTTCTCTTTTTACGAGAGCGATGAATTAGTAGCAACACTTGTCGCTGAAGCTACGTGGTTGCTATGGAATCTAGTCATAAAAAACGTCGCTCACCTCCTTATGTTTTTTTTACGATTTTGAACACCATTAAATTCATCATAACTTTTGTTTTACTGAACGAAAATTGAAAAAGAAATTTTCACAATATAGCTGAGAAGGTGATCTATAAACTGTAATAATTGTTTGAAATTTGGTGAAAAAATGAGTGAGCGGTGAAGCTTTGAAGCTGTTCTAAATGACTAAAACTGTCACTTAACCATATATTCAAACACGGTAGTGTTTGAATGATAAATATGTTTCATCTTGAACAAGGATGGTATAATAAAATTGTGGGATCTGCGTCCGTACCTAGCTTTCATAGAACGGAAATATGCCACAAATATTAACAAAGACTTTTGATATCTATCGGCATAAGTATACTTTGATAATAATGTTTTAGCTTGAAAAAATACGATATAATAGAATTATGGGGGTCTGCGTTCGCGCCTGTCCTCCATAGAATGAAAGTATGTCACAAAGTTTAAGAAGATTTTTTAATATATAGATCCATATAAAGATATTGTGATAATCGTGTTTCAGTTTGGACAGGTGTGATATAATAAACTTATGGGGTCTATCTGGCTTTCTTAGAATGGTTTTTAATTTTTTTTTTTTTTTACTAAAATATAGTTTTAAAAAAAAGTTGTTGTTTGTGAGTAATGTTGAAACCAATTTAAGTGAACGAAATATTATTTGACCAATGTTTAAATAATTTCTGATAAAAATGGAAGGGTTAAACTATTTGATATTATTTTCCGTCACTGTTCTTGTCCCCTTTAAGTAACTGATTTTTTTAAATATTAAACTGACTTATAGGCGTTTAGGCGCTTTCATTTTTTATCATAAATTATTACAATATTGGTCAAATCCTATTTCAGTCACCTAAATTGGTTTTGAAACTACTTCCAAACAAATTATTTTACTTAAACTATATTTTAGGAAAAAAAAATAAAAACTATTTATATTTTAGATGGAGAATCATTTAATAGTATAAAATAAATGAAAGAATTAAACAATGAGGTAGAGTATGCCACAGTAAAACACAGAGCTGATTTTATGAAGTATAAATGAAGATTGTGAGAGGCAAGAATTACCTCAGTCGAAAAAAATTTGTTCTTCTCTGACGAGGAAAAAACAGATATTGAATTTTTAACTATTCATTCGACAATGAAATTAAAATTATTTTTTTCATGATAGCTTTGGTTTCGATGTCCCAAAATTTAAAATTATTTCTTTAAATACACAATCCCTTTTCATAACCTTTTATACTACCATACATCAGAGTTCTTTTTTGAAAGCTCTTTTTGAACCCAGTCAACAACGGGTACTTCTGCTAGTATATTTATGTATATATATATATATATATATATATATATATATATATATATATATATATATATATATATATAAAAGTAAATGTTAGTTTGCTTGAAACATTACTGGTAAAGGAATATATGGAAGTTTTAAAAGCCAAAAGCAATGTGGAAAGGACCAGAATCACAAGAGCAAAGAAACGAAAAACAAACAAATAAACGTGTATGTTCGAGTAGAGAAATGTCTAACTGTTTATTCATTTATCACTCCTCCCCCTCGTTACATAATTAATTTAAAGGCGCTTTCATCTTTTTATCATAAATTAAATAATAAAATAGACATTATATATATATATATATATATATATATATATATATATATATATAACTACTTAATTTACTCACATAAAATTAATATACAAAAGTATAGATTTATGCGTAAAGTATTTACTTCAAAAGTGCTCAATACGTAGGTAGAGCTAGTTAGTAAGTTATAAAATGTATATGGCGATTAAGCTACACTGAATATTCCGCGTTTCATCCATTCTAGGATTCTTCAGGCTTATGCGCGAATTCTGTGGTTGTTTGTCGTTTTTATATGCGCATCTTCTATTGAGATACTAGAAAGCTGACTGGCTAACTAAAATCTCAATAGAAGATGCGCATATAAAAACGACAAACAAGCACAGAATTCGCGCATAAGCCTGAAGAATCCTAGAGTGGATGAAACGCGGAATATTCAGTGTAACTTAATTGCCATATAAATTTTATAACTTACTATATATATATATATATATATATATATATATATATATATATATATATATATATATATATGTGTATATATATAGGGTGTCCACAAAGTCTAGCTACATTATGTAGCCAGACTTTGTGGAAGCATCCTGTAGATTATGTAGCCAGACTTTGTGGGCACCCTGTATATATATATATATATATATATATATATATATATATATATATATATATATATATCATTATTTTTTTTGGGGGGGGGGTACAAAACTTTATTGTAGCTATTAAAAAAGAAGACTGAGTTTTTGTATCCATGGTAAAAAGGATGGAGGGAAAACATTTAATGGAGGTTCCAGGACTGCCAGCAACCACTGTAAAAGAGTCATAAAAAATGCAAGAGAGCTATATGCCCAGTCTGTTAAATCCAAGGTAGCTGATCAGTGGCTTGCTTCCCACCAGTTTTGGCAAATAACAAATAGGATCCTGAACAGAAGTGTGCGTTCTATCCCAACCATTATCAATGGACCAGAGGTCATCTCGTCAGCATCAGACAAGGCCAAACTATTTGCAAAAAACTTTGCAGCTAATTCTACCCTATGCGACGAAGGCCATCAACTCCCCATATTTCCTCCTATAACACACAACACACTAGGTAACATACAAATATCCGTGCATTAGGTCGCCAAGCTAATCAAGAACCTTGATTCCAGTAAAGTAACTGGCCCTGACGGCATCCCAAATATAGTGTTAAAAAAGCTTCAACCAGAACTTGCTCCCATACTTAAGAAACTATTTAAGCGCTGCCTTATGGAGAAGTGCTTTCTGACTCCCTGGAAGACCTCATCAGTTTGCCCTGTATTTAAGAATTCAGGTGATAAGTCATCTCCCTCTCAGTACAGACCAATAAGTCTCCTGTGTTATGAGTAAGTTGCTGGAATCCATATTAAATAGAGAAATAGTCAACCACCTCAGCAGAAACAACCTTCTTAGTAACACACAATATGGTTTCCACTCTGCAAGATCTACCACAGATGTGGTGACGATTATATCTCACAGGATTAGTGAATCTCTTGACAAAGGCTTCCTTTCCAGGGCAATTGCTCTTGACATATCAAAGGCCTTTGACACTGAATGGCATAAGGGTCTACTTCACAAGATTTCCAGCTACGGTATAACTGGAAATGTTTTCTCTATCATTAAATCATTTCTCTCCGATAGGCTCATAAGTGTAGTGATCGATGGACAAAAATCAGAGGCCTGCAGTATTAATGCTGGAGTCCCTCAGGGGTCAATCCTGGGCCCAACTCTCTTCCTGATCTACATCAATGACCTCCCTAAACACATACTTAAATCATTCGTTGACATCTATGCTGATGACACGACCATCTACGGCAACACATCAAAGGATGTTAATGACAAAGTTCTCTCTGATTCTCTCTCCTCTGATCTCGAGCGCGTGGTTCAGTGGGGGAAGACGTGGCTGGTTACCTTTAATGCATCTAAGACCAAGCTCCTATCCTTACATCATCAACGCTCTGATCCCCATCTGGCATCAATTGGGATGGATGGCTATCGTCTGGGAGAGGCCCCGTGTTTTGACAAGCTTCTGGGTTTGACCTTTACTCCTGATCTGAAATAGAACACGTACATCAAGTCTGTTGCCAAGGTCGCTGGAAAGATGGTGGGATCCTTCTACCGCTCCAGAAGATATCTCACTACTGATGCAATTCTTTATCTATATAAAAGCCAAGTACGTCCAAGGATGAAATACTGCTGCCATATCTGGGCAGGAGCTGCTAAAAACAGCCTATCCTGCCTTGACAGAGTACAAAATAGACTTCGTGGCTTAGTGGGGGATGTCCTTTTCTCTCCCCTGCAACCTCTCTCCCACAGAAGAGACGTTGCGAGCCTATCCTTGTTTTATCGTTATTTCCATGGCAGGTGCTCGTCTGGTCCCCCCCTCGCCCATCTTTCACGAAAAACACCCGTCTAGCTGAATCCACTGTCAAAAATTTCCCCCACTCTTTATCTGTGCCTAAATCAAAACGTAGATTCCATGAACAAAGCCTCTTTCTTAGAACTGCACGCCCGTGGAACTCTGTTCCGTCTGCCTGCTTCCCACCTGACTACAACTTGGATGTCTTCAAGTCTAACGTTAACAAATTCCTAATGAACCGCCCCCTTAAGTAAATACTTCATCAAATCTCCACACTAACGTAATGTACTTGCAATAACCCTTATCCCTGAGTGTCTTCCGGGCCTTGATAAGTGGTGACCACTGTCTAAATTGGATGAAGAACTAAAAACGATCACCAATACATTGTCCAATAATGGGTACCCTCTTGATGTGATTAACTTCATCATAAAAAGGAAAATAAACAATTTCTCTCAAATAAAAACTAATATGGCGGCTAAATGTCCAATTTACATTCGTTTACCTTGGTTAGGGACAATAAATGAAAAATTCGCCAAACAGATTAGCTCAGCTGTTGAACATTGCTATTTTGTCTCCAATGTATGTGTGGTGTTTTTCAAAACTAAGGTCAATAGGCATCTCCTGTCTTTACAAAATCATCTTTCGTTCTTGTTAGCTCCTTATAATAAGTGACTTCATGCTTGGTTTCGAGTAATTTTCATTATATATATATATATATATATATATATATATATATATAGTGCCGGCAAAAAGACAGTCCGCACTTCTAATTTTTTCAAAAACTGCAAATTTAAGCTAAATTTAATGTAAATGTTTAAACAATCTATACCTCATTTGATTCGCCTTTCATTCCTCTATAATTTTACCTGTTCGTATTTGACTTTTGAAATATTTTAGTGTTCACGTCAATGTAAAAAATAACTTTGAATTGAGGAGGCAAAAAGAAAGTATGCAGCAACAAATTCGCTTAAAACCAGCTTAAATTATCACCACTAAACCAGTTTAAAATATATCCACCAACAGACAACAAAGTATCTCTAATCGTAATTGTTGTTGTTCCAGGTTATACAACGTAACATTTAGTCCATATGCCACGACTTTCTCTTAGTGATCATCCAGAGCTCATTAATCTCCATCTTTCTGGTTTATCCAATCGAGAAATTGGCTGCAGATTGAAATGTGATGAGAAAACGGTACGAAAGAGTGTGCAAAAGCACCAAAACACTGTTAGTGTTTGTGATGCCTCTAAATCTGGTCGTACTAGAGTTACTTCTAACAGGAAAGACAATGCTATCAAGATTCGCAGCCTAAGTCACATATTTGAAACGGCTCCCCAAATCCAACAATAGTGCAATCTTGTTAAAAAGTGCTCTCTTTCTACTGTCAAGAACAGATTAAAGGAATTTAATTTGCAAGAATATGTTGTAAGAAGCAAGCCAATGATTTCTATAAAGAACAGAAAGCGCCGTCTGGACTTTGTCAGATGCAATGAAGATCATGACTCTTCATATTGGTTAAAAGTACTTTTTAGCGACGAAAGCATGTTCAATAGGCTAGGCAGTGATGGTAGGCAGTACGTCCATCAGAGAAAAGACAAAGAATTTAATCCTAGGTGCTTAGTTTCAACGCTGCAAGGTGGTGGAGGTTCAGTTTTGGTGTGGGGCATTATTAATATCAATGGTCCAGCGCCTATAGTTCGCTTGCAAGGTCGAATTAATTCGACCAAGTTCATTAATATGTTGACTGAGCATTTTCTACCCTACTTTGGTCGGAATTTGGATGGTAATCCCATCTTCATGCAGGATAATGCTCTCATTCACACAGCTGGCAATGTCAAGAGGTTCCTGGAATGGTATTCCGTATTTGCATTGGCCTGCACAATCTCCAGACCGCAATCTTATCATTTAAATAACAATTTTCCATTGCGACTTTCTTTTTACCTCCTCAATTTGAAGTTATTTTTTTAAATTGACGTGAACACGAGAATATTTCAATTAAAAGTCAAATATGAACAGGTAAAATTATAGAAGAATAAAAGGTGAATCAAATGAGGTATAGGTTGTTTAAACAGTTACATTAAATTTAGCTTAAATTTACAGTTTTTGAAAAAATTACAAGTACGGACTTTCTTTTTGCCACCTGTGTATATATATTCAAGAACGTCTGATTGAACACGACGGGGTTATTCATTTTTGACATCTTTTCAATGAGCCAAGGGGTCTTTTTTATTTCAGCTGGCATATTATATATTATGGCGCCCAAAAGTTGTTGTTCAGCCATATTCGTTGCAAGCGCTTTCTGTCGGTTCAACCGATGATCGTCGGGAGCAATTGTTGTTGTTTTCTTTTACTTTTTCTTTTAGGCTTGGTGTATTTATAGTTAGTTTTTTTTTGTTTTTTTTTTGTTTTTGTGATAAAAGTGAGTGCAGGATGAGTAGGGGCGAATTATTTTTATTTTTAATTTCAATTTTCTTATTCTATATTTTATTTACTTATTTTCTTGTTAGTTATTGAATACCGTTAATATATTTGTACCTGTATTAAATGAGATCCGATTAATAAAGGGCTTTAGTTTTTTTTTTTTTATTAGTATAGCTTCTAGTAATTTTAGTCGTCGTGGGCAATTGTTAAGGTATCGAATTTTAGTGTTGTTAAGTAAGATATTTCTAATGTCTGACAATTTTAGGTTTTTATCATAGGATGTTAGGTGTTGTTTTATGGCGCTATTGTCAGCTAAATAATAGGTTAGTCATCAGGAGAGTGTTATTGTGGTGTGGCCTATGTATGCACTGTATGAATTTTTAGAGTGGGTTCATTATTTGAAGGGGCTGATAGAAAGCGTCTGAGACGAATATGGCCGAACAATAACTTTTGGGCGTCATAATATATAATATGCCAGCTGAAATAAAAAAGACCACACAGCAAATTGAAAAAATATCCAAAGATTTTGGAAAAAAGAATAACTCTGTTGTGTTCAGTCAGACATGCTTGAATAATGACTTGCTGCCAATATATATATATATATATATATATATATATATATATACTAGCGAGGAGGGGGGGGGCGGCTTTGCCCGGACATAAAATATGATATTTTAATTTGTTCGGATTTCTTATATATTATTATAGAATTGTGATTACAAATATATATATATATATATATATATATATATATATATATATATATATATATATATATAAAAATGTATTTAGGTACCATCAGCTAGAATCGAGACCGAAACTATAGTATTCAAATCTGGTGATGTTACCACTGTACAAACATGACACGCACATAAACAGATTAAAAATGAAAAATAAACTAAAAT
This sequence comes from Euprymna scolopes, assembly GCF_053919585.1. Taxonomy (NCBI): domain Eukaryota; kingdom Metazoa; phylum Mollusca; class Cephalopoda; order Sepiida; family Sepiolidae; genus Euprymna; species Euprymna scolopes. Next base: position 179,219,284 of record NC_136486.1, on the reverse strand, counting down.
GGATGTACAAAATGTATAACGATTTTTTCAATTTTGACTATTAGAGTTTGAAAATATGGAGACAGACAGACTGACCGACAGACAGACTGACAGACCGACAGAGATATATATAGCCGTTTATATATTAGATTTGAAAGTTTTGCCAATGCAGATTTTATCATAAAAAGTATAGTTATATATTTGACGATTATTTTCGCAGAATAAAGGTCCTTGAGAGATAAAATTGAGGAAAGTATCTTTTTTTTCCTTCCAGTCTTCATATGTATTCTTAAATGAACATTCGGTTTAGCCCACAAAAATTAAAAAAAAAAAATAACAAAAACTTTTAGAAGGTGTTGAACAAATTCAGGAGAGGGGAGGTGGCATTTGATGTACTGATATATCACCTGGATAATCAATAGATCGATACAGAAGAATTATAATTCGATCATCATCAGAATGCGGTGAACATTTGCTGAGATGCTTCAAAGGAATCATAAATATTAATTTTCTAATTTAAAGGAGAAAATTCTCTATTTGTTATTAGCATTTTTTAAAACATTTTTTACTTTACGTCAAAAACAAGACACTTAACATATACTGAATAACAAAACAAAACAAGTACTGAAATTCACTACGGCAATGTGTTTTGTTTACAAAATTACATATAGGCAGATAACTTTACTTATTTCTAGCTTGAATATATATATATATATATATATATATATATATATATATATATATATATATATATATATATATATATATATATATATATATATATATATATATATATAGTGGAAATGGTAATTAATAAAAACTGGAGAAAGTGCTCAATACTGTTGTAGAGCAAATATGCGTTTTATTTTTTATTACCGTATCTTTCTGTTAAGTTACATTATTGTTTCAGCTACCCGGCCGTGTTTTTGGCCGTCTGTAGCTTCCTCAGACTTGTACAGAAATTTCTGTAAAAGTCTGAGGAAGCTACAGACGGCCAAAAAAAACGGCCGGATATCTGAAACAATAATGTAACTTAACAGAAAGATATGGTAATAAAAAATAAAACCTATATATATATATATATATATATATATATATATATATATATATATATATATATATAGTAATTTATAAAATATATATGGTGATTATTAAGCTACATTGAATATTCCACGTTTCATCCACTCCAGGATTCTTCAGGCTTATAAGCGCATGAGCCTGAGGAATCCTAGAGTGGATGAAACGTGGAATATTCAGTGTAGCTTAATCGCCATATATATTTTATAAATTACTAACTAGCTCTACCTACGTATTTAACACTTTTGAAGTAAATATTTAAAGTTTACGCATAAATTTATACTTCCGTATACTAATTTTATGTGAGTGAATGAAGTAGTTATATATATATACTAGCAGGGAGATCCGACGTTGCCCATGATTGAATGATGATCAACGAATATTTCATACTCCTATATTTTTATTGTCATCGAAATCCGTTAAATCGCCCTGGAGGAGGCTTCACATGTCTCCATGCAGTAACTTAGTCGAAAATATGTTATGTTACATTGCACTCAAGAGAACCTACTGTTTCTTTTATAAAATTATTTTATATAAAAATTTTCCAGTTAACGAAAAAAAAATTAAGAAATTTACATGCGGAGTTTTAACCTACAGACCACGTCATGCAAAAAAAAAAAAAACCCCAAAAAACAGAACCAAAAAAAAAACATAAATTTTCAAGTCTTATAAACTTCTTTGCAGTTAATGAAAAGAAAATTAAGAAATTTACGAATGGATTTTGAACTTGCAGACCACGTTATGCAAAAACAAAAAAAAATAAAAAAGCAAAAAAAATGAAGAAATTTGCATGAGATGTTTGGACCACGTCATGCAAAAAAAAAACAAAAACAAAAAAAAACATGTAAATTTTTAAGTCTTATAAAATTCTTTGCAGTTAATGAACAAAAAAATTAAGAAATTTATAAGCGGAGTTTGAACCTACAAACCATGTAATACAAAAAAAAAACCCAAAAAAACACGCTATCAACTTACCCACAGTAGAATTTTCACAGCCCGTTGTTCTATCATTGTTGCTTAGCAACAACATGGAAAAAATGGCTTTATCGATGATAGATAAATTAAAATAACGGTTCCGATTATCGATTATCAGTAATTATTGGGATATTCTGAGACAAAACTTAACTAAGATCACTCCCAGACTTATACACTAAAGTTCTGTAAATTTTCGGTGTCTATAAGGAACTTACACACACATATATATATATATATATATATATATATATATATATATCTACTAGCATGGGTGCCTGACGTTGCCCAGATGTTTGGAGGTGTGTGTTGGAAAAAAAAAAAAAGTGGTAGTAGGAAGGCTTTTTAATCAGTTTTTGGTCGAAAATTTGGCTGCCAAGAAGTCAAACTCCTCTACCAATTTTGGGTCTAAATACTTCAAATTTTAGATGTAGGTTACCTGGACATGAGTCAAACTTTTTAATATATATGTACATATGCACATAAAGTTATGAACAGTACATATGGCCCGCACAAATCCAGGCTGAACTGCTAGTATATATATAATAATTTACAATAAATATTAGAAATTATTTTTTATGCTTACAGACACTAGTGTTTCATGCTTATACACTCATCAGTGTAAGAAGTGATAATTAATAAAAAAAAAAAAAATAATAAAAGATTCGCACCCAGTTACAAAGCCACCCTTCAGATCACAGCAATTAACACAGGAATGGAAGGAAATAAAGTACCAATAAATGCTATCTCGGTAGGCATTCACAGTTAACAATCAGAGAGAGTATTCAACGACCGAAGTTAGAATGTTACAATGTTGTTGAATGTTTATGATGAAGATGATTGCTTATTTTTCTTAATTTCCTACTGAGGGCTCAATTTCTTAAAGGGGCTTTATGTCTATAATATTTTTAAATTAAGATAAAAAATTATCTATCTATCTATCTATCTATCTATCACATTAGAACAAATACATTGAGGAGATTACCCAGGCTCCTGTAAAGAAGGTGAGTTTCATTTACCGTGCTAGTAAATTACTCACGCCTGGCAATATTTTGTACCTCTACAATGCCACCATTGACTCATGCATGGACTATTGTTGCCATATTTTGACTGGTGCATCTACCACTATTCTCTCGCTTTTAGACAGGGTCCAAAAAAAAAAAAAAAAGAGTCTCCAATCGAATGTCCTGCATTATCAACTAACATCTAAGTCCTATCTTCTCTCCACAATGTTGAATCCTTGTGCTTGTTTTGCAAGTACTTTAATGAAATATGGTCTGATGGACTCGTTGTACTTGTACACCTTCAACATCAACACCCTCAACTAACCCAACAAACAGCAAAATCCCACCTTTCACTGTAGAGGTCCCTAGATGTCAGAAAGCTGTCTACTGCAAGAGTTTCTTCCCTCAAACTGCTAGACTTTGGAATTCCCTCCCATTCTCCTTTTTCACTGATTGTAGTAAAACGTTGAAAATTTAATGTAATGCAGACAGATATCTCGCTTCTCAACTCCCTACATATAATAGACCCTTCCATCCAAGTGGCAATATGCCTTGTTTAGAATGCATAGAAGTAATATATATGTGTGTGTGTGTGTGTGTGTGTGTGTGTATATATATATGAGGGTCGTTTCAAAAGTAAGCCTCTATTGTTTTTAAACTCAAAAAGTTGAAGACCTACAAAGATGGAAGTGATACGATTAAAACGAGCGACCTTTGTGCTCCAGAATTTATTTTTCTACATCGTCACCACCATTCTTAATGCATTTTTGCCTGGAATTCAATGATGCATTTCTGATTCTGATGCACGTCCATGACAGTGGTTGATTTCTTAGAGTCACACACCGTCAATATCTGTAGCAGAGAGCTGAAACTTTCAGGTAATTCATTCTAACAATGCAATTTGCAATCTCCGTTGATCTATTCGGTTGGAAAAAAAAAAAGAGACATTACTTTTAAAATGTCCCTCGTAAATTATAAAAATATGTGTTCTTGAAATATTCAGAAACAATTATCTGTCAATAAAGTGGTTTAAAAATAAATATGGAATGTTCTTCTGAATAACTAAGGTTTATATTATGTTAAATTAAGAGCTCTAGTTGTAGACTATTGAGCTACTACATAAATCTTTGTGTTAATTGTAAGGAATTTATATATATTTATATCATTTTTACTTTGATTTTTGTTTTTACTATTGTGTAATGTTTTTTTACTATATTTAATTAAAACTAAATTAAAATAGTAAATTTTAAAACGTTATATTTTTGAAAAATGCTGTGATATAGTGAAAAGAAAATTAGATCTGTATGATTGAAAAACGGCAATATAGTGAAGATATTCCTTTCTTTCTGAGAAATGTGACACAAGGGTCAAAAAGTGGGATTGAAAAGTCAGCACCACCTGATGGGAGGGCACTCTGACCTTGCAAAAGATGCCTGGACAGTTCTGTTGGCATTCTCTGGTAGAAATTCCTCAGGTGATTAGCAGTAAACTGACCCTTTCTTGAAGAGAGAAGGCAAAACCTGGGAGGGTGGACCTCATAGAACTGCACAGGATCTGTAACATACAGTAATTAACAGGGAAAAGCCCATTACAAGAATCGTCTCAACTCTGTTGCTTTTGGGGTCAAGTGAAACAAATCCCCAGCGAAACTGTTAGTTAAAATTGAAATATGATAGGGTGAGGGTACCACAGTAATTTACTTTGCCTTTTTGTGCTGATGTAATCGGTCGCTGACAAGTTTTCTTATAATACAGTTTAGTTAGTTATTTTTCTTCTGCCTCTCACATATAATATGTCAAGATATCAATTAATAGGGTTTCTGTATTTTTCCCAACAAAAAACTACACAGCTGCACATGAATGCGTGGAGGTATGTTGGAATTTGGTTTATTTTATAGCACCTCAAACTTACAAGTCAGTTTATGTTATATGATATTCTGGAAAGTTATACAATTTTATCTTTGATTTCTCCTATATGAGTTGGAAATGATTTTTTTTAATTTATTAATTTTAATGTAGACCAAAGGCAATTTCTATTGCTCATGATTTCCCACAATAGTGATATAGAACAAAAAAAAAAAAAAATGAAAGAAGCAAGAAGCAACCTCAGTAGAAGTTAGTGCCCCCTATACTGCAGGGTTAAACAGAGTTAGGAAGAAAAAGATAACGAAATACCAAGGTATTATGTATGACATGAAAAGAAATTGGAATCTTAGGAAGATTTCTATCGTTCCAGTAATTATAGGAACGACTAGGCTCATAAAAAAGAATAAAAAAAAAAACTACCTGGCAAATATACCCGGTGAACCAAGTACAAGAGAGATAAAACGATTCCACTTACAGAGACAGTTAGGATTTTAAAACGATCTCTCGGTTGGAATGTATGAGGGAGCAGGTGAATTCCTAGCTAAAAGAAAAATGATGAGAAAATAAAAAAATGAGGCAAGAGGGTGTAGAGATCTGGAATCATTTTTCTAGTCTTATTTTAGTTGTCCTCTTATTTTAATGCCAAGCTTTGTCTATCATTCTACTTGTCGGTCAATTGTTCTGTCACACCTTAGCTTGAAATAGCATTTCTTAGCTAAATAAGCAGATTGAATGATGTCATCAAATATTATGAGAAACTCTCCACATTGTTTGGATTCTTGGGACTTCTGTTCTCATCTTAAGTGTTATTCTTACAACGTTTCAGTTAATGTAACTTCCCACTTTCTTCAAGAGTATTTTATCAAACTCTGGCATCTTTCTGGCAAACTAGGAGATCTGCATAGAATTTGAAATGGAACTCCATGGGAGTAGCATGCTCTTGTTCCATCAGCCATGACTGAGTAGAAGTCCTAAGTCTTGGTAATTGTATTTTGAGTTTCGCCACACCATTAAGCTCTAGAAGAGTGTAACTGAATTTACCAAGTACTTTAACCACTTTATCACGGGGACTTGTGGACTCTGTTCGTTTGTTTGTCTCTCACATTAAATTTAAAAAAGATTTTGGGGTCAGTCATTTTAATGTTAGAAATAGTATTTTTTTATTTTTCAATCTTAAGTATGAAACAACATTTTTGTCTGTTGCACTTAAGTTGTTTTGCCACATGGAAAACTTATAGGAAATGAGAGAAAAGAGACAGTGAATGAATGAAATAACTGCAGCCTTATAAGACCAAACTGATCCCTATGTGCCTGCATTTCTCTATGACTCACTTTTGGTCCCTCATCTATGCGTTGTGTATTGACTAGTAACATCATTCTGACAAATAAAACTTTCTTTGTTAATTTGATTATGCTGAAATAAAAGTTTATAACCATTCTGTCAGTTTAGTTGGATAATCATATGCTCTATGTATATCTACTGCCTCTAAAATTGATATGATCATTTATAATTGTGTTGTCGATTATTTTGACTTGTTATATAGACATATGAAAGGAGAGAGAGAGTGAGATAAAGTGAGAAAGAGAAAGAGAGATCTATATAAAGTTTGGTATTTATTTTACACATATCCACCTCAAACAAGACATAGTGTCACTTGGACGTGTTACAGAGGAGAGGGAGAAGTTGCAGGTGGCAGGGATGGTTCTGGAAAGGATGGTCAGTTATCTGAGCTTGCAAGGATGACGTCAATAGAGACCAGACCTAGAAGGGTTGGTCAAAGCAGCAATCCTGGATCCAGGTGCACCGAGAACGATGTTAAAGAAGTTCAAAATGGAGGATGTAGAATTCCCAGGGATAGGTATCAGCAGGACTGACCAACATTTCAGACAATGCATGGAGGAATGTTCTGACATCATCTGTCCGAATAAAAAAGAGACAGCCAGAAAATGATAAGAGAAGCAGTGACTGAGGACAGAAAAGCAGACACATTATCTTTTTGCCAGTTTGCATACACAATCCACAACCCTGTTAGGCTGTCAGTGTTGTCACTGGAAAATAAACATTGTTTCTAATCATTCATTCTTATTATTTGTTATTTAAAAAGTACAAGAGACATTTTTTTGTGTTCACGTCTGATTGTGGAGGTACGCATAATTATACAGATTTCAAACAACCTCCGACTAGCGATCCAGCTAGTCTTATAAATAACACAACAGATGCAAGGGCCAAGTATTTGGAATTATATCTACAGGGTCACTATGTAGAGAGTTAAACAGCAAGCTGTTTGTTCATATTACACTTAAATTTCTGCATGTCAGCAGGAAACCGATGTTATGTAGTTGGGAATACAAGAAATTATCTGTTACTTATCTGCCTGTCGATCTGTCTATACATTTATGTGCATCTAACTTGATCTAGCTATCTATCTAACTTGATCTAGTTATCTATCTAACTTGATCTAACTATCTATATAACTTGATGTAGCTATCTATCTAACTTGATCTAGCTATCTATCTAACTTGATCTAGTTATCTATCTAACTGGCGAGGTAAACAAGAGACGAGATGTGAATATGTTTTGATAAACTTGTCAAAACTATAAAATGGACAAGTTGCACCGGAAGTTCTAACAGCAGCTGACTGGAAGGACATATTGTTGTCACATGTTCAGGTTGGCTGGACATAGAGCAGAGTTGGAATTTGGACGTCAAAGAGAGTGGACGGTTAAACAAGTCGTCCCCTCCCCCTTGGGAGGGAGATGACGTGTCTCGAAATTGGAGATTAATAGAATTAATGACTCAAGCAAAGATACTTTCCATTCTTCTGCGATCGACGCGTGGAAAGGGAATAAAAACTATATATAAAACCAACTATCGTCTTGGACTGAAATGCATTTGTTCAAACAGATTTCCAGCTTCCCTCCAAGAACAGATGAATTCCAGGTGGACCACAAGATCAATGACGCGGATAAAAAGTTGAAAAGATATGTTGAAATACATGTATGTGTTTATGTTATGTATGACATACACACACTCGCATAGGAACATTTAGACAATCACATAATGAACTCAAATAGATCACAAAGATAATGAGTCCAGATAGTGAAGAGCCACTAGATAGATAATAGTGACACGTACATGCACTCAAACCTATAACGTAACACTGATAGTCAAGCAGTTTGAGGGAAGAAACTATTGGAGTAGATGGCTTTCCGGCATCTAAGGGTCTCTACAGTGAAGGAGTAGGATTTTGCTGCGGAAGTACTCACATCAAGGGGACACAGGTGCACATATTTATATATTTGCATGTACAAGAGAGAGAATGAATAAAGTACTCATTGTTTGTTAATCTAAAATATTCACTTAGACTAAGTCTACCATCTTGTGCATCGTGCATGTCAATTAAATCTTAAATTGTCACCATTGAACATGATTAGATGCATAAAATCTAAATAAGTTTAATTTTGCAAACATTACATAAAAATTATCGAAAATGTTTTCAAATGTTCGAAAATCTAAATAATTTTATGTCAACATTGTAATAATTACCAGTGTATAAAACATCATAATCAATAATATATATAATCTTGGCAGTTTTTAACCTTTAAAACTATACAAAAAAAAAAAAAAAATTATTTTCTATCATTCGTTAGAAAACTATTTAGTCAGTAAGTCATTCGATCACCTGCAATCACTGCATCAACTTGCTCTCTCGAATTCACTATAGTACCAGTAATAATTTATTTTTTAAGGGATCATCAGTTGTTTACGATGAAATACTGTTTTGGGGATTTATATATATATATATATATATATATATATATATAGTCTGAAAAAGCTTTGAGTGAAAAAAAAATGTAAAAATAAAAACAAAGAATGCAGTTTAAATTCCTAGGAAAAAAACTAACTTTAACCTATCGCAAACTTAGCACCTACATAATCCGACTTCTAAAAAGTTTACAATTGCAATAGATAATTTAACTATATAAGAATGGAAAAAGAAAAAAAGAGAAAATCTTAACTAAAATTAATATATAGCACTCTGAAAATAATATACGAAAAAATCCTAGAGACCCCTTTCACCAATAAACTCATCAGGAGTAATCATTAGATATCAAAAAATGCAAAAAGACGAATTAAATTGTCACGCAAGAGTAAATACAGAGATATACCAAAAAAAAAAAAACACAAGGAAAGAAAAGACGAATGAGAATACGTGTGTAATCTATATATTAATACGATAGCGTGTGTGTTCTTTTGTGTGTCAAGCTTACATCCGGGTCGTTTAATTGTTATGTTCTTCTATTTCTTGTCATAAATAATTTTACCAACAATTCTTCATAAGCTTTGGTTTCGATTTCGATTATGGCTGAAGGAACTCAAGTTATATATATATATATATATATATATATATATATATATATATATATATATTTTTTTTTTTTTTTTTTCTCATAAGTTTTTATTTTGGTTTCCATTCAAGCTAATGCACCCAAGTCATATGGATATATTATTTTTATTTTTAAAATCGCAACTTTATAATATATAAGAATCGATAGAACTTTAACTCTCTAATAATATATACGAAATCTGCATAAATTAAAATATCATATTTAAGCATATTTTATGACTGAGCTTTATCGGGCGTCCATCCTAGTTTAGATAAATACTTTTGCAGTTTTAACAAAAAACTTACAATAATATCAGAGCGTCTCCATTTACACTGAAGATCTACAGAATGCCAACATCAATATATTACATATGAATGAGCCCCTTGTGGAATTTCCACAGGTCCCGCTAGCTTTTATTATTATTACAAACTGACTTTTACGGATATTTATATGGATTGGCACTCATTTGTGTCTACCTTTAGAAAAATAGGGTTTATTAAGACATTGGTATATAGAACCCTTAGAATTTGTTCTTTCAACAAACTCGAACACAAATTGAATACTGTTAAAGACATTTTCATTCATAATGGTTATGCGGAGAATTTGATTAATTATATTATGAATAAAGTGGAAAAATACGATTCTCAACATATATATCATTTAAAGATTTTGGAGTCAGTCTCAATTCTTTCATGCAAGCCGTTACTTTTCCGACAAAAAGAATTCGTTAAATCATTAGACTTTCTTGTAGATATATCTAAATGGTTCTCATACTCCTTCCATCTCAATTGTACGTATATTTTATATTATTGTATATATATTTCACACATATTTATATTCGCCTTTTCTTTCCTTGTTTTTTTTTTCCATATAAGTATTTATTCTTGCATGACAATTTAATTAATCTTTTTGCATCTTTTGATACCTACGATTAACTCATAATGAAAGGGGTCTGCAGGGTTTGTTCGTATCTTATTTTTAAAACACTGTATAGTTTTTGTACCGTTAAAAAGTTATATATATATATATATATATATATATATATATATATATATATATATATATATATATACCTTGCTAGACAACTACTAACACCCGAAAGTATCCTGTACCTCTATAAGGCCACCATTCGCCCATGTATGGAGTATTGCTGTCACATTTGGGCTGGTGCATCTGCTACTAGTCTCTCGCTCCTTGACAAGGTTCAAAAGAGAGTCGCAAACCTGATAGGCCCTGAACTGGCATCTAAGCTTCAGCCTCTGTCCCATCGACGAAATGTTGCATCCCTCTGCCTTTTCTACAAGTATTTTAGTGGTGAATGCTCTGACGAACTGCAATTACTTGTGCCCCCACGACGTGAGCACCCTCGACAAACCCGACAGGCTGCTAAATCCCACCCCCACACTGTAGAGATCCCTAGATGTAAAAGATCTTTTTACTCCAATAGTTTCTTTCCCAGAACCGCTAGACTCTGGAATTCCATTCCAGGTCCCTGCTTCCCCAACAGTACTGACGTGCAGAAATTAAAGTGTAACGTGAACCGACATCCTGCTGCCCAAATCCCTACATAGTACCCCAGTAGTTGTTGCCCCTGATAGTAGCCCCCTACACCAAAGTGGCAATTTGCCTTGTTTGGGGTGAAGATGTAATAATATATATATATATATATATATATATATATATATATATATATATATATATATATATATATATTCAAGCATGTCTGATTGAACATGACAGAGTTATTCTTTTCTTTTTTCTGATTTTTCGTGATATCTTTTCTATTCGCCAAGCAGCCTTTTTATTTCAGCTGGCATTTGTATATAATGGCGCCCAAAAGTTGTTGTTCAGCCATATTCTTCTCAAACGCTTTCTATCGGTGCATCCGATTATCATCAGGAGTGATTGCTGTAGTTATGGTTTTCTTTTTCTTTTGAGCAAAACTGGGCTGAACTGCTAATATATATATATATATATATATATATATATATATATTGCCAGCAAGTCATTATTCAAGCACGTCCGATTGAACACAACCGAGTTATTCTTTTTTCCAATTTTTCTGGATATCTTTTCCATTCGCCAAGCGGTCTTTTTTTTATTTCAGCTGGCATGTTGTATAAAATGGCGCTCAAAAGTTGTTGTTCAGCCATATTCTTCTCAAGCGCTTTCTATTGGTGCATCCCATCGTCGTCAGGAGTGCTTGAGAAGAATATGGCTGAACAACAACTTTTGGGCGCCATTAAATACAACATGCCAGCTGAAATAAAAAAGTCTGCTTGGCGAATTGAAAAGATATCCAGAAAAATCGGGAAAAAGAATAATGATTTGCTGCCAATATATATATATATATATATATATATATATATATATATATATATATATATAATTTCTTTTCTTTCTTTTTCTTTCTCTTCAAACAATGTTCTATTGTCAAGAGTGTTTTTATTTATAAAGTCTGAAGAAATGCTGGTTTTTGAAAATTTTCAAACGATATAATGTTTGAAATTGTCGACCGGGCATGGAAACAATTGTAACGTAAAATTAAATACACTTTTTGTTGCCATCAACAGCTTTTTTGAAGTCTTGATTTTGCATACACAGTATATTAATGCTCAATTATGAAATATGATAATTTTGTAACTTACTTTTTAAGTCATCTCTTTTTGGGTTAGTACTTATTGGTATATGAAAATTTACTGGATTACACGAACTCAGTATATTATATACAAGTCTATATATATATATATATATATATATATATATATATATATATATATATAAAATTGACAGTGTGTGAGTGTGGAATAGTCTCTGTCAAATGACTTTGTTAATTTTTGATCTACAGCTTTGAAACTTGATATATCGGCTATTCAGACCCATTTGGTTTTGAGCTGGTATAAAAGCTACTAAGGGGTAAAAATTGGAAAATTGAAATTTGGCTGAAGGTAAACTTATCATTTATATATGTGCAAATATACATTTATTCATTTAATTTGGTTAACTTGTATGCCAGAGAGCTAAATATTTTGGTTTCGATTTTAGCTGATAACACCAAAGTCATTTATTTTTAAACTTTTAAAATCGCTACTATATATATATATATTAGGTACAATATAATAATCAACAGAGAATTGGCTCTATAATAATAAATATGTATCAGCATAAATTAAAATATTATATTTTACAACCAGGCAATGGCGGGCGGCCTACTATTATATATATTTTAATACTTATATATATATATTAAAATAAGCTTAATAAATAATAATAATGTTATAAATATATATATATATATATATATATATATATATATATATATATATATATATATATATTACAATAGAAAAAGTAATATGATTAAGTTTGTCAGAAACATCGTTCATGGAGTGTGAGGACTAAAGGACAACATAAAAAAGTGAGAGTTACAAGGCTGCCAAAAGTAAACCCAAGACCTACTTCCTTCCTTCCTTCCTTAAACAGTTACTTATTACTAATCAACACCTTTAATCATTATGCCACGTGAACAATCTACCAATGTTGAGTAAATAAAGGGATCAGTTCGAAATTTCATACGGGTTCCTGAGTTCAATATAAAGGTTTCCAGGTTCGACAAAGGTTAATAATTCTATAATCCAAAAGATCGTGACAATAATTACCAACATGAGAACTGCAGTTCAAATAGTACCAATTTTTCATCACTCCTTATCTCTAAATATTCTGAAGCATAATTATTAGAAAACTTGGTTTGTCTTCTCTCTAAGGAGAATAGAATTAGTATTTACCTTCCTCTCACTGCAAGAAGATGTGACACAAAGTCAAAAGGTCGGGATTAAAAAAACAGCAGCCAAGAGGCAGAGCATTCTGGCCTACAAATTGCTTGAGAGGCCCTGTCAGCATTTTCTAGTAGGTGTGCCTTGGGCAATTTTTAAAAAATATATTTTTAACCTAAACAAGACACAGTGCCACTTTTGTGTAGGGGAATACTATCTGGGACCTAAATTGCAGGGATACTATGTAGGGAATTCAGCGGCAAGGTGTTTGTTTACATTACCCTTGAATTTCTGCATGTCAGTAAAGTCAGTGAAGAAGGAACTCGGAAGGGAATTCCAAAGTCTAACAGTTCTGGGGAAGAAACTATTAGATCAGAAGGATTTCTAGCATCTGGGAATCTCTATTATATAATGGTGGGATTTTGTTGTTTGTTAGGTTTGTCAGGGCGGGGGGAGGTATTTACATCGAGGGGGTAAAGGGTTTGTAATCGTCGGAGCATCTACCATTAAAATACTTGTAAAACAGGCAAAGGGATGCAAACATTTCATCGATGGGACAGAGATTAAAGCCTAGCTTACTTTTTGGGACCTATTAGGTCGGCGACTCTCTTTTGAACCCTACCCAGGAGTAAGAGACTAGTAGCAGATACACCACCTCCCATGTGACAACAATGCTCCATTCATGGGCGAATTGTGGCTTTGTAGAGGTACAGGATACTTTCAGGTGTAAGTAACTTTCTAGCATGATAGTGAGAGCCCACCTTCCTCGCAGCAGCCGCGGCAATGTCCCTGATGTATCTTTCAGGTAATGTATCATTAGTCATAGCTATTGGTGATTGAGAAGGTTTCTTGTAATCATTAAAGGAAACGCGCTTAGTCTTGGCAGCATTGAATGTTACCATTCATTTTTGTCCCCATTCCACTACAGCCTGAAAATCTTCCTCTAGGGTTTCTTCCATAGCCTTGGATATGTGTTCATTTATTTTCCTCTCATGCCTATTATAGAGCATGGTGTCATCAACAAATATACCCATCTCAGAGACAATTCTATCAGGGAAGTCATTAATGAGTATCAGGAATAATAAAAGTCCAAGGATCGACCCTGAGGTACACTCATATTGTTTTAACATACGATTATAGGACATCCTGGATTTTTCTCTTATTCAAGAAGGATTTAATCATTTTAAGTATTCGTCTAGTAATACCATAGGATCTGGTTTTCATGAGAAGACCATTGTGCCATACCCTGTTAAAAGCTTTAGATATATCTAGGGCCACTGCCCTCCCCCTCCCCTGCATTATCCAGTGCATGGTATATATGTTCAGAAATTACAGTTAGGATATCTGCAGTAGAACGGGCTTGCTTAAATCCATATTGTTGGTTGGACAGAAGACAACTGCAAGGTGATGGACTAGAGCTTGATTAATTATAGACTCAAATATTTTGGCAAAAAGAGGGAAGCCAATAATTTAATGGGTCAGGTCTTTCACCAGAATTCTCGTAAACAGAAGCAATTTTCCAGCAGTCAGGAAAGCAAGATTCATTAAGGCATTTGTTGAAAAGTTTAGAGAGAACTGGAGCAACCTCAGCAGAGCATTTTTTAATAGTATAGTTGGGATGAGATCAGGTCCACATGCTTTTGAGGTGTTATGATATCATATACTTGAGGAGTGATTTTCAGATCATCTAGTGTAGTTTCTGTCCACAAAGGCAAATCATGGCGGGAGTGGTTTGCTGGGTCCAAAGTAGAGTTTGAGGTAAACCGACAGGCAAGTATGTTAGCCTTCTCGATTGTCATGCAAACCTGATGATTATTGGATAGTGGGGGAATTGTGCCCATTATTTACTACACTATTGTAGATTTTCCAGAAATTACAAGTTTCTAATTTCTGCGCTTCAATGCGTTTTCTGGCAGTTTCGGTGTATTGTCTCTTAGCTGTCACTATTTCTTTCTTACTGGATTTATGTCGGATAAATCTGTGGTATGCATGCTGTCTTCGAGCAATGGCAGCTGCACAAGTAGAAGTAAACCATTTGAGAGAGTGGGGTTTGCTAGAGAACTTTCGTGTGGGAACATGTGCTTCAATTGCTGCTTTGATCCATTCAGTGGACTCATTTGAGCTCTGTTCCACAAGAAGAGAAAAGATATTTCCCCATGGCGGATTTCTGATGCGATCCCTGATGGCATTCCAGTCGGCCTTATTGTATTACTGTGTCATTTTGAGCAATGGCTCTTCAACTTTGGGTCGAGGGTTTAGAGTGATGTCTATCATTATCACAGCATGATCAGCATTTCCGAGAGGACAACTAGCAATAAACCTCTTCTCAAAGCATGAGAATATAATATCTGGGAGAGTGGACCTCCTAGAACTGCACAGAACTACACTTCATCCAACAGAAAAACGAGCACCTTAATAATTTCTGGTATCCTCTTCCTTCACAGTGCGTTAAGGTCCATACTATGTGATCAGGATAAACTTCAAATGTGGTTCCAATAATTTCTGTGCATATATATTCGCAAATCAATATTGTGTTGAACATCAGTGAAATATACTTTTATTTACTGCCTAACTTTTACTGGACGTGACATAAGATCCACTCAATGTGGAGGACATCTAGATCCCCAAAAGGGGAACATTATGTTACTTGTATTAGCTTCATGATTATTATCAAGATAGAAATATCCTTAAATCCTAAAAAAGGGTTTTCCAAAAGATATACATTAAACTAGCAGGGGTGTCCAGCGTTGCTCGGATGTTTGTAGGTGTGTTAAAAAAATAAAAAAATAGTGGTATTAGGCAGGCAGGCTCGAACCCGTGATGCGAAAGCAGAGAATAAAGAGAAAGAAAAGCTGACATCTTACTATATCTATGCTAAGATGTGATAGGAAATGAAAAGCTTCAAATTTAGTGATGTCAATCGAAAAGTTGACTTGCACAAATAAGTTAAGAATCACGCAGATGCAGAAATGAACGTTGGCTGAAGGCCAGTTAAGCTGTCCGCTTTCTGCCGTTTTATTTATTTGTTTCCCCACGATGTTGGGGCAAATCAGTTCTCCAGTAAAAGGGGGAGCTCTGGCAGTGTCCAAATGAAAAGCAATTGTCTGATATGAAGGGTTTTCCCCACATTGATCAAAGCTAATTGCCTTTCTGGACGTCCTGGTGGGAAGACTGATGAATCGACTTTACATCGATTAGTTTTGCTTTATTTATTCAAAAAAGACAAGCAAACATGCAAAAGGATGGAATAGAGGGAATTTTTTAAAAGTCAATCAAAATAAACGTAGAGACGACATCCGTTTTCGAATCCAACATATTATAATCTAGGAAGTATAAGGAAACTTCTATATAAATGTAACCTCGTCAAGAACCACCACGAAAAAAGCTTTTGTGGATATACAAAAATGCGTGCAGCTGTTTTGCCATATAGAACAAATACTGATTTTTTAAAGTAATGGGTGGTTTCTTATCTTCAAGTGGTCTCTGGGCCTTGATAAGTGGTGACTCCTTTGTAAAAAGAAAGTGATTTTATAAAAGACAGGTTGGTCCCCCCTTGCCAAACTTTCACAAAACACTCGACTACCTACAACTAATATCAACAATTTTCCCCCACTATCTATCTATGCCTAAATCTAAATGTAGATTCTATGAACAAAGCTTCTTTTCTAAAACTGCCCACCTGTGGAACACTATTCCAGTGTCCTCCTTCCCAACTGATTACAATATAGTAGTTTTCAAGTCCAAAGTAAACAAGGTCTTGTTGAGCTGTCCCCTTAAATAATCCAAATTCTACATCATACATTCGTTAACCCTTATCCTCGAGTAGCCGTTGGACCTTGATAAGTGTTGACTCCCTTGTAAAAAAAAAGTTATTATATATTTGAAAATGGAATAGATAATGTCATAAAACATAGTTGTAATTGGCAAAAGCAACGTGACGTCATAAAGGATGAATGGTAGTTAAAAAAGCAGCAGTAGTTGCAACTGTTAGCTATTGCTGCTGGCTCTGCCTGTTATTGTTGTATTTTTGTTTACTTAGCATCATTCGTGATGATTTTCTTGGCATTTGTTTCCCCGGATTTTTTTCTGTTAAGAATTTTCTCTAGAAGGATATCGGGTACCTATGGGAGGGACCACATGAAGGTTGCCAACGTCCCTAAGTGAAAGTGTTTTTGCCAGTCCATGTTGTTAACCACTGAGCCACCATCAACTCCCGGCTGCTGCTATCAAAATTTCAGTTAAGTTGTAGTGGTATAGTTTACCTTTCCATGCACAAAATGAAAATGGTTTAATTCTTTGGGAAAACACTCGCCCAAATTAATAAAAATGAATAAAAACGTTTAGAGCCAATCAGATGCATTTCTTTGAATTTGCTAAATTTGCAATTTTGATCCACCACAAGTGTATAATAAGCCAGATTTTTCTTTAATAAAAATTTTGAACTAAAATTCATGACGAGTTAACATCTAGTTTATGCCAGCTCCTTTTGACCGTCTGTTGGGCTTCGGAATGCTATTTTTCAACTCACACACAGTCATACACATACACACTCTGACATTAATGCTATGCGCACAATAACTTAACTCTGTCACACTATTGTCTGCTGATTCACACTGATTGAAAACAAACATATAAACACATTCTTTTTAATACTCCTAACATTTCTCATTGATTTTTCTACGATGAAAACTATAGTAGCGGGATGTGCAAAAGTTGCGTGTTGCTTTTGTAGTCAGGGTCGCCAGTTATAGGAACTCCACTGTGTGGCGAGTGCCAAGGTCGCATGATGAATTTATAGAAAATGAACAACAGTTATGATCGTATTAGAAATATTAAGTTTAGTAAGTTCCGATGTAAGGGTTTGCGAAGTAACGAAGGATTAGTGAAATGACGGTTTTCATGCAGAATTCACATGGAGTTTAAGATTACTGATTTTTATGAACAGAGTGTCACACGTTGCTTGAAATGAATGTGATTATTTTCTCAGAGAAAAACAGTCATTAAATTATGTAAGCGAAATGTGTGTGTGTGTGTGTGTGTGTGTGTGTGTGTGTGTGTGTGTGTGTGTGTTCATCACATAAGAAAACAGTAGTTTGAAAAAACTTGTTAAAAGGAGAATTAATTCCCGTTCGATGGGGTAATTTGCCATGATGGAATGTTTATATGTGTGCGGGTGGCCAAATCATGACGTTATGTGCTTACACGTCCTGATATACATGCACATTGAAAACAGTGATTGCTACGAAAATGTCTCTGCCACAGATTTGTTCCGGCCGTATGTAGCGATCGCTACAAAACAAATGAACAGTAACTCTTATTAATAACTTTCAATCAAATGCAATTTGTGTATTTGAGTGGAGAAGTTTTGATTACAATTTTTCTGACCTCTAGATATTTTACCTTTTAATTATCAAATCAGGCTTCTTCATTATCTCAGCTAATAACCCCTCCCTTGTTCTGCAAGTACATTTAAAACATTACAGACATTTTATGTTTTCCGGTCTCTATAAACTTTCACTTTTATATAATAGATTTACTTTGTGAAACAATGCTTTTGAACTTGTTATTTTGTTTGTGTTTATCATATAACATTTCCATCAATCCCTCCCACTTGCGTATACCTTAAACTGTTTTCCTTAACACCAGCTCCCCTAAAAGCTTTACGTCCAAAAGTAGAACCTCAAAAAGTTATTAAAAAGTTTTTAAAATTAAATATTTATAACACATACTGATTTAACAGGTTATGAGTGTTATTTTTTGTTTTGTTTTTTTTTGTTTTTCTTTATTTTTGGAATACTTTGAGATGAGACTTCATAAGTTGTGCATTCATTCTTTTTGCAAACCATTAACCTCATCTTCAGCCAACTCATCCTCTGGCCTTCTTCAGGTGATTAACTGCAACGTGATAGTAATGCGTGGTCTTGCAATTTATTCCCAGTAATTACTGCCTTCTATAGTTGTTGTCTCACTACGTTTTTGGCCAATTAATCCTTTGGCCTGTTTGGATAGAACCACTATCTTCAGACAATTCTCACCTGGAACCGTAGATACTCAATGCCTCTGTCAACTGCGCTACTGAAGAAGGCAAGAGGATGAGTTGGCCGAAACATGCTGAAACAACAACTATGAAGATGAGGATAATAGTCCACAAAAAGAATGAATGCACAGGATATGGGTGGTTTACTAATCTTATAAAAAGACAGGTTTTGAGCTTTGGAAAGTCTCAACACCAGAGGCGATAATCACACAACATTCGGGAAGTCTCCTTAGTTCTAGTTTTTGTCCCTATACACAACATAAATGATCTTGGTGATTTCGCAATAGATCGATCATTGGTATCTTAAGTTGAAGTATTACTGGGAGCTGTAATAAAGATATAAAAGCGGACCCTCATTGGTTAATATCGCTTCTGTACAGATATTACAGCAGCGTGACCATTCAGAACTTTCTATTCCTCTAAACATTTATTCAAGGGAATATAACTAAATCATTTTAAAACTCTTCTCTGTCCTTTAACAAACTTGGTCAATTCGAGGTCCATCAAACAAACGTTTCTTATTCTAGGCTTAGTGCAGACACACACTTGCTATAGTAAAGTGCAAATGCAGAAATCCATTCAAATAAAGTGGATTACAGAAACATGCGAATACTCTCACCCTACCGAAAGAAGGCGGCCAGCACGTGTGAGCAATGTCTTTGTTAGGAAACCTTTATTCAATTCACAAACATTAATAGTAAAGAACATTGATCCCAAGTTCTGCCGCCATCTCGAAGTGTGAGTCAGTCATATTGTAATTGTCCTGAGTCATAATAAATCGTTTGGCCTGAGTCAACAAGCAACAAATAAAAAATAACAGCGCGACGAAAATTGGAAACGACAGAGACAGAAGCAACAGTGAACATCAGATACCGCAATCCTGTTGCTGATGTAAGCATATGAGAATTCTATTGATAATTCAAGCTTGACAGACAAATCAAATTTCTAGTGATGATTAAAGGATGACAGACTAATGACAATTCTATTGATGGATTAAACATGACAGACTAATAAACAATTCTATTAATGATTTAAGCATGACAGACGAATACAAAATCTATTGATAATTTTAACATAAAAGATAAAAATTCTATAAAAGATTTAAACATGACAAACTAATAAAAATTCAGTTGATGATTTAAACATGATAAACTAATAAAAATTCTATTGATGATTTAAACATGACAAATCATAAAAAATTCAATTGATGTTTTATACATAACAACTAATACAAATTAAATGGATGATTTAAACATGACAAACTAATAAAAATTCTATTTATTATTTAAACAGGACAAACTAATCAAATTCTATTGATGATTTAAACAGGAAAAATTAATAAAAATTCTATTGATGATTTAAACATGACAAACTAATAAAAATTCTATTGATTATTTAAACATGAAAAACTAATAAAAATTCTATTGATTATTTAAACATGACAAATCAATAAAAATTCTATTGATGATTTACACATGACAAACTAATAAAAATTCTATTGATGATTTAAACATGACAAACTAATAAAAATTCTATTGATGATTTAAACATGACAATTGATAAAGATTCCATTGGAAATTTAAATGTGACAAACTAATAAAAATTCTATTGATGATTTAAACATGACAAACTAATAAAAATTCTATTGATGATTTAAACATGACAAATTGATAAAAACTATAATGATTATTAAAACATGACTTACTAATTAAAATTCTATTGATGATTTAAACATGACAAACTGATAAACATACTATTGGTGATTTAAACATAACAAACTAATAGAAATTCTATTGATTATTTAAACATGACACACTAATACAAATTCTATTGATGATTTATACATGAAAAATTTATAAATATTCTTTTGATGATGTAAACATG
The DNA here is from genome assembly GCF_053919585.1 of Euprymna scolopes. Classification (NCBI taxonomy): domain Eukaryota; kingdom Metazoa; phylum Mollusca; class Cephalopoda; order Sepiida; family Sepiolidae; genus Euprymna; species Euprymna scolopes. The sequence continues at coordinate 179,198,303 of NC_136486.1, read as the reverse complement.
AAAAATTAAAAAAAATTTTATTCATGATTTATACATGACAAATTAATAAAAACTCTATTGATTATTAAAACATGGGAAACTAATAAACATTCGATTGATGATTTAAACATGACAAACTAATAAAAATGGAATTGATGATTTAAACATGACAAATTAATAAAATTCTATTGATGATTAAACATGACAATCTAATAAAAATTCTATTGATGATTTAAACATGACACACCAACAAAATTTCTATTGAATTTTTAAACATGACAAACTAATAAAAATTCTATTGATGATTTAAACATGACAAACTAATAAAAATTCTATTGATGATTTATACATGACAAATTAATACAAATTCTATTGATGATTTAAACATGACAAATTAATACAAATTCTATTGATGATTTGAGCATGACAAATAAATAAAAATTCTATTGATGATTTAAACATGACAAACTAATAAAAATTCTATTGATGATTTAAACATGACAAAATAATAAAAATTCTATTGATAATTTAAACATGACAAACTAATAAAAATTCTATTGATGATTTGAGCATGACAAATAAATAAAAATTCTATTGATGATTTAAACATGACAAACTAATAAAAATTCTATTGATGATTTAAACATGACAAAATAATAAAAATTCTATTGATGATTTAAACATGACAAACTAATAAAAATTCTATTGATGATTTAAACATGACAAACTAATAAAAATTCTATTGATGATTTAAACATGACAAAATAATAAAATTTCTATTGATGATTTAAACATGAGCAATGAATAAAAATTCTATTGATGATTTAAACATGACAAACTAATAAAAATTCTATTGATGACTTAAACATGAATAAAAATTCTATTGATGATTTGAGCATGACAAATAAATAAAAATTCTATTGATTGTTTAAAATATGAAAGATTAATAAAAATTCTATTGATGATTTATACATGATAAACTAATAAAAATTCTATTGATGATTTAAACATGACAAACTAATAAAATTGTATTGATTATTTTAACATGACAAATTAATACAAATTGATAACAATTCTATTGATGATTTAAACATGACAAACTAATAAAATTTCTATTGATGATTTATACATGACAAATTAATAAAATTTCTATTGATGATTTAAACATGACAAAATAATAAAAATTCTATTGATGACTTAAACATGACAAACTAATACAATTTCTATTGATGATTTAAACATGACAAACTAAAAAAAATTCTATTGATGATTTATACATGACAAATTAATAAAAATTCTATTGATGATTTATACATGACAAACTTATAAAAATTCTATTGATGATTTAAACATGACAAACTAATAAAATTTCTATTGATGATTTAAACATGACAAAATAATAAAATTTCTATTGATGATTTAAACATGACAAACTAATAAAATTTCTATTGATGATTTAAACATGACAAATTAATAAAAATTCTAATGATTATTTAAACATGACAAACTAATAAAAATTCTATTGATGACTTAAACATGACAAATTGATAAAAATTCTATTGATGATTTATAAAAATTCTATTGATAAGTTGAACATGACAAACTAATAAGAATTCTATTGATGATTTATACATTGCAAACTAATACAATTCTATTGATGATTTAAACATGACAAACTAATAAAAATTCTATTGATGATTTAAACATGTCAAATTAATAAAAATTCTATTAATGATTTATACATTGCAAATTAATAAAATTATATTGATCATTAAAACATGATAAACTAATAAAAATTCTATTGATGATTTAAACATGACAAATTAATAAGAATTCTATTGATTATTTAAACATGACTAACTAATAAAAATTATATTGATGATTAAAACATGATAAACTAATAAAATTTCTATTGATTATTTACACATGACAAATTAATAACAATTCTATTAATGATTTATACATTGCAAACTAATAAAATCCTATTGATGATTTAACCATGACAAACTAATAAAATTCTATTGATTATTTTAACATGACAAATTATTAAGAATTCTATTGATTATTTAAACATGACTAACTAATAAAAATTATATTGATGATATAAACATTACAAACTAATAAAATTTCTATTGATGATTTAAACATAACAAATTAATAAAATTCTATTGATGATTTAAACATGACAAATTAATAAAAATTCTATTGATGATTTAAACATGACAAACTAATAAAAATTCTATTGATGTTTTAAACATGGCAAACAAATACAACTTCTATTGATGATTTAAACTTGACAAATTAATAAAATTCTATTGATTATTTATACATGAAAAAGATATAAAAATTCTTGTGATGATTTAAACATGACAATCTAATAAAAATTCTATTGATGATTTATACATGATAAATTAATAAAAATTCTATTGATGATTTAAACATGACAAAGTAATAAAATTCTATTGATGATTTGAACATGACAAATTAATACAAAGTCTATTGATCATTTACACATGACAAATTAATGAAAGTTCTATTGACTATTTAAAAATGACCTACTATAAAAATTGTATTGATGATTTATACATGGCAAAGTAATAAAATTCTATTGATTATTTAAACATGAGAAACTAATAAAAATGCTATTGATAATTTTAACATAACAAACTAATAAAAATTGCATTGATGATTTAAACATGACAAACTAATACAAATTCTATTGATGGTTTAAACATGACAAACTAATAAAACTTCTATTGATGATTTTAACATGACAAATTAATAAAAATTATATTAATGATTTAAACATGAAAAATTAATAAAAATTCTATTGATTATTTCAACATGAAAAACTAATAACAATTCTATTGATTATTTAAACATGACAAATTGATAAACATTCTAATGATTATTTAAACATGACAAATAAAAAACAATTCTATTGATGATTAAAACATAACTAACTAATACAAATTCTATTGATGATTTAAACATGGCACACAAATAAAACTTCTATTGATGATTTAAACATGACAAACTAATAACAATTCTATTGGTTTTTTTATACATGACAAACTAATAAAAATTCTATTGATGATTTAAACATGACAAACTAATAAAAATGCTATTGAAGATTTATACATGACAAACTACTAAAAATACTATTGATGATTTAAACATGACAAACTAATAAAAATTCTATTGATGATTTAAACATGAGAAACTAATAAAAATTCTATTGATGATTTAAACATGACAAACTAATAAAAATTCTATTGATTATTTAAACATGACAAACTAATAAAAATTCTATTGATGATTTAAACATGACAAACTAATAACAAGTCTATTGATGATTTAAACATGACTAACTAATAACAATTCTATTGATGATTTAAACATGACAAACTAATAAAAATTCAATTGATGATTTAAACATGACAAACTAATAAAAATTCTATTGATGATTTAAACATGACAAATTAATAAAATTCTATTGATGATTTAAACATGACAAACTAATAACATTCTATTGATTATTTAAACATGACAAATTAATAAAAATTCTATTGATGATTTAAACATGACAAACTAATAAAATTCTATTGATGATTTAAACATGACAAATTAATAAAATTCTATTGATTATTTAAACATGACAAATTTATAAAAATTCTATTGATTATTTAAACATGACAAATTTATAAAACTTCTATTGATGATTTAAACATGACAAACTAATAAAAATTCTATTGATGATTTAAACATGACAAATTAATAAAAATTCTATTGATGATTTAAACATGACAAACTAATAAAAATTCTATTTATGATTTAAACATAACAAATTAATAAATTTCTATTGATGATTTAAACATGACAAAGTAATAAAATTCTATTGATGATTTGAACATGACAAATTAATACAAAGTCTATTGATCATTAACACATGACAAATTAATGAAAGTTCTATTGATTATTTAAAAATGACCAACTATAAAAATTGTATTGATGATTTATACATGGCAAACTCATAAAATTCTATTGATTATTTAAACATGAGAAACTAATAAAAATTCTATTGATAATTTTAACATAACAAACTAATAAAAATTGCATTGATGATTTAAACATGACAAACTAATACAAATTCTATTGATGGTTTACACATGACAAAATAATAAAACTTCTATTGATGATTTTTACATGACAAATTAATAAAAATTATGTTAATGATGTAAACATGAAAAATTATAAAAATTCTATTGATTATTTCAACATGAAAAAATAATAACAATTCTATTGATTATTTAAACATGACAAATTGATAAACATACTAATGATTATTTAAACATGACAAATAAATAACAATTCTATTGATGATTTAAACATGACTAATTAATAATAATACTATTGATGATTTAAACATGGCAAACTAATAAAACTTCTATTGATGATTTAAACATGACAAACTAATAACAATTCTATTGATTATTTATACATGACAAACTAATAAAAATTCTATTGATGATTCAAACATGAAAAACTAATAAAAATTCTATTGATGATTTAAACATGACAAACTAATAAAAATTCTATTGATGATTTAAACATGAAAAACTAATAAACATTCTATTGATGATTTAAACATGACTAACTAATAAAAATTCTATTGATGATTTAAACATGACAAACTAATAAAAATTCTATTGATTATTTAAACATGACAAACTAATAAAAATTCTATTGATGATTTAAACATGACAAACTAATAACAATTCTATTGATGATTTAAACATGACTAACTAATAAAAATTCTCTTGATGATTTAAACATGACAAACTAATAAAAATTCTATTGATGATTTAAACATGACAAACTAATAAAAATTCTATTCATGGTTTAAACATGGAAAACTAATAAAAATTCTATTGATGATTTAAACATGACAAACTTATAAAATTCTATTTATGATTTTAACATGACAAATTAATAAAAATTCTATTGATGATTTAAACATGAGCAATGAATAAAATTCTATTGATTATTTAAACATGACAAATTAATAAAAATTCTATTGATGAATTAAACATGACAAACTAATAAAAATTCAATGGATGATTTAAACATGACAATCTAATAAAAATTCTATTGATGATTTAAACATGACAAATTAATAAAATTCTATTGATGATTTAAACATGACAAACTAATAACATTCTATTGATTATTTAAACATGACAAATTAATAAAAATTCTATTGATGATTTAAACATGACAAACTAATACAATTCTATTGATGATTTAAACATGACAAACTAATAAAATTCTATTGATTATTTAAACATGACAAATTTATAAAAATTCTATTGATTATTTAAACATGACAAATTTATAAAACTTCTATTGATGATTTAAACATGACAAACTAATAAAAATTCTATTGATGATTTAAACATGACAAATTAAAAAAAATTCTATTGATGATTTAAACATGACAAACTAATAAAAATTCTATTGATGATTTAAACATAACAAATTAATAAATTTCTATTGATGATTTAAACATGACAAAGTAATAAAATTCTATTGATGATTTGAACATGACAAATTAATACAAAGTCTATTGATCATTTACACATGACAAATTAATGAAAGTTCTATTGATTATTTAAAAATGACCAACTATAAAAATTGTATTGATGATTTATACATGGCAAACTAATAAAATTCTTGTGATTATTGAAACATGAGAAACTAATAAAAATTCTATTGATAATTTTAACATAACAAACTAATAAAAATTGCATTGATGATTTAAACATGACAAACTAATACAAATTCTATTGATGGTTTACACATGACAAACTAATAAAACTTCTATTGATGATTTTAACATGACAAATTAATAAAAATTATGTTAATGATGTAAACATGAAAAATTAATAAAAGTTCTATTGATTATTTCAACATGAAAAAATAATAACAATTCTATTGATTATTTAAACATGACAAATTGATAAACATTCTAATGATTATTTAAACATGACAAATAAATAACAATTCTATTGATGATTTAAACATGACTAATTAATAATAATACTATTGATGATTTAAACATGGCAAACTAATAAAACTTCTATTGATGATTTAAACATGACAAACTAATAACAATTCTATTGATTATTTATACATGACAAACTAATAAAAATTCTATTGATGATTCAAACATGAAAAACTAATAAAAATTCTATTGATGATTTAAACATGACAAACTAATATAAATTCTATTGATGATTTAAACATGACAAACTAATAAACATTCTATTGATGATTTAAACATGACTAACTAATAAAAATTCTATTGATGATTTAAACATGACAAACTAATAAAAATTCTATTGATTATTTAAACATGACAAACTAATAAAAATTCTATTGATGATTTAAACATGACAAACTAATAACAATTCTATTGATGATTTAAACATGACTAACTAATAAAACTTCTATTGATGATTTAAACATGACAAACTAATAACAATTCTATTGATGATTTAAACATGACAAACTAATAAAAATTCTATTCATGGTTTAAACATGGAAAACTAATAAAAATTCTATTGATGATTTAAACATGACAAACTTATAAAATTCTATTTATTATTTAAACATGACAAATTAATAAAAATTCTATTGATGATTTAAACATGAGCAATGAATAAAATTCTATTGATTATTTAAACATGACAAATTAATAAAAATTCTATTGATGATTTAAACATGACAAACTAATAAAAATTCAATTGATGATTTAAACATGACAAACTAATAAAAATTCTTTTGATGATTTAAACATGACAAACTAATAAAATTCTATTGATGATTTAAACATGACAAACTAATAAAATTCTATTGATTATTTAAACATGACAAACTAATCAAATTCTATTGATGATTTAAACATGACAAACTAATAAAAATTCTATTGATGATTTAAACATGACAAACTAATAACAATTCTATTGATGATTTAAACATGACTAACTAATAAAAATGCTATTGATGATTTAAACATGACAAACTAATAAAAATTCAATTGATGATTTAAACATGACAAACTAATAAAAATTCTATTGATGATTTAAACATGACAAATTAATAAAATTCTATTGATGATTTAAACATGACAAACTAATAACATTCTTTTGATTATTTAAACATGACAAATTAATAAAAATTCTATTGATGATTTTAACATGACAAACTAATAACATTCTATTGATGATTTAAACATGACAAACTAATAAAAATTCTATTGATGATTTAAACATGACAAACTAATAAAAATTCTATTGATGATTTAAACATGACAAATTAATAAAAATTCTATTGATGATTTAAACATGACAAACTAATAAAAATTCAATTGATGATTTAAACATGACAAATTAATAAAAATTCTATTGATGATTTAAACATGACAAACTAATACAAATTCTATTGATGATTTAAACATGACAAATTTATAAAAATTCTATTGATGATTTAAACATGACAAACTAATAAAAATTCTATTGATGAGTTAAACATGACAAATTAATAAAAATTCTATTGATGATTTAAACATGACTAACTTATAAAAATGCTATTGATGATTTAAACATGACAAACTAATACAAATTCTATTGATTATTTAAACATGACAAACTAATAAAAATTCTATTGATGATTTATACATGACAAACTAAAACCAATTCTATTGATGATTTAAACATGACTAACTAATAAAAATTCTATTGATGATTTAAACATGTCAACCTAATAAAAATTCTATTGATGATTTAAACATGACAAACTAATAAAAATTCTATTGATGATTTAAACATGGAAAACTAATACAAATTCTATTGATGATTTAAACATGAACAACTAATAAAATTCTATTTATGATTTAAACATGACAAATTAATAAAAATTCTATTGATGATTTAAACATGAGCAATGAATAAAATTCTATTGATTATTTAAACATGACAAATTAATAAAAATTCTATTGATGATTTAAACATGACAAACTAATAAAAATTCAATTGATGATTTAAACATGACAAACTAATAAAAATTCTATTGATGATTTAAACATGACAAACTAATAAAAATTCTATTGATGATTTAAACATGACAAACTAATAAAATTCTATTGATGATTTAAACATGACAAACTAATCAAATTCTATTGATGATTTAAACATGACAAACTAATAAAACTTCTATTGATGATTTAAACAGGACAAACTAATAACAATTCTATTGATTATTTATACATGACAAACTAATAAAAATTCTATTGATGATTTAAACATGACAAACTAATAAAAATTCTATTGATGATTTAAACATGACAAACTAATAAAAATTCTATTGATGATTTAAACATGACAAACTAATAAAAATTCTATTGATGATTTAATCATGACAAATTAATAAAATTCTATTGATGATTTAAACATGAAAAACTAATAAAATTCTATTGATTATTAAAACATGACAAACTAATCAAATTCTATTGATGATTTAAACATGACAAACTAATAAAACTTCTATTGATGATTTAAACGTGACAAACTAATAACAATTCTATTGATTATTTATACATGACAAACTAATAAAAATTCTATTGATGATTTAAACATGAAAAACTAATAAAAATTCTATTGATGATTTAAACATGACAAACTAATAAAAATTCTATTGATGATTTAAACATGACAAACTAATAAAAATTCTATTGATGATTTAAACATGACTAACTAATAAAAATTCTATTGATGATTTAAACATGACAAACTAATAAAAATTCTATTGATTATTTAAATATGACAAACTAATAAAACTTCTATTGATGATTTAAACATGACAAACTAATAAAAATTCTATTGATGATTTAAACATGACAAACTAATAAAATTCTATTTATGATTTAAACATGACAAATTAATAAAAATTCTATTGATGATTTAAACATGACAAACTAATAAAATTCTATTGATGATTTAAACATGACAAACTAATCAAATTCTATTGATGATTTAAACATAACAAACTAATAAAAATTCTATTGATGATTTAAACATGGAAAACTAATAAAAATTCTATTGATGATTTAAACATGACAAACTTATAAAATTCTATTTATGATTTAAACATGACAAATTAATAAAAATTCTATTGATGATTTAAACATGAGCAATGAATAAAATTCTATTGATTATTTAAACATGACAAATTAATAAAAATTCTATTGATGAATTAAACATGACAAACTAATAAAAATTCAATGGATGATTTAAACATGACAATCTAATAAAAATTCTATTGATGATTTAAACATGACAAATTAATAAAATTCTATTGATGATTTAAACATGACAAACTAATAACATTCTATTGATTATTTAAACATGACAAATTAATAAAAATTCTATTGATGATTTAAACATGACAAACTAATACAATTCTATTGATGATTTAAACATGACAAACTAATAAAATTCTATTGATTATTTAAACATGACAAATTTATAAAAATTCTATTGATTATTTAAACATGACAAATTTATAAAACTTCTATTGATGATTTAAACATGACAAACTAATAAAAATTCTATTGATGATTTAAACATGACAAATTAATAAAAATTCTATTGATGATTTAAACATGACAAACTAATAAAAATTCTATTGATGATTTAAACATAACAAATTAATAAATTTCTATTGATGATTTAAACATGACAAAGTAATAAAATTCTATTGATGATTTGAACATGACAAATTAATACAAAGTCTATTGATCATTTACACATGACAAATTAATGAAAGTTCTATTGATTATTTAAAAATGACCAACTATAAAAATTGTATTGATGATTTATACATGGCAAACTAATAAAATTCTAGTGATTATTTAAACATGAGAAACTAATAAAAATTCTATTGATAATTTTAACATAACAAACTAATAAAAATTGCATTGATGATTTAAACATGACAAACTAATACAAATTCTATTGATGGTTTACACATGACAAACTAATAAAACTTCTATTGATGATTTTAACATGAGAAATTAATAAAAATTATGTTAATGATGTAAACATGAAAAATTAATAAAAGTTCTATTGATTATTTCAACATGAAAAAATAATAACACTTCTATTGATTATTTAAACATGACAAATTGATAAACATTCTAATGATTATTTAAACATGACAAATAAATAACAATTCTATTGATGATTTAAACATGACTAATTAATAATAATACTATTGATGATTTAAACATGGCAAACTAATAAAACTTCTATTGATGATTTAAACATGACAAACTAATAACAATTCTATTGATTATTTATACATGACAAACTAATAAAAATTCTATTGATGATTCAAACATGAAAAACTAATAAAAATTCTATTGATGATTTAAACATGACAAACTAATAAAAATTCTATTGATGATTTAAACATGACAAACTAATAAACATTCTATTGATGATTTAAACATGACTAACTAATAAAAATTCTATTGATGATTTAAACATGACAAACTAATAAAAATTCTATTGATTATTTAAACATGACAAACTAATAAAAATTCTATTGATGATTTAAACATGACAAACTAATAACAATTCTATTGATGATTTAAACATGACAAACTAATAAAAATTCTATTGATGATTTAAACATGACAAACTAATAAAAATTCTATTGATGATTTAAACATGACAAACTAATAAAAATTCTATTCATGGTTTAAACATGGAAAACTAATAAAAATTCTATTGATGATTTAAACATGACAAACTTATAAAATTCTATTTATTATTTAAACATGACAAATTAATAAAACTTCTATTGATGATTTAAACATGAGCAATGAATAAAATTCTATTGATTATTTAAACATGACAAATTAATAAAAATTCTATTGATGATTTAAACATGACAAACTAATAAAAATTCAATTGATGATTTAAACATGACAAACTAATAAAAATTCTATTGATGATTTAAACATGACAAACTAATAAAATTCTATTGATGATTTAAACATGACAAACTAATAAAATTCTATTGATTATTTAAACATGACAAACTAATCAAATTCTATTGATGATTTAAACATGACAAACTAATAAAAATTCTATTGATGATTTAAACATGACAAACTAATAACAATTCTATTGATGATTTAAACATGACTAACTAATAAAAATGCTATTGATGATTTAAACATGACCAACTAATAAAAATTCAATTGATGATTTAAACATGACAAACTAATAAAAATTCTATTGATGATTTAAACATGACAAATTAATAAAATTCTATTGATGATTTAAACATGACAAACTAATAACATTCTTTTGATTATTTAAACATGACAAATTAATAAAAATTCTATTGATGATTTTAACATGACAAACTAATAAAAATTCTATTGATGATTTAAACATGACAAATTAATAAAAATTCTATTGATGATTTAAACATGACAAACTAATAAAAATTCAATTGATGATTTAAACATGACAAATTAATAAACATTCTATTGATGATTTAAACATGACAAACTAATACAAATTCTATTGATGATTTAAACATGACAAATTTATAAAAATTCTATTGATGATTTAAACATGACAAACTAATAAAAATTCTATTGATGAGTTAAACATGACAAATTAATAAAAATTCTATTGATGATTTAAACATGACTAACTTATAAAAATGCTATTGATGATTTAAACATGACAAACTAATACAAATTCTATTGATTATTTAAACATGACAAACTAATAAAAATTCTATTGATGATTTATACATGACAAACTAAAACCAATTCTATTGATGATTTAAACATGACTAACTAATAAAAATTCTATTGATGATTTAAACATGTCAAACTAATAAAAATTCTATTGATGATTTAAACATGACAAACTAATAAAAATTCTATTGATGATTTAAACATGGAAAACTAATACAAATTCTATTGATGATTTAAACATGACAAATTAATAAAAATTCTATTGATGATTTAAACATGAGCAATGAATAAAATTCTATTGATTATTTAAACATGACAAATTAATAAAAATTCTATTGATGATTTAAACATGACAAACTAATAAAAATTCAATTGATGATTTAAACATGACAAACTAATAAAAATTCTATTGATGATTTAAACATGACAAACTAATAAAAATTCTATTGATGATTTAAACATGACAAACTAATAAAATTCTATTGATGATTTAAACATGACAAACTAATCAAATTCTATTGATGATTTAAACATGACAAACTAATAAAACTTCTATTGATGATTTAAACAGGACAAACTAATAACAATTCTATTGATTATTTATACATGACAAACTAATAAAAATTCTATTGATGATTTAAACATGACAAACTAATAAAAATTCTATTGATGATTTAAACATGACAAACTAATAAAAATTCTATTGATGATTTAATCATGACAAATTAATAAAATTCTATTGATGATTTAAACATGAAAAACTAATAAAATTCTATTGATTATTTAAACATGACAAACTAATCAAATTCTATTGATGATTTAAACATGACAAACTAATAAAACTTCTATTGATGATTTAAACATGACAAACTAATAACAATTCTATTGATTATTTATACATGACAAACTAATAAAAATTCTATTGATGATTTAAACATGAAAAACTAATAAAAATTCTATTGATGATTTAAACATGACAAACTAATAAAAATTCTATTGATGATTTAAACATGACAAACTAATAAAAATTCTATTGATGATTTAAACATGACTAACTAATAAAAAGTCTATTGATGATTTAAACATGACAAACTAATAAAAATTCTATTGATTATTTAAATATGACAGATTAATAAAACTTCTATTGATGATTTAAACATGACAAACTAATAAAAATTCTATTGATGATTTAAACATGGAAAACTAATAAAAATTCTATTGATGATTTAAACATGACAAACTAATAAAATTCTATTTATGATTTAAACATGACAAATTAATAAAAATTCTATTGATGATTTAAACATGACAAACTAATAAAATTCTATTGATGATTTAAACATGACAAACTAATCAAATTCTATTGATGATTTAAACATAACAAACTAATAACAATTCTATTGATGATTTAAACATGACAAACTAATAACAATTCTATTGATGATTTAAACATGACAAACTAATAAAAATTCTATTGATGATTTAAACATGACAAACTAATAAAAATTCTATTGATTATTTAAACATGACAAACTAATAAAAATTCTAATGATGATTTAAACATGACAAACTAATAAAAATTCTATTGATGATTTAAACATAACAAATTAATAAATTTCTATTGATGATTTAAACATGACAAACTAATAAAATTCTATTGATTATTAAAACATGACAAATTAATAAAAATTCTATTGATGATTTAAACATGACAAACTAATAAAAATTCTATTGATGACTTAAACATGAACAATTAATAAAAATTCCATTGATGATTTAAACATGACAAATTAATAACAATTCTATTGATGATTTAAACATGACAAATTAATAAAACTTCTATTGCTGATTTAAACATGATAAATTAATACAAATTCTATCGATGATTTAAACATGACAAACTAATAAAAATTCTATTGATGATTTAAACATGACAAATTAATAAAAATTCTATCGATGATTTAAACATGACAAACTAATAAAATTCTATTGATGATTTAAACATGACAAATTAATACAAATTCTATCGATGATTTAAACATGACAAATTAATACAAATTCTATCGATGATTTAAACATGACAAACTAATAAAAATTCTATCGATGATTTAAACATGACAAATTAATACAAATTCTATCGATGATTTAAACATGACTAACTAATAAAAATTCTATTGATGATTTAAACATGACAAATTAATAAAAATTCTATTGATGATTTAAACATGACAAACTAATAAAAATTCTATCGATGATTTAAACATGACAAACTAATACAAATTCTATTTATGATTTAAACATGACAAATTAATAAAACTTCTATTGCTGATTTAAACATGACAAATTAATACAAATTCTATCGATGATTTAAACATGACAAACTAATAAAATTCTATCGATGATTTAAACATGACAAATTAATACAAATTCTATCGATGATTTAAACATGACAAATTAATACAAATTCTATCGATGATTTAAACATGACAAACTAATAAAAATTCTATCGATTATTTAAACATGACAAATTAATACAAATTCTATCGATGATTTAAACATGACTAACTAATAAAAATTCTATTGATGATTTAAACATGACAAATTAATACAAATTCTATCGATGATTTAAACATGACAAACTAATAAAAATTCTATCGATGATTTAAACATGACAAACTAATACAAATTCTATTTATGATTTAAACATGACAAATTAATAAAAATTCTATCGATGATTTAAACATGACAAACTAATAAAATTCTATTGATTATTAAAACATGACAAATTAATAAAAATTCTATCGATGATTTAAACATGACAAACTAATAAAAATTCTATTGATGATTTAAACATGACAAATTAATAAAAATTCTATCGATGATTTAAACATGACAAACTAATACAAATTCTATTTATGATTTAAACATGACAAATTAATAAAAATTCTATCGATGATTTAAACATGACAAACTAATAAAATTCTATTGATTATTTAAACATGACAAATTAATACAAATTCTATCGATGATTTAAACATGACAAACTAATACAAATTCTATTTATGATTTAAACATGACAAATTAATAAAAATTCTATCGATGATTTAAACATGACAAACTAATCAAAATTCTATTGATGATTTTAACATGACAAATTAATACAAATTCTATCGATGATTTAAACATGACAAACTAATAAAAATTCTATCGATGATTTAAACATGACAAATTGATACAAATTCTATCGATGATTTAAACATGACTAACTAATAAAAATTCTATTGATGATTTAAACATGACAAATTAATACAAATTCTATCGATGATTTAAACATGACAAACTAATAAAAATTCTATCGATGATTTAAACATGACAAACTAATACAAATTCTATTTATGATTTAAACATGACAAACTAATAAAATCCTATTGAGTATTTAACCATGACAAACTAATAAAAATTCTATTGATGATTTAAACATGACAAACTAATACAAATTCTATTTATGATTCATACATGACAAACTAATAAAATCCTATTGAGTATTTAACCATGACAAACTAATAAAATTCTATTGATGATTTAAACATGACAAATTAATACAAATTCTATTAATGATTTATACATTGCAAACTAATAAAATCCTATTGATGATTTAACTATGACAAACTAATAAAATTCTATTGATGATTTAAACATGACAAATTATTAAGAATTCTATTGATTATTTAAACATGACTAACTTGTAAAAATTATATTGATGATATAAACATTACAAACTAATAAAATTTCTACTGATGATTTAAACATAACAAATTAATAAAATTCTATTGATGATTTTAACATGACAAACTAATAAAATTTCTATTGATGTTTTAAACATGGCAAACTAATAAGACTTCTATTGATGATTTAAACTTGACAAATTAATAAAATTCTATTGATTATTTATACATGAAAAAGATATAACAATTCTTGTGATGATTTAAACATGACAATCTAATAAAAGTTCTATTGATGATTTATACATGATAAATTAATAAAAATTCTATTGATGATTTAAACATGACAAATTAATAAAAATTCTATTGATGATTTGAACATGACCAATTAATAAAAAGTCTGTTGATCATTTACACATGACGAATTAAAGTTCTATTGATTATTCAAAAATGACCAACTATAAAAATTGTATTGATGATTTATACATGGCAAACTAATAAAATTCTATTGATTATTTAAATATGAGAAACTAATAAAAAATTCTATTGATGATTTTAACATAACAAACTAATAAAAATTGCATTGATGATTTAAACATGACAAACTAATAAAAATTCTATTGATGATTTAAACATGACTAACTAATAAAAAGTCTATTGATGATTTAAACATGACAAACTAATAAAAATTCTATTGATTATTTAAATATGACAAATTAATAAAACTTCTATTGATGATTTAAACATGACAAACTAATAAAAATTCTATTGATGATTTAAACATGGAAAACTAATAAAAATTCTATTGATGATTTAAACATGACAAACTAATAAAATTCTATTTATGATTTAAACATGACAAATTAATAAACATTCTATTGATGATTTAAACATGACAAACTAATAAAATTCTATTGATGATTTAAACATGACAAACTAATCAAATTCTATTGATGATTTAAACATAACAAACTAATAACAATTCTATTGATGATTTAAACATGACAAACTAAAAAAAATTCTATTGATGATTTAAACATGACAAACTAATAAAAATTCTATTGATGATTTAAACATGACAAACTAATAAAAATTCTATTGATTATTTAAACATGACAAACTAATAAAAATTCTAATGATGATTTAAACATGACAAACTAATAAAAATTCTATTGATGATTTAAACATAACAAATTAATAAATTTCTATTGATGATTTAAACATGACAAACTAATAAAATTCTATTGATTATTAAAACATGACAAATTAATAAAAATTCTATTGATGATTTAAACATGACAAACTAATAAAAATTCTATTGATGACTTAAACATGAAAAATTAATAAAAATTCCATTGATGATTTAAACATGACAAATTAATAACAATTCTATTGATGATTTAAACATGACAAATTAATAAAACTTCTATTGCTGATTTAAACATGACAAATTAATACAAATTCTATCGATGATTTAAACATGACAAACTAATAAAAATTCTATTGATGATTTAAACATGACAAATTAATAAAAATTCTATCGATGATTTAAACATGACAAACTAATAAAATTCTATTGATGATTTAAACATGACAAATTAATACAAATTCTATCGATGATTTAAACATGACAAATTAATACAAATTCTATCGATGATTTAAACATGACAAACTAATAAAAATTCTATCGATGATTTAAACATGACAAATTAATACAAATTCTATCGATGATTTAAACATGACTAACTAATAAAAATTCTATTGATGATTTAAACATGACAAATTAATAAAAATTCTATTGATGATTTAAACATGACAAACTAATAAAAATTCTATCGATGATTTAAACATGACAAACTAATACAAATTCTATTTATGATTTAAACATGACAAATTAATAAAACTTCTATTGCTGATTTAAACATGACAAATTAATACAAATTCTATCGATGATTTAAACATGACAAACTAATAAAATTCTATCGATGATTTAAACATGACAAATTAATACAAATTCTATCGATGATTAAAACATGACAAATTAATACAAATTCTATCGATGATTTAAACATGACAAACTAATAAAAATTCTATCGATGATTTAAACATGACAAATTAATACAAATTCTATCGATGATTTAAACATGACTAACTAATAAAAATTCTATTGATGATTTAAACATGACAAATTAATACAAATTCTATCGATGATTTAAACATGACAAACTAATAAAAATTCTATCGATGATTTAAACATGACAAACTAATACAAATTCTATTTATGATTTAAACATGACAAATTAATAAAAATTCTATCGATGATTTAAACATGACAAACTAATAAAATTCTATTGATTATTAAAACATGACAAATTAATAAAAATTCTATCGATGATTTAAACATGACAAACTAATAAAAATTCTATTGATGATTTAAACATGACAAATTAATAAAAATTCTATCGATGATTTAAACATGACAAACTAATACAAATTCTATTTATGATTTAAACATGACAAATTAATAAAAATTCTATCGATGATTTAAACATGACAAACTAATAAAATTCTATTGATTATTTAAACATGACAAATTAATACAAATTCTATCGATGATTTAAACATGACAAACTAATACAAATTCTATTTATGATTTAAACATGACAAATTAATAAAAATTCTATCGATGATTTAAACATGACAAACTAATCAAAATTCTATTGATGATTTTAACATGACAAATTAATACAAATTCTATCGATGATTTAAACATGACAAACTAATAAAAATTCTATCGATGATTTAAACATGACAAATTAATACAAATTCTATCGATGATTTAAACATGACTAACTAATAAAAATTCTATTGATGATTTAAACATGACAAATTAATACAAATTCTATCGATGATTTAAACATGACAAACTAATAAAAATTCTATCGATGATTTAAACATGACAAACTAATACAAATTCTATTTATGATTTAAACATGACAAACTAATAAAATCCTATTGAGTATTTAACCATGACAAACTAATAAAAATTCTATTGATGATTTAAACATGACAAACTAATACAAATTCTATTTATGATTCATACATGACAAACTAATAAAATCCTATTGAGTATTTAACCATGACAAACTAATAAAATTCTATTGATGATTTAAACATGACAAATTAATACAAATTCTATTAATGATTTATACATTGCAAACTAATAAAATCCTATTGATGATTTAACTATGACAAACTAATAAAATTCTATTGATGATTTAAACATGACAAATTATTAAGAATTCTATTGATTATTTAAACATGACTAACTTGTAAAAATTATATTGATGATATAAACATTACAAACTAATAAAATTTCTATTGATGATTTAAACATAACAAATTAATAAAATTCTATTGATGATTTTAACATGACAAACTAATAAAATTTCTATTGATGTTTTAAACATGGCAAACTAATAAGACTTCTATTGATGATTTAAACTTGACAAATTAATAAAATTCTATTGATTATTTATACATGAAAAAGATATAACAATTCTTGTGATGATTTAAACATGACAATCTAATAAAAGTTCTATTGATGATTTATACATGATAAATTAATAAAAATTCTATTGATGATTTAAACATGACAAATTAATAAAAATTCTATTGATGATTTGAACATGACCAATTAATAAAAAGTCTGTTGATCATTTACACATGACGAATTAAAGTTCTATTGATTATTTAAAAATGACCAACTATAAAAATTGTATTGATGATTTATACATGGCAAACTAATAAAATTCTATTGATTATTTAAATATGAGAAACTAATAAAAAATTCTATTGATGATTTTAACATAACAAACTAATAAAAATTGCATTGATGATTTAAACATGACAAACTAATACAAATTCTATTGATGGTTTAAACATGACAAACTAATAAAACTTCTATTGATGATTTTAACATGACAAATTAATAAAAATTACATTAATGATTTAAACATGAAAAATTTATAAACATTCTATTGATTATTTCAACATGAAAAACTAATAACAATTCTATTGGTTATTTAAACATGACAAATTGATAAACATTCTAATGATTATTTAAACATGACAAATAAATAACAATTCTATTGATGATTTAAACATGACTAACTAATAAAAATTCTATTGATGATTTAAACATGGCAAACTAATAAAACTTCTATTTATGATTTAAACATGACAAACTAAAAACAATTCTATTGATTATTTATACATGACAAACTAATAAAAATTCTATTGATGATTTAAACATGACAAACTAATAAAAATTCTATTGATTATTTAAACATGACAAACTAATAAAAATTCTATTGATTATTTAAACATGACAAACTAATAAAAATTCTATTGATTATTTAAACATGACAAACTAATAAAAATTCTATTGATGATTTAAACATGACAAACTAATAAAACTTCTATTGATTATTTAAACATGATAAACTAATAAAAATTCTAATGATGATTTAAACATTACAAACTAATAAAAATTCTATTGATTATTTAAACATGACAAACTAATAAAAATTCTATTGATGATTTAAACATGACAAACTAATAAAAATGGAATTGATGATTTAAACATGACAAACTAATAAAAATTCTAATGATTATTTAAACATGACAAACTAATAAAAATTCTAATGATGATTTAAACATGACAAACTAATAAAAATTCTATTGATGATTTAAACATGACAAACTAATAAAAATTCTAATGATGATTTAAACATGACAAACTAATAAAAATTCTATTGATGATTTAAACATGACAAACTAATAAAAATTCTAATGATGATTTAAACATGACAAACTAATAAAAATTCTATTGATTATTTAAACATGACAAACTAATAAAAATTCTATTGATTATTTAAACATGACAAACTAATAAAAATTCTAATGATGATTTAAACATGACAAACTAATAAAAATTCTATTGATGATTTAAACATAACAAATTAATAAATTTCTATTGGTGATTTAAACAAGACAAACTAATAAAGTTCTATTGATTATTAAAACATGACTAATTAATAAAAATTCTATTGATGATTTAAACATGACAAACTAATAAAAATTCTATTGATGACTTAAACATGAAAAATTAATAAAAATTCCATTGATGATTTACACATGACAAATTAATAACAATTCTATTGATGATTTAAACATGACAAATTAATAAAACTTCTATTGCTGATTTAAGCATGACAAACTAATACAAATTCTATTGATGATTTAAACATGACAAATTAATAACAATTCTATTGATGATTTAAACATGACAAACTAATAAAAATTCTATTGATGATTTATACATGACAAATTAATAAAAATTCTATTGATGATTTAAACATGACAAACTAATAAAAATTCTATTGATGATTTAAACATGACAAACTAATAAAAATTCTATTGATGACTTAAACATGACAAATTGATACAAATTCTATTGATTATTTACACATGACAAACTAATAAAAATTCTATTGATGATTTATACATGACAAATTAATACAAATTCCATTGATGATTTAAACATGACAAATTAATAACAATTCTATTGATGATTTAAACATGACAAACTAATAAAAATTCTATTGAAGATTTAAACACGACAAACTAATAAAAATTCTATTGATGACTTAAACATGACAAATTGATACAAATTCTATTGATTATTTACACATGACAAACTAATAAAAATTCTATTGATGATTTAAACATGACAAACTAATAAAAATTCTATTGATGATTTAAACATGACAAATTGATACAAATTCTATTGATTATTTACACATGACAAACTAATAAAAATTCTATTGATGATTTAAACATGACAAACTAATAAAAATTCTATTGATGACTTAAACATGACAAATTGATACAAATTCTATTGATTATTTACACATGACTAACTAATAAAAATTCTATTGATGATTTAAACATGACAAACTAATAAAAATTCTATTGATGATTTAAACATGACAAATTAATAACAATTCTATTGATGACTTAAACATGACAAATTGATACAAATTCTATTGATTATTTACACATGACTAACTAATAAAAATTCTATTGATGATTTAAACATGACAAACTAATAAAAATTCTATTGATGACTTAAACATGACAAATTGATACAAATTCTATTGATTATTTACACATGACAAACTAATAAAAATTCTATTGATGATTTATACATGACAAATTAATACAAATTCTATTGATGATTTAAACATGACAAATTAATAACAATTCTATTGATGATTTAAACATGACAAATTAATAAAAATTCTATTAATGATTTATACATGACAAACTAATAAAATCCTATTGATGATTTAACCATGACAAACTAATAAAATTCTATTGATGATTTAAACATGACAAATTAATAAAAATTCTATTAATGATTTATACATTGCAAACTAATAAAATCCTATTGATGATTTAACTATGACAAACTAATAAAATTCTATTGATGATTTAAACATGACAAATTATTAAGAATTCTATTGATTATTTAAACATGACTAACTAGTAAAAATTATATTGATGATATAAACATTACAAACTAATAAAATTTCTATTGATGATTTAAACATAACAAATTAATAAAATTCTATTGATGATTTAAACATGACAAACTAATACAAATTCTATTGATGTTTTAAACATGGCAAACTAATAAGACTTCTATTGATGATTTAAACTTGACAAATTAATAAAATTCTAGTGATTATTTATACATGAAAAAGATATAACAATTCTTGTTATGATTTAAACATGACAATCTAATAAAAGTTCTATTGATGATTTATACATGATAAATTAATAAAAATTCTATTGATGATTTAAACATGACAAATTAATAAAAATTCTATTGATGATTTGAACATGACCAATTAATGAAAAGTCTATTGATCATTTACACATGACGAATTGAAGTTCTATTGATTATTTAAAAATGACCAACTATAAAAATTGTATTGATAATTTATACATGGCAAACTAATAAAATTCTATTGATTATTTAAATATGAGAAACTAATAAAAAATTCTATTGATGATTTAAACATGACAAACTAATAAAAATTGCATTGATGATTTAAACATGACAAACTAATACAAATTCTATTGATGGTTTAAACATGACAAACTAATAAAACTTCTATTGATGATTTTAACATGACAAATTAATAAAAATTACATTAATGATTTAAACATGAAAAATTAATAAACATTCTATTGATTATTTCAACATGAAAAACTAATAACAATTCTATTGATTATTTAAACATGACAAATTGATAAACATTCTAATGATTATTTAAACATGACAAATAAATAAAAATTCTATTGATGATTTAAACATGACTAACTAATAAAAATTCTATTGATGATTTAAACATGGCAAACTAATAACAATTCTATTGATGATTTAAACATGACAAACTAATAACAATTCTATTGATTATTTATACATGACAAACTAATAAAAATTCTATTGATGATTTAAACATGACAAACTAATAAAAATTCTATTGATGATTTAAACATGACAAACTAATAAAAATTCTATTGATGATTCAAACATGACAAACTAATAAAAATTCTATTGATGATTTAAACATGACTAACTAATAAAAATTCTATTGATGATTTAAACATGACAAACTAATAAAAATTCTATTGATTATTTAAACATGACAAACTAATAAAAATTCTATTGATGATTTAAACATGACAAACTAATAACAATTCTATTGATGATTTAAATATGACAAAATAATAAAAATTCTATTGATGATTTAAACATGACAAACTAATAAAAATTCTATTGATGACTTAACCATGACAAACTGATAAAAATTCTATTGATGATTTAAAAAAAATTCTATTGATAAGTTTAACATGACAAACTAATAAGAATTATATTGATGATTTATACATTGCAAACTAATAAAATTATATTGATCATTAAAACATGAAACACTAATAACAATTCTATTGATGATTTAAACATGACAAATTAATAAGAATTCTATTGATTATTTAAACATGACTAACTAATAAAAATTCTATTGATGATTTAAACATGACAAATTAATAAAAATTCTATTAATGATTTATACATTGCAAACTAATAAAATCCTATTGATTATTTAACCATGACAAACTAATAAAATTCTATTGATGATTTAAACATGACAAATTATTAAGAATTCTATTGATTATTTAAACATGACTAACTAGTAAAAATTATATTGATGATATAAACATTACAAACTAAGAAAATTTCTATTAATGATTTAAACATAACAAATTAATAAAATTCTATTGATGATTTAAACATGACAAACTAATAAAAATTCTATTGATGTTTTAAACATGGCAAACTAATAAGACTTCTATTGATGATTAAAACTTGACAAATTAATAAAATTCTATTGATTATTTATACATGAAAAAGATATAACAATTCTTGTGATGATTTAAACATGACAATCTAATAAAAGTTCTATTGATGATTTATACATGATAAATTAATCAAAATTCTATTGATGATTTAAACATGAAAAAGTAATAAAATTCTATTGATGATTTGAACATGACCAATTAATAAAAAGTCTATTGATCATTTACACATGACAAATTAAAGTTCTATTGATTATTTAAAAATGACCAACTATAAAAATTGTATTGATGATTTATACATGGCAAACTAATAAAATTCTATTGATTATTTAAATATGAGAAACTAATAAAAAATTCTATTGATGATTTTAACATAACAAACTAATAAAAATTGCATTGATGATTTAAACATGACAAACTAATACAAATTCTATTGATGGTTTAAACATGACAAACTAATAAAACTTCTATTGATGATTTTAACATGACAAATAAATAAAAATTACATTAATTATTTAAACATGAAAAATTAATAAACATTCTATTGATTATTTCAACATGAAAAACTAATAAAAATTCTATTGATTATTTAAACATGACAAATTGATAAACATTCTAATGATTATTTAAACATGACAAATAAATAACAATTCTATTGATGATTTAAACATGACAAACTAATAAAAATTCTATTGATGATTTAAACATGACAAACTAATAAACTTCTATTGATGATTTAAACATGACAAACTAATAAAATTCTATTGATGATTTAAACTTGAGACAAATTAATAAAAATTCTATTGATGATTTAAACATGACAAACTAATAAAAATTCTATTGATGATTTAAACATGACAAATTAATAAAAATTCTATTGATGATTTGAACATGACAAATTAATAAAAAGTCTATTGATCATTTACACATGACAAATTAATGAAAGTTCTATTGATTATTTAAAAATGACCAACTATAAAAATTGTATTGATGATTTATACATGGCAAACTAATAAAATTCTATTGATTATTTAAACATGAGAAACTAATAAAAATTCTATTGATGATTTTGGACATAACAAACTAATAAAAATTGCATTGATGATTTAAACATGACAAACTAATACAAATTCTATTGATGGTTTAAACATGACAAACTAATAAAACTTCTATTGATGATTTTAACATGACAAATTAATAAAAATTATATTAATGATTTAAACATGAAAAATTAATAAACATTCTATTGATTATTTCAACATGAAAAACTAATAACAATTCTATTGATTATTTAAACATGACAAATTGTTAAACATTCTAATGATTATTTAAACATGACAAATAAATAACAATTCTATTGAAGATTTAAACATGACTAACTAATAAAAATTCTATTGATGATTTAAACATGGCAAACTAATAAAACTTCTATTGATGATTTAAACATGACAAACTAATAACAATTCTATTGATTATTTATACATGACAAACTAATAAAAATTCTATTGATGATTTAAACATGACAAATTAATAAAAATTCTATTGATGATTTAAACATGAGCAATGAATAAACTTCTATTGATTATTTAAACATGACAAATTAATAAAACTTCTATTGATGATTTAAACATGACAAACTAATAAAAATTCAATTGATGATTTAAACATGACAAACTAATAAAAATTCTATTGATGATTTAAACATGACAAATTAATGAAATTCTATTGATGATTTAAACATGACAAACTAATAAAATTCTATTGATTATGTAAACATGACAAATTAATAAAGATTCTATTGATGATTTAAACATGACAAACTAATAAAAATTCAATTAATGATTTAAACATGACAAACTAATAAAAATTCTATTGATGATTTAAACATTACAAATTAATAAAAATTCTATTAATTATTTATACATTGCAAACTAATAAAATCCTATTTATGATTTAACCATGACAAACTAATAAAATTCTATTGATGATTTAAACATGACAAATTATTAAGAATTCTATTGATTATTTAAACATGACTAACTAGTAAAAATTATATTGATGATATAAACATTACAAACTAATAAAATTTCTATTGATGATTTAAACATAACAAATTAATAAAATTCTATTGATGATTTAAACATGACAAACTAATAAAAATTCTATTGATGTTTTAAACATGGCAAACTAATAAGACTTCTATTGATGATTTAAACTTGACAAATTAATAAAATTCTATTGATTATTTATACATGAAAAAGATATAACAATTCTTGTGATGATTTAAACATGACAATCTAATAAAAGTTCTATTGATGATTTATACATGATAAATTAATAAAAATTCTATTGATGATTTAAACATGACAAAGTAATAAAATTCTATTGATGATTTGAACATGACCAATTAATAAAAAGTCTATTGATCATTTACACATGACAAATTAAAGTTCTATTGATTATTTAAAAATGACCAACTATAAAAATTGTATTGATGATTTATACATGGCAAACTAATAAAATTCTATTGATTATTTAAATATGAGAAACTAATAAAAAATTCTATTGATGATTTTAACATAACAAACTAATAAAAATTGCATTGATGATTTAAACATGACAAACTAATACAAATTCTATTGATGGTTTAAACATGACAAACTAATAAAAATTCTATTGATGATTTTAACATGACAAATTAATAAAAATTACATTAATTATTTAAACATGAAAAATTTATAAACATTCTATTGATTATTTCAACATGAAAAACTAATAAAAATTCTATTGATTATTTAAACATGACAAATTGATAAACATTCTAATGATTATTTTAACATGACAAATAAATAACAATTCTATTGATGATTTAAACATGACTAACTAATAAAAATTCTATTGATGATTTAAACATGGCAAACTAATAAAACTTCTATTGATGATTTAAACATGACAAACTAATAACAATTCTATTGATGATTTAAACATGACTAACTAATAAAAATTCTATTGATGATTTAAACATGACAAACTAATAAAAATTCTATTGATGATTTAAACATGACAAACTAATAAAAATTCTATTGATGATTTAAACATGGAAAACTAATAAAGATTCTATTGATGATTTAAACATGACAAACTAATAAAAATTCTATTTATGATTTAAACATGACAAATTAATAAAAATTCTATTGATGATTTAAGCATGAGCAATGAATAAAATTCTATTGATTATGTAAACATGACAAATTAATAAAAATTCTATTGATGATTTAAACATGACAAATTAATAAAAATTCTATTGATGATTTGAACATGACAAATTAATAAAAAGTCTATTGATCATTTACACATGACAAATTAATGAAAGTTCTATTGATTATTTAAAAATGACCAACTATAAAAATTGTATTGATGATTTATACATGGCAAACTAATAAAATTCTATTGATTATTTAAACATGAGAAACTAATAAAAATTCTATTGATAATTTTGGACATAACAAACTAATAAAAATTGCATTGATGATTTAAACACGACAAACTAATACAAATTCTATTGATGGTTTAAACATGACAAACTAATAAAACTTCTATTGATGATTTTAACATGACAAATTAATAAAAATTATATTAATGATTTAAACATGAAAAATTAATAAACATTCTATTGATTATTTCAACATGAAAAACTAATAACAATTCTATTGATTATTTAAACATGACAAATTGATAAACATTCTAATGATTATTTTAACATGACAAATAAATAACAATTCTATTGATGATTTAAACATGACTAACTAATAAAAATTCTATTGATGATTTAAACATGGCAAACTAATAAAACTTCTATTGATGATTTAAACATGACAAACTAATAACAATTCTATTGATGATTTAAACATGACTAACTAATAAAAATTCTATTGATGATTTAAACATGACAAACTAATACAAATTCTATTGATGATTTAAACATGACAAACTAATAAAAATTCTATTGATGATTTAAACATGGAAAACTAATAAAGATTCTATTGATGATTTAAACATGACAAACTAATAAAAATTCTATTTATGATTTAAACATGACAAATTAATAAAAATTCTATTGATGATTTAAGCATGAGCAATGAATAAAATTCTATTGATTATGTAAACATGACAAATTAATAAAAATTCTATTGATGATTTAAACATGACAAATTAATAAAAATTCTATTGATGATTTGAACATGACAAATTAATAAAAAGTCTATTGATCATTTACACATGACAAATTAATGAAAGTTCTATTGATTATTTAAAAATGACCAACTATAAAAATTGTATTGATGATTTATACATGGCAAACTAATAAAATTCTATTGATTATTTAAACATGAGAAACAAATAAAAATTCTATTGATAATTTTGGACATAACAAACTAATAAAAATTGCATTGATGATTTAAACATGACAAACTAATACAAATTCTATTGATGGTTTAAACATGACAAACTAATAAAACTTCTATTGATGATTTTAACATGACAAATTAATAAAAATTCTATTGATGATTTAAACATGAAAAATTAATAAACATTCTATTGATTATTTATACATGACTAACTAATAAAAATTCTATTGATGATTTAAACATGACAAATTAATAAAACTTCTATTGATGATTTAAACATGACAAACTAATAAAAATTTAATTGATGATTTAAACATGACAAACTAATAAAAATTCTATTGATGATTTAAACATGACAAATTAATGAAATTCTATTGATGATTTAAACATGACAAACTAATAAAATTCTATTGATTATGTAAACATGACAAATTAATAAAGATTCTATTGATGATTTAAACATGACAAACTAATAAAAATTCAATTGATGATTTAAACATGACAAACTAATAAAAATTCTATTGATGATTTAAACATGACAAACTAATAAAAATTAAATTGATGATTTAAACATGACAAACTAATAAAAATTCTATTGATGATTTAAACATTACAAATTAATAAAAATTCTATTAATTATTTATACATTGCAAACTAATAAAATCCTATTTATGATTTAACCATGACAAACTAATAAAATTCTATTGATGATTTAAACATGACAAATTATTAAGAATTCTATTGATTATTTAAACATGACTAACTAGTAAAAATTATATTGATGATATAAACATTACAAACTAATAAAATTTCTATTGATGATTTAAACATAACAAATTAATAAAATTCTATTGATGATTTAAACATGACAAATTAATAAAAATTCTATTGATGTTTTAAACATGGCAAACTAATAAGACTTCTATTGATGATTTAAACTTGACAAATTAATAAAATTCTATTGATTATTTATACATGAAAAAGATATAACAATTCTTGTGATGATTTAAACATGACAATCTAATAAAAGTTCTATTGATGATTTATACATGATAAATTAATAAAAATTCTATTGATGATTTAAACATGACAAAGTAATAAAATTCTATTGATGATTTGAACATGACCAATTAATAAAAAGTCTATTGATCATTTACACATGACAAATTAAAGTTCTATTGATTATTTAAAAATGACCAACTATAAAAATTGTATTGATGATTTATACATGGCAAACTAATAAAATTCTATTGATTATTTAAATATGAGAAACTAATAAAAAATTCTATTGATGATTTTAACATAACAAACTAATAAAAATTGCATTGATGATTTAAACATGACAAACTAATACAAATTCTATTGATGGTTTAAACATGACAAACTAATAAAACTTCTATTGATGATTTTAACATGACAAATTAATAAAAATTACATTAATTATTTAAACATGAAAAATTTATAAACATTCTGCTGATTATTTCAACATGAAAAACTAATAAAAATTCTATTGATTATTTCAACATGAAAAACTAATAAACATTCTAATGATTATTTAATCATGACAAATAAATAACAATTCTATTGATGATTTAAACATGACTAACTAATAAAAATTCTATTGATGATTTAAACATGGCAAGCTAATAAAACTTCTATTGATGATTTAAACATGACAAACTAATAACAATTCTATTGATTATTTATACATGACAAACTAATAAAAATTCTATTGATGATTTAAACATGACAAACTAATAAAAATTCTATTGATTATTTAAACATGACAAACTAATAAAAATTCTATTGATGATTCAAACATGACAAACTAATAAAAATTCTATTGATGATTTAAACATGACTAACTAATAAAAATTCTATTTATGATTTAAACATGACAAACTAATAAAAATTCAATTGATGATTTAAACATGACAAACTAATAAAAATTCTATTGATGATTTAAACATGACAAATTAATGAAATTCTATTGATGATTTAAACATGACAAACTAATAAAATTCTATTGATTATTTAAACATGACAAATTAATAAAAATTCTATTGATGATTTAAACATGACAAACTAATAAAAATTCTATTGATGATTTAAACATGACAAATAATTAAAAATTCTATTGATGATTTAAACATGACAAACTAATAAAAATTCTATTGATGATTTAAACACACCAAATTAATAAATTTCTATTGATGATTTAAACATGACAAAGTAATAAAATTCTATTGATGATTTGAACATGGCAAATGAATAAACAGTCTATTGATCATTTACACATGACAAATTAATGAAAGTTCTATTGATTATTTAAAAATGACCAACTTTAAAAATTGTATTGATGGTTTATACATGGCAAACTAATAAAATTCTATTGATTATTTAAACATGAGAAACTAATAAAAATTCTATTGATAATTTTGAAATAACAAACTAATAAAAATTCTATTGATGATTTAAACATTACAAACTAATACAAATTCTATTGATGGTTTAAACATGACAAACTAATAAAACTTCTATTGATGATTTTAACATGACAAATTAATAAAAATTATATTAATTATTTAAACATGAAAAATTAAAAAAAATTCTATTGATTATTTCAACATGAAAAACTAATAACAACTCTATTGATTATTTAAACATGACAAATTGATAAACATTCTAATGATTATTTAAACATGACAAATAAATAACAATTCTATTGATGATTTAAACATGACTAACTAATAAAAATTCTATTGATGATTTAAACATGGCAAACTAATAAAACTTCTATTGATGATTTAAACATGACAAACTAATAACAATTCTATTGATTATTTATACATGACAAACTAATAAAAATTCTATTGATGATTTAAACATGACAAATTAATAAAAATTCTATTGATGATTTAAACATGACAAACTACTAAAATTCTATTGATGATTTAAACATGACAAACTACTAAAATTCTATTGATGATTTAAACATGACTACCTAATAAAAATTCTATTGATGATTTAAACATGACAAACTAATAAAAATTCTATTGATGATTTAAACATGACAAATTAATAAAAATTCTATTGATGATTTAAACATGACAAACTACTAAACTTCTATTGATGATTTAAACATGACAAACTAATAACAATTCTATTGATTATTTATACATGACAAACTAATAAAAATTCTATTGATGATTTAAACATGACAAAATAATAAAAATTCTATTGATGATTTAAACATGACAAACTACTAAAATTCTATTGATGATTTAAACATGACTACCTAATAAAAATTCTATTGATGATTTAAACATGACAAATAAATAACAATTCTATTGATGATTTAAACATGACAAATAAATAACAATTCTATTGATGATTTAAACATGACTAACTAATAAAAATTCTATGGATGATTTAAACATGGCAAACTAATAAAACTTCTATTGATTATTTAAACATGACAAACTAATAACAATTCTATTGATTATTTATACATGACAAACTAATAAAAATTCTATTGATGATTTAAACATGACAAACTAATAAAAATTCTATTGATGATTTAAACATGACAAACTACTAAAATTCTATTGATGATTTAAACATGACAAACTAATAAAAATTCTATTGATGATTTAAACATGACTAACTAATAAAAATTCTATTGATGATTAAAACATGACAAACTAATAAAAATTCTATTGATGATTTAAACATGACAAACTAATAAAAATTCTATTGATGATTTAAACATGACAAACTAATAACAATTCTATTGATGACTTAAACATGACTAACTAATAAAAATTCTATTGATGATTTCAACATGACAAACTAATTAAAATTCTATTGATGATTTAAACATGACAAACTAATAAAAATTCTATTGATGATTTAAACATGGAAAACTAATAAAGATTCTATTGATGATTTAAACATGACAAACTAATAAAAATTCTATTTATGATTTAAACATGACAAATTAATAAAAATTCTATTGATGATTTAAACATGAGCAATGAATAAAATTCTATTGATTATGTAAACATGACAAATTAATAAAAATTCTATTGATGATTTAAACATGACAAACTAATAAAAATTCAATTGATGATTTAAACATGACAAACTAATAAAAATTCTATTGATGATTTAAACATGACAAACTAATAAACTTCTATTGATTATTAAAACATGACAAACTAATAAAATTCTATTTATTATTTAAACATGACAAATTAATAAAAATTCTATTGATGATTTAAACATGACAAACTAATAAAAATTCTATTGATGATTTAAACATGACAAATTAATAAAAATTCTATTGATGATTTGAACATGACAAATTAATAAAAAGTCTATTGATCATTTACACATGACAAATTAATGAAAGTTCTATTGATTATTTAAAAATGACCAACTATAAAAATTGTATTGATGATTTATACATGGCAAACTAATAAAATTCTATTGATTATTTAAACATGAGAAACTAATAAAAATTCTATTGATAATTTTGGACATAACAAACTAATAAAAATTGCATTGATGATTTAAACATGACAAACTAATACACATTCTATTGATGGTTTAAACATGACAAACTAATAAAACTTCTATTGATGATTTTAACATGACAAATTAATAAAAATTATATTAATTATTTAAACATGAAAAATTAATAAACATTCTATTGATTATTTCAACATGAAAAACTAATAACAATTCTATTGATTATTTAAACATGACAAATTGATAAACATTCTAATGATTATTTAAACATGACAAATAAATAACAATTCTATTGATGATTTAAACATGACTAACTAATAAAAATTCTATTGATGATTTAAACACGGCAAACTAATAAAACTTCTATTGATGATTTAAACATGACAAACTAATAACAATTCTATTGATTATTTATACATGACAAACAAATAAAAATTCTATTGATGATTTAAACATGACAAACTAATAAAAAGTCTATTGATGATTTAAACATGACAAATAAATAACAATTCTATTGATGATTTAAACATGACTAACTAATAAAAATTCTATTGATGATTTAAACATGACAAACTAATAAAAATTCTATTGATTATTTAAACATGACAAACTAATAAAAATTCTATTGATGATTTAAACATGAAAAATTAAAAAAAATTCTATTGATGATTTAAACATGAGCAATGAATAAAATTCTATTGATTATTTAAACATGACAAATTAATGAAAATTCTATTGATGATTTAAACATGACAAACTAATAAAAATTCAATTGATGATGTAAACATGACAAACTAATAAAAATTCTATTGATGATTTAAACATAACAAATTAATAAATTTCTATTGATGATTTAAACATGACAAACTAATAAAATTCTATTGATGATTTAAACATGACAAATTAATAAGAATTCTTTTGATGATTTAAACATGAGCAATAAATAAAATTCTATTGATTATTTATACATGACAAATAATTAAAAATTCTATTGATGATTAAAACATGACAAACTAATAAAAATTCAATTGATGGTTTAAACATGACAAACTAATAAAAATTCTATTGATGATTTAAACATGACAAATTAATAAAATTCTATTGATGATTTAAACATGACAAACTATTAAAATTCTATTGATTATTTAAACATGACAAATTAATAAAAATTCTATTGATTATTTAAACATGACAAACTAATAAAAATTCTATTGATGATTAAAACATGACAAATTAATAAAAATTCTATTGATGATTTAAACATGACAAACTAATAAAAATTCTATTGATTATTTAAACATAACAAATTAATAAATTTCTATTGATGATTTAAACATGACAAACTAATAAAAGTCTATTGATTATTAAAACATGACAAATTAATAAAAATTCTATTGATGATTTAAACATGACAAACTAATAAAAATTCTATTGATGACTTAAACATGAAAAATTAATAAAAATTCTATTGATTATTTAAACATGACAAATTAATAACAATTCTATTGATTATTTAAACATGACAAATTAATAAAACTTCTATTGCTGATTTAAACATGACAAATTAATAAAAATTCTATTGATGATTTAAACATGAGAAATGAATAAAATTCTATGGATAATTTAAACATGACAAATTAATACAAATTCTATCGATGATTTAAACATGACAAAATAATAAAAATTCTATTGATGATTTAAACATGACAAATTGATAAAAATTCTATTGATGATTTATAAAAATTCTATTGATAAGTTTAACATGACAAACTAATAAGAATTCTATTGATGATTTATACATTGCAAACTAATACAATTCTATTGATTATTTAAACATGACAAACTAATAAAAATTCTATTGATGATTTAAACATGTCAAATAAATAAAAAATTCTAATAATGATTTATACATGGAAAACTAATAAAATTATATTGATGATTAAAACATGATAAACTAATAAAAATTCTATTGATGATTTAAACATGACAAATTAATAAGAATTCTATTGATGATTTAAACATGACCAACTAATAAAAATTCTATTGATGATATAAACATGACAAACTAATAAAAATTCTATTGATTATGTAAACATGACAAACTAATAAAAATTCTAATGATGATTTAAACATGACAAACTAATAAAAATTCTATTGATTATTAAAACATGACAAACTAATAAAAATTCTAATGATGATTTAAACATGACAAACTAATAAAACTTCTATTGATTATTTAAACATGACAAACTAATAAAAATTCTAATGATGATTTAAACATTACAAACTAATAAAAATTCTATTGATTATTTAAACATGACAAACTAATAAAAATTCTATTGATGATTTAAACATTACAAACTAATAAAAATTCTATTGATTATTTAAACATGACAAACTAATAAAAATTCTAATGATGATTTAAACATGACAAACTAATAAAACTTCTATTGATTATTTAAACATGACAAACTAATAAAAATTCTAATGATGATTTAAACATTACAAACTAATAAAAATTCTATTGATTATTTAAACATGACAAACTAATAAAAATTCTAATGATGATTTAAACATGACAAACTAATAAAACTTCTATTGATTATTTAAACATGACAAACTAATAAAAATTCTAATGATGATTTAAACATTACAA
Organism: Euprymna scolopes; assembly: GCF_053919585.1. Taxonomy (NCBI): domain Eukaryota; kingdom Metazoa; phylum Mollusca; class Cephalopoda; order Sepiida; family Sepiolidae; genus Euprymna; species Euprymna scolopes. The sequence continues at coordinate 179,162,678 of NC_136486.1, read as the reverse complement.
ACTAATAAAAATTCTATTGATTATTTAAACATGACAAACTAATAAAAATTCTAATGATGATTTAAACATGACAAACTAATAAAAATTCTATTGATTATTTAAACATGACAAACTAATAAAAATTCTAATGATGATTTAAACATGACAAACTAATAAAAATTCTATTGATTATTTAAACATGACAAACTAATAAAAATTCTAATGATGATTTAAACATGACAAACTAATAAAAATTCTATTGATTATTTAAACATGACAAACTAATAAAAATTCTAATGATGATTTAAACATGACAAACTAATAAAAATTCTATTGATTATTTAAACATGACAAACTAATAAAAATTCTAATGATGATTTAAACATGACAAACTAATAAAACTTCTATTGATTATTTAAACATGACAAACTAATAAAAATTCTAATAATGATTTAAACATTACAAACTAATAAAAATTCTATTGATGATTTAAACATGACAAACTAATAAAACTTCTATTGATGATTTAAACATGACTAACTAATAAAAATTCTAATGATGATTTAAACATGACAAACTAATAAAAATTCTATTGATGATTTAAACATAACAAATTAATAAATTTCTATTGATGATTTAAACATGACAAACTAATAAAATTCTATTGATTATTAAAACATGACAAACTAATAAAACTTCTATTGATGATTTAAACATGACTAACTAATAAAAATTCTAATGATGATTTAAACATGACAAACTAATAAAAATTCTATTGATGATTTAAACGTAACAAATTAATAAATTTCAATTGATGATTTAAACATGACAAACTAATAAAATTCTATTGATGATTTAAACATGACAAATTAATAAAAATTCTATTAATGATTTATACATTGCAAACTAATAAAATCCTTTTGATGATTTAACCATGACAAACTAATACAATTCTATTGATGATTTAAACATGACAAATTATTAAGAATTCTATTGATTATTTAAACATGACTAACTAATAAAAATTATGTTGATGATATAAACATTACAAACTAATAAAATTTCTATTGATGATTGAAATATAACAAATTAATAAAATTCTATTGATGATTTAAACATGACAAATTAATAAAAATTCTATTGATGATTTAAACATGACAAATTAATAAAAATTCTATTGATGATTTAAACATGACAAACTAATAAAAAGTCTATTGATGATTTAAACATAACAAATTAATAAATTTCTATTGATGATTTAAACATTACAAAGTAATAAAATTCTATTGATGATTTGAACATGACAAATTAATAAAAAGTCTATTGATCATTTACACATGACAAATTAATGAAAGTTCTATTGATTATTGAAAAATGACCAACTATAAAAATTGTATTGATGATTTATACATGGCAAACTAATAAAATTCTATTGATGATTTAAACATGAGAAACTAATAAAAATTCTATTGATAATTTTAACATAACAAACTAATAAAAATTGCATTGATGATTTAAACATGACAAACTAATACAAATTCTATTGATGGTTTAAACATGACAAACTAATAAAACTTCTATTGATGATTTTAACATGACAAATTAATAAAAATTATATTAATGATTTAAACATGAAAAATTAATAAAAATTCTATTGATTATTTCAACATGAAAAACTAATAACAATTCTATTGATTATTTAAACATGACAAATTGTTAAACATTCTAATGATTATTTAAACATGACAAATAAATAACAATTCTATTGATGATTTAAACATGACTAACTAATAAAAATTCTATTGATGATTTAAACATGGCAAACTAATAAAACTTCTATTGATGATTTAAACATGACAAACTAATAAAAATTCTATTGATGATTTAAACATGACAAACTAATAAAAATTCTATTGATGATTTAAACATGACAAACTAATACAAATTCTATTGATGATTTAAACATGACTAACTAATAAAAATTCTATTGATGATTTAAACATGACAAACTAATAATAATTCTATTGATGATTTAAACATGACAAACTAATAAAAATTCTATTGATGATGTAAACATGACAAATTAAAAAAAATTCTATTGATGATTTAAACATGGAAAACTAATAAAGATTCTATTGATGATTTAAACATGACAAACTAATAAAAATTCTATTTATGATTTAAACATGACAAACTAATAAAAATTCAATTGATGATTTAAACATGACAAACTAATAAAAATTCTATTGATGATTTAAACATGACAAATTAATGAAATTCTATTGATGATTTAAACATGACAAACTAATAAAATTCTATTGATTATTTAAACATGACAAATTAATAAAAATTCTATTGATGATTTAAACATGACAAACTAATAAAAATTCTATTGATGATTTAAACATGACAAATAATTAAAAATTCTATTGATGATTTAAACATGACAAACTAATAAAAATTCTATTGATGATTTAAACACACCAAATTAATAAATTTCTATTGATGATTTAAACATGACAAAGTAATAAAATTCTATTGATGATTTGAACATGGCAAATTAATAAACAGTCTATTGATCATTTACACATGACAAATTAATGAAAGTTCTATTGATTATTAAAAAATGACCAACTTTAAAAATTGTATTGATGGTTTATACATGGCAAACTAATAAAATTCTATTGATTATTTAAACATGAGAAACTAATAAAAATTCTATTGATAATTTTGAAATAACAAACTAATAAAAATTCTATTGATGATTTAAACATTACAAACTAATACAAATTCTATTGATGGTTTAAACATGACAAACTAATAAAACTTCTATTGATGATTTTAACATGACAAATTAATAAAAATTATATTAATTATTTAAACATGAAAAATTAAAAAAAATTCTATTGATTATTTCAACATGAAAAACTAATAACAACTCTATTGATTATTTAAACATGACAAATTGATAAACATTCTAATGATTATTTAAACATGACAAATAAATAACAATTCTATTGATGATTTAAACATGACTAACTAATAAAAATTCTATTGATGATTTAAACATGGCAAACTAATAAAACTTCTATTGATGATTTAAACATGACAAACTAATAACAATTCTATTGATTATTTATACATGACAAACTAATAAAAATTCTATTGATGATTTAAACATGACAAATTAATAAAAATTCTATTGATGATTTAAACATGACAAACTACTAAAATTCTATTGATGATTTAAACATGACAAACTACTAAAATTCTATTGATGATTTAAACATGACTACCTAATAAAAATTCTATTGATGATTTAAACATGACAAACTAATAAAAATTCTATTGATGATTTAAACATGACAAATTAATAAAAATTCTATTGATGATTTAAACATGACAAACTACTAAACTTCTATTGATGATTTAAACATGACAAACTAATAACAATTCTATTGATTATTTATACATGACAAACTAATAAAAATTCTATTGATGATTTAAACATGACAAAATAATAAAAATTCTATTGATGATTTAAACATGACAAACTACTAAAATTCTATTGATGATTTAAACATGACTACCTAATAAAAATTCTATTGATGATTTAAACATGACAAATAAATAACAATTCTATTGATGATTTAAACATGACAAATAAATAACAATTCTATTGATGATTTAAACATGACTAACTTATAAAAATTCTATGGATGATTTAAACATGGCAAACTAATAAAACTTCTATTGATGATTTAAACATGACAAACTAATAACAATTCTATTGATTATTTATACATGACAAACTAATAAAAATTCTATTGATGATTTAAACATGGAAAACTAATAAAGATTCTATTGATGATTTAAACATGACAAACTAATAAAAATTCTATTTATGATTTAAACATGACAAATTAATAAAAATTCTATTGATGATTTAAACATGAGCAATGAATAAAATTCTATTGATTATGTAAACTTGACAAATTAATAAAAATTCTATTGATGATTTAAACATGACAAACTAATAAAAATTCAATTGATGATTTAAACATGACAAACTAATAAGAATTCTATTGATGATTTAAACATGACAAATTAATAAACTTCTATTGATGATTTAAACATGACAAACTAATAAAATTCTATTGATTATTTAAACATGACAAATTAATAAAAATTCTATTGATTATTTAAACATGACAAACTAATAAAAATTCTATTGATGATTTAAACATGACAAATTAATAAAAATTCTATTGATGATTTGAACATGACAAATTAATAAAAAGTCTATTGATCATTTACACATGACAAATTAATGAAAGTTCTATTGATTATTTAAAAATGACCAACTATAAAAATTGTATTGATGATTTATACATGGCAAACTAATAAAATTCTATTGATTATTTAAACATGAGAAACTAATAAAAATTCTATTGATAATTTTGGACATAACAAACTAATAAAAATTGCATTGATGATTTAAACATGACAAACTAATACAAATTCTATTGATGGTTTAAACATGACAAACTAATAAAACTTCTATTGATTATTTTAACATGACAAATTAATAAAAATTATATTAATGATTTAAACATGAAAAATTAATAAACATTCTATTGATTATTTCAACATGAAAAACTAATAACAATTCTATTGATTATTTAAACATGACAAATTGATAAACATTCTAATGATTATTTAAACATGACAAATAAATAACAATTCTATTGATGATTTAAACATGACTAACTAATAAAACTTCTATTGATGATTTAAACATGACAAACTAATAAAAAGTCTATTGATTATTTATACATGACAAACTAATAAAAATTCTATTGATGATGTAAACATGACAAATTAAAAAAAATTCTATTGATGATTTAAACATGGAAAACTAATAAAGATTCTATTGATGATTTAAACATGACAAACTAATAAAAATTCTATTTATGATTTAAACATGACAAACTAATAAAAATTCAATTGATGATTTAAACATGACAAACTAATAAAAATTCTATTGATGATTTAAACATGACAAATTAATGAAATTCTATTGATGATTTAAACATGACAAACTAATAAAATTCTATTGATTATTTAAACATGACAAATTAATAAAAATTCTATTGATGATTTAAACATGACAAACTAATAAAAATTCTATTGATGATTTAAACATGACAAATAATTAAAAATTCTATTGATGATTTAAACATGACAAACTAATAAAAATTCTATTGATGATTTAAACACACCAAATTAATAAATTTCTATTGATGATTTAAACATGACAAAGTAATAAAATTCTATTGATGATTTGAACATGGCAAATTAATAAACAGTCTATTGATCATTTACACATGACAAATTAATGAAAGTTCTATTGATTATTTAAAAATGACCAACTTTAAAAATTGTATTGATGGTTTATACATGGCAAACTAATAAAATTCTATTGATTATTTAAACATGAGAAACTAATAAAAATTCTATTGATAATTTTGAAATAACAAACTAATAAAAATTCTATTGATGATTTAAACATTACAAACTAATACAAATTCTATTGATGGTTTAAACATGACAAACTAATAAAACTTCTATTGATGATTTTAACATGACAAATTAATAAAAATTATATTAATTATTTAAACATGAAAAATTAAAAAAAATTCTATTGATTATTTCAACATGAAAACTAATAACAACTCTATTGATTATTTAAACATGACAAATTGATAAACATTCTAATGATTATTTAAACATGACAAATAAATAACAATTCTATTGATGATTTAAACATGACTAACTAATAAAAATTCTATTGATGATTTAAACATGGCAAACTAATAAAACTTCTATTGATGATTTAAACATGACAAACTAATAACAATTCTATTGATTATTTATACATGACAAACTAATAAAAATTCTATTGATGATTTAAACATGACAAATTAATAAAAATTCTATTGATGATTTAAACATGACAAACTACTAAAATTCTATTGATGATTTAAACATGACAAACTACTAAAATTCTATTGATGATTTAAACATGACTACCTAATAAAAATTCTATTGATGATTTAAACATGACAAACTAATAAAAATTCTATTGATGATTTAAACATGACAAATTAATAAAAATTCTATTGATGATTTAAACATGACAAACTACTAAACTTCTATTGATGATTTAAACATGACAAACTAATAACAATTCTATTGATTATTTATACATGACAAACTAATAAAAATTCTATTGATGATTTAAACATGACAAAATAATAAAAATTCTATTGATGATTTAAACATGACAAACTACTAAAATTCTATTGATGATTTAAACATGACTACCTAATAAAAATTCTATTGATGATTTAAACATGACAAATAAATAACAATTCTATTGATGATTTAAACATGACAAATAAATAACAATTCTATTGATGATTTAAACATGACTAACTAATAAAAATTCTATGGATGATTTAAACATGGCAAACTAATAAAACTTCTATTGATTATTTAAACATGACAAACTAATAACAATTCTATTGATTATTTATACATGACAAACTAATAAAAATTCTATTGATGATTTAAACATGACAAACTAATAAAAATTCTATTGATGATTTAAACATGACAAACTACTAAAATTCTATTGATGATTTAAACATGACAAACTAATAAAAATTCTATTGATGATTTAAACATGACTAACTAATAAAAATTCTATTGATGATTTAAACATGACAAACTAATAAAAATTCTATTGATGATTTAAACATGACAAACTAATAAAAATTCTATTGATGATTTAAACATGACAAACTAATAACAATTCTATTGATGACTTAAACATGACTAACTAATAAAAATTCTATTGATGATTTCAACATGACAAACTAATTAAAATTCTATTGATGATTTAAACATGACAAACTAATAAAAATTCTATTGATGATTTAAACATGGAAAACTAATAAAGATTCTATTGATGATTTAAACATGACAAACTAATAAAAATTCTATTTATGATTTAAACATGACAAATTAATAAAAATTCTATTGATGATTTAAACATGAGCAATGAATAAAATTCTATTGATTATGTAAACATGACAAATTAATAAAAATTCTATTGATGATTTAAACATGACAAACTAATAAAAATTCAATTGATGATTTAAACATGACAAACTAATAAAAATTCTATTGATGATTTAAACATGACAAACTAATAAACTTCTATTGATTATTAAAACATGACAAACTAATAAAATTCTATTTATTATTTAAACATGACAAATTAATAAAAATTCTATTGATGATTTAAACATGACAAACTAATAAAAATTCTATTGATGATTTAAACATGACAAATTAATAAAAATTCTATTGATGATTTGAACATGACAAATTAATAAAAAGTCTATTGATCATTTACACATGACAAATTAATGAAAGTTCTATTGATTATTTAAAAATGACCAACTATAAAAATTGTATTGATGATTTATACATGGCAAACTAATAAAATTCTATTGATTATTTAAACATGAGAAACTAATAAAAATTCTATTGATAATTTTGGACATAACAAACTAATAAAAATTGCATTGATGATTTAAACATGACAAACTAATACACATTCTATTGATGGTTTAAACATGACAAACTAATAAAACTTCTATTGATGATTTTAACATGACAAATTAATAAAAATTATATTAATTATTTAAACATGAAAAATTAATAAACATTCTATTGATTATTTCAACATGAAAAACTAATAACAATTCTATTGATTATTTAAACATGACAAATGGATAAACATTCTAATGATTATTTAAACATGACAAATAAATAACAATTCTATTGATGATTTAAACATGACTAACTAATAAAAATTCTATTGATGATTTAAACACGGCAAACTAATAAAACTTCTATTGATGATTTAAACATGACAAACTAATAACAATTCTATTGATTATTTATACATGACAAACAAATAAAAATTCTATTGATGATTTAAACATGACAAACTAATAAAAAGTCTATTGATGATTTAAACATGACAAATAAATAACAATTCTATTGATGATTTAAACATGACTAACTAATAAAAATTCTATTGATGATTTAAACATGACAAACTAATAAAAATTCTATTGATTATTTAAACATGACAAACTAATAAAAATTCTATTGATGATTTAAACATGAAAAATTAAAAAAAATTCTATTGATGATTTAAACATGAGCAATGAATAAAATTCTATTGATTATTTAAACATGACAAATTAATAAAAATTCTATTGATGATTTAAACATGACAAACTAATAAAAATTCAATTGATGATGTAAACATGACAAACTAATAAAAATTCTATTGATGATTTAAACATAACAAATTAATAAATTTCTATTGATGATTTAAACATGACAAACTAATAAAAATTCTATTGATGATTTAAACATGACAAATTAATAAGAATTCTTTTGATGATTTAAACATGAGCAATAAATAAAATTCTATTGATTATTTATACATGACAAATAATTAAAAATTCTATTGATGATTAAAACATGACAAACTAATAAAAATTCAATTGATGGTTTAAACATGACAAACTAATAAAAATTCTATTGATGATTTAAACATGACAAATTAATAAAATTCTATTGATGATTTAAACATGACAAACTAATAAAATTCTATTGATTATTTAAACATGACAAATTAATAAAAATTCTATTGATTATTTAAACATGACAAACTAATAAAAATTCTATTGATGATTAAAACATGACAAATTAATAAAAATTCTATTGATGATTTAAACATGACAAACTAATAAAAATTCTATTGATTATTTAAACATAACAAATTAATAAATTTCTATTGATGATTTAAACATGACAAACTAATAAAAGTCTATTGATTATTAAAACATGACAAATTAATAAAAATTCTATTGATGATTTAAACATGACAAACTAATAAAAATTCTATTGATGACTTAAACATGAAAAATTAATAAAAATTCTATTGATTATTTAAACATGACAAATTAATAACAATTCTATTGATTATTTAAACATGACAAATTAATAAAACTTCTATTGCTGATTTAAACATGACAAATTAATAAAAATTCTATTGATGATTTAAACATGAGAAATGAATAAAATTCTATGGATAATTTAAACATGACAAATTAATACAAATTCTATCGATGATTTAAACATGACAAAATAATAAAAATTCTATTGATGATTTAAACATGACAAATTGATAAAAATTCTATTGATGATTTATAAAAATTCTATTGATAAGTTTAACATGACAAACTAATAAGAATTCTATTGATGATTTATACATTGCAAACTAATACAATTCTATTGATTATTTAAACATGACAAACTAATAAAAATTCTATTGATGATTTAAACATGTCAAATAAATAAAAAATTCTAATAATGATTTATACATGGAAAACTAATAAAATTATATTGATGATTAAAACATGATAAACTAATAAAAATTCTATTGATGATTTAAACATGACAAATTAATAAGAATTCTATTGATGATTTAAACATGACCAACTAATAAAAATTCTATTGATGATATAAACATGACAAACTAATAAAAATTCTATTGATTATGTAAACATGACAAACTAATAAAAATTCTAATGATGATTTAAACATGACAAACTAATAAAAATTCTATTGATTATTAAAACATGACAAACTAATAAAAATTCTAATGATGATTTAAACATGACAAACTAATAAAACTTCTATTGATTATTTAAACATGACAAACTAATAAAAATTCTAATGATGATTTAAACATTACAAACTAATAAAAATTCTATTGATTATTTAAACATGACAAACTAATAAAAATTCTATTGATGATTTAAACATTACAAACGAATAAAAATTCTATTGATTATTTAAACATGACAAACTAATAAAAATTCTAATGATGATTTAAACATGACAAACTAATAAAACTTCTATTGATTATTTAAACATGACAAACTAATAAAAATTCTAATGATGATTTAAACATTACAAACTAATAAAAATTCTATTGATTATTTAAACATGACAAACTAATAAAAATTCTAATGATGATTTAAACATGACAAACTAATAAAACTTCTATTGATTATTTAAACATGACAAACTAATAAAAATTCTAATGATGATTTAAACATTACAAACTAATAAAAATTCTATTGATTATTTAAACATGACAAACTAATAAAAATTCTAATGATGATTTAAACATGACAAACTAATAAAAATTCTATTGATTATTTAAACATGACAAACTAATAAAAATTCTAATGATGATTTAAACATGACAAACTAATAAAAATTCTATTGATTATTTAAACATGACAAACTAATAAAAATTCTAATGATGATTTAAACATGACAAACTAATAAAAATTCTATTGATTATTTAAACATGACAAACTAATAAAAATTCTAATGATGATTTAAACATGACAAACTAATAAAAATTCTATTGATTATTTAAACATGACAAACTAATAAAAATTCTAATGATGATTTAAACATGACAAACTAATAAAACTTCTATTGATTATTTAAACATGACAAACTAATAAAAATTCTAATGATGATTTAAACATTACAAACTAATAAAAATTCTATTGATTATTTAAACATGACAAACTAAACAAAATTCTATTGATGATTTAAACATGACAAACTAATAAAACTTCTATTGATGATTTAAACATGACTAACTAATAAAAATTCTAATGATGATTTAAACATGACAAACTAATAAAAATTCTATTGATGATTTAAACATAACAAATTAATAAATTTCTATTGATGATTTAAACATGACAAACTAATAAAATTCTATTGATTATTAAAACATGACAAACTAATAAAACTTCTATTGATGATTTAAACATGACTAACTAATAAAAATTCTAATGATGATTTAAACATGACAAACTAATAAAAATTCTATTGATGATTTAAACATAACAAATTAATAAATTTCAATTGATGATTTAAACATGACAAACTAATAAAATTCTATTGATGATTTAAACATGACAAATTAATAAAAATTCTATTAATGATTTATACATTGCAAACTAATAAAATCCTTTTGATGATTTAACCATGACAAACTAATACAATTCTATTGATGATTTAAACATGACAAATTATTAAGAATTCTATTGATTATTTAAACATGACTAACTAATAAAAATTATGTTGATGATATAAACATTACAAACTAATAAAATTTCTATTGATGATTGAAATATAACAAATTAATAAAATTCTATTGATGATTTAAACATGACAAATTAATAAAAATTCTATTGATGATTTAAACATGACAAATTAATAAAAATTCTATTGATGATTTAAACATGACAAACTAATAAAAAGTCTATTGATTATTTAAACATAACAAATTAATAAATTTCTATTGATGATTTAAACATTACAAAGTAATAAAATTCTATTGATGATTTGAACATGACAAATTAATAAAAAGTCTATTGATCATTTACACATGACAAATTAATGAAAGTTCTATTGATTATTGAAAAATGACCAACTATAAAAATTGTATTGATGATTTATACATGGCAAACTAATAAAATTCTATTGATTATTTAAACATGAGAAACTAATAAAAATTCTATTGATAATTTTAACATAACAAACTAATAAAAATTGCATTGATGATTTAAACATGACAAACTAATACAAATTCTATTGATGGTTTAAACATGACAAACTAATAAAACTTCTATTGATGATTTTAACATGACAAATTAATAAAAATTATATTAATGATTTAAACATGAAAAATTAATAAAAATTCTATTGATTATTTCAACATGAAAAACTAATAACAATTCTATTGATTATTTAAACATGACAAATTGTTAAACATTCTAATGATTATTTAAACATGACAAATAAATAACAATTCTATTGATGATTTAAACATGACTAACTAATAAAAATTCTATTGATGATTTAAACATGGCAAACTAATAAAACTTCTATTGATGATTTAAACATGACAAACTAATAAAAATTCTATTGATGATTTAAACATGACAAACTAATAAAAATTCTATTGATGATTTAAACATGACAAACTAATACAAATTCTATTGATGATTTAAACATGACTAACTAATAAAAATTCTATTGATGATTTAAACATGACAAACTAATAATAATTCTATTGATGATTTAAACATGACAAACTAATAAAAATTCTATTGATGATTTAAACATGGAAAACTAATAAAAATTCTATTGATGATTTAAACATGACAAACTAATAAAATTCTATTTATGATTTAAACATGACAAATTAATAAAAATTCTATTGATGATTTAAACATGAGCAATGAATAAAATTCTATTGATTTTTTAAACATGACAAATTAATAAAAATTCTATTGATGATTTAAACATGACAAACTAATAAAATTCTATTGATTATTTAAACATGACAAATTAATAAAAATTCTATTGACGATTTAAACATGACAAACTAATAAAAATTACATTGATAATTTAAACATGACAAATTAATAAAAATTCTATTGATGATTTAAACATGACAAACTAATAAAAATTCTATTGATGATTTAAACATGACAAATTAATAAAACTTCTATTGCTGATTTAAACATGACAAATTAATAAAAATTCTATTGATGATTTAAACATGAGAAATTAATAAAATTCTATGGATAATTTAAACATGACAAATTAATACAAATTCTATCGATGATTTAAACATGACAAACTAATAAAAATTCTATTGATGATTTAAACATGACAAATTAATAAAAATTCTATTGATGATTTAAACATGACAAATTAATAAAAATTCTTTTGATGATTTAAACATGACAAACTAATAAAAATTCTATTGATGATTTAAACATGACAAACTAATAAAAATTCTATTGATGATTTAAACATGACAAACTAATTAAATTCTATTGATGATTTAAACATGACAAACTAATAAAAATTCTATTGATGATTTAAACATGACAAATTAATAAAAATTCTATTGATGATTTAAACATGACAAATTAATAAAAATTATATTGATGATTTAAACATGAACAATTAATAAAACTTCTATTGCTGATTTAAACATGACAAATTAATAAAAATTCTATTGATGATTTAAACATGAGCAATGAATAAAATTCTATGGATGATTTGAACATGACAAACTTATAAAAATTCTATTGATGATTTAAACATGACAAATTAATAAAAATTCTATTGATGATTTGAACATGACAAATTAATAAAATTCTATTGATGATTTAAACATGACAAACTAATAAAAATTCAATTGATGATTTAAACATGACAAATTAATAAAAATTCTATTGATGATTTGAACATGACAAACTAATAAACATTCTATTGATGATTTGAACATGACAAATTAATAAAATTCTATTGATGATTTAAACATGACAAATTAATAAAAATTCTATTGATGATTTAAACATGACCAATTAATAAACATTCTATTGATGATTTGAACATGACAAATTAGTAAAATTCTATTGATGATTTAAACACGACAAATTAATAAACATTTTATTGATGATTTGAACATGACAAAATAATAAAATTCTATTTATGATTTAAACATGACAAACCAATAAAAACTCTATTGATTATTATAACATGACAAATTAATAAAAATTCTATTTATTATTTAAACATGAAAGATTAATAAAAAGTCTATTGATAAGTTAAACATGACAAACTGATAAGAATTTTATTGATGATTTAAACATGGCAAACTAATAGAAATTCTATTGATCATTTAAACATGAAAAATTAATAAAAATTCTATTGATGATTTAAACATGACAAACTAATAGAAATTCTATAAATGATTTAAACAAGGCAAACTAATAAAACTTCTATTGATGATTTAAACATGACAAACTAATAAAATTCTATTGATTATTTATACATGACAAACTAATAAAAATTCTATTGATGATTTAAACATGACAAACTACTAAAAATTCTATTGATGATTTAAACATGACAAACTAATAAAAATTCTATTGATTATTTTAACATGACAAACTAATAAAAATTCTATTGATGATTTAAACATGACAAACTAATAACAATTCTAATGATGATTTAAACATGACAAACTAATAAAAATTCTATTGATGATTTTAACATGACAAACTAATAAAAATTCTATTGATGATTTAAACATGACAAACTAATAAAAATTCTATTGATGATTTAAACATGACAAACTAATAAAAATTCTATTGATGATTTAAACATGACAAACTAATAAAATTCTATTTATGATTTAAACATGACAAATTAATAAAAATTCTATTGATGATTTAAACATGAGCAATGAATAAAATTCTATTGATTATTTAAACATGACAAATTAATAAAAATTCTATTGATGATTTAAACATGACAAACTAATAAAAATTCAATTGATGATTTAAACATGACAAACTAATAAAATTATATTGATGATTTAAACATGACAAATTAATAAAATTCTATTGATGATTTAAACATGACAAACTAATAAAATTCTATTGATGATTTAAACATGACAAATTAATACAAATTCTATTGATGATTTAAACATGACAAACTAATAAAAATTATATTGATGATTTAAACATGACAAATTAATAAAAAGTCTATTGATCATTTAAACATGACAAACTAATAAAAATTCTATTGATGATTTAAACATGACAAATTAATAAAACTTCTATTGCTGATTTAAACATGACAAATTAATAAAAATTCTATTGATGATTTAAACATGAGAAATGAATAAAATTCTATGGATAATTTAAACATGAAAAATTAATACAAATTCTATCGATGATTTAAACATGACAAACTAATAAAAATTCTGATGATGATTTAAACATGACAAACTAATAAAAATTCTATTGATGATGTAAACATGACAAAATAATAAAAATTCTATTGATGATTTAAACATGACAAACTAATAAAATTCTATTGATGATTTAAACATGACAAACTAATAAAAATTCTATTGATGATTTAAACATGACAAACTAATAAAAATTCTATTGATGATTTAAACATGACAAATTAATAAAAATTATATTGATGATTTAAACATGACAAATTAATAAAACTTCTATTGATGATTTTAACATGACAAACTAATAAAATTCTATTGATTATTTAAACATGACAAACTAATAAAAATTCTATTGATGATTTAAACATGACAAACTAATAAAAATTCTATTGATGATTTAAACATGACAAACTAATAAAAATTCTATTGATGATTTAAACATGACAAATTAATAAAACTTCTATTGCTGATTTAAACATGACAAATTAATAAAAATTCTATTGATGAGTTAAACATGAGAAATGAATAAAATTCTATGGATGATTTAAACATGACAAATTAATAAAACTTCTATTGATGACTTAAACATTACAAACTAATAAAAATTCTATTGATGATTTAAACATGACAAATTAATAAAAATTCTATTGATGATTTAAACATGACAAATTAATAAAAATTCTATGGATGATTTAAACATGACAAACTAATAAAAATTCTATTGATGATTTAAACATGACAAACTAATAAAATTCTATTGATGATTTAAACATGACAAACTAATAAAAATTCTATTGATGATTTAAACATGACAAACTAATAAAAATTCTATTGATGATTTAAACATGACAAATTAATAACAATTCTATTGATGATTAAAACATGACAAATTAATAAATCTTCTATTGCTGATTTAAACATGACAAATTAATAAAAATTCTATGGATGATTTAAACATGAGCAATGAATAAAATTCTATGGATGATTTAAACATGACAAATTAATACAAATTCTATCGATGATTTAAACATGACAAACTAATAAAAATTCTATTGATGACTAAAACATGACAAATTAATAAAACTTCTATTGATTACTTAAACATGACAAACTAATAAAAATTCTATTGATTATTTATACATGACAAATTAATAAAAATTCTATTGATGATGTATACATGACAAATTAATAAAATTCTATTGCTGATTTAAACATGACAAATTAATACAAATTCTATCGATGATTTAAACATGACAAACTAATAAAAATTCTATTGATGACTAAAACATGACAAATTAATAAAACTTCTATTGATGACTTAAACATGACAAATTAATAAAACTTCTATTGATGACTAAAACATGACAAACTAATAAAAATTCTATTGATGATTTATACATGACAAATTAATAAAAATTCTATTGATGATTTATACATGACAAATTAATAAAATTCTATTGATGACTTAAACATGACAAATTAATAAAAATTCTATTGATGATTTAAACATGACAAATTAATAAAAATTCTATTGATGATTTAAACATGAGAAATGAATAAAATTCTATTGATGATGTAAACCTGACAAACTATTAAAAATTCTATTGATGATTTATACATGACAAACTTATAAAAATTCTATTGATGATTTAAACATGACAAACTAATAAAAATTCTATTGATGATTTATACATGACAAATTAATAAAAATTCTATTGATGATTTAAACATGACAAATTAATAAAAATTCTATTGATGATTTATACATGACAAACTAATAAAAATTCTATTGATGATTTAAACATGACAAACTAATAAAAATTCTATTGATGATTTAAACATGACAAATTAATAAAAATTCTATTGATGATTTATACATGACAAACTAATAAAAATTCTATTGATGATTTATACATGACAAATTAATAAAAATTCTATTGATGATTTAAACATGACAAACTAATAAAAATTCTATTGATGATTTAAACATGACAAACTAATAAAAATTCTATTGATGATTTAAACATGACAAATTAATAAAAATTCTATTGATGATTTAAACATGACAAATTAATAAAAATTCTATTGATGATTTATACATGACAAACTAATAAAAATTCTATTGATGATTTATACATGACAAATTAATAAAAATTCTATTGATGATTTAAACATGACAAACTAATAAAAATTCTATTGATGATTTAAACATGACAAACTTATAAAAATTCTATTGATGATTTATACATGACAAATTAATAAAAATTCTATTGATGATTTATACATGACAAACTAATAAAATTCTATTGATGATTTATACATGACAAACTATTAAAAATTCTATTGATGATTTAAACATGACAAATTAATAAAAATTCTATTGATGATTTATACAAGACAAACTAATAAAATTCTATTGATGATTTAATCATGACAAATTAATAAAAATTCTATTGATGATTTAAACATGACAAATTAATAAAAATTCTATTGATGATTTAAACATGACAAATTAATAAAAATTCTATTGATGATTTAAACATGACAAATTAATAAAAATTCTATTGATGATTTAAACATGACAAATTAATAAAAATTCTATTGATGATTTATACATGACAAACTATTAAAAATTCTATTGATGATTTAAACATGACAAACTAATCAAAATTCTATTGATGATTTATACATGACAAACTTATAAAAATTCTATTGATGATTTAAACATGACAAATTAATAAAAATTCTATTGATGATTTAAACATGACAAATTAATAAAAATTCTATTGATGATTTAAACATGACAAACTTATAAAAATTCTATTGATGATTTAAACATGACAAATTAATAAAAATTCTATTGATGATTTAAACATGACAAATTAATAAAAATTCTATTGATGATTTAAACATGACAAACTAATAAAAATTCTATTGATGATTTAAACATGACAAATTAATAAAAATTCTATTGATGATTTAAACATGACAAATTAATAAAAATTCTATTGATGATTTAAACATGACAAACTAATAAAAATTCTATTGATGATTTATACATGACAAACTTATAAAAATCTATTGATGATTTAAACATGACAAACTAATAAAAATTCTATTGATGATTTATACATGACAAACTATTAAAAATTCTATTGATTATTATAACATGACAAATTAATAAAAAGTCTATTGATTATTTAAACATGAAAGATTAATAAAAAGTCTATTGATAAGTTAAACATGACAAACTAATTAGAATTCTATTGATGATTTAAACATGACAAACTAATAGAAATTCTATTGATCATTTAAACATGACAAATTAATACAAATTCTATTGATGATTTAAACATGACAAATTAATACAAATTCTATTGATTATTTAAACATGACAAATTAATAAAAATTCTATTGATAAGTTAAACATGACAAACTAATAAAATTCTATTGATGATTTAAACATGACAAACTAATAAAAACTCTATTGATGATTTAATCATGACATATTCAAAGTGGCACTGTGCCTTGTTTGGGGTAAAAATTCGCAAAAAAAATAAAATTAATTAAATAAATATTATGTGGTGTTCGTTCGCGCCTGACCTCCATAGAATGGAAATATGTCACAAAGTTTAACAAGGTTTTTTAATATAGATCCACAGAATATTGTGATAAGTGTTTCAGTGTGAACAGGTATAGTATAATAAATTATGGGGTTTATTTTTTTATTTTTACTTTCACCATATTTTGCTTTGGTTTTGATACCCCCAACTTCGAAGCTATCTCCTTACAACCCTTCATTTTTATAACCTATCATACTTTCATAAATCAGAGTCCATTTTTTGTAGGCTGTTGTTTAACCCTGTCAACGACGGGTACTTTTGCTAGCATATATATACATATATATATATATATATATATATATATATATATATATATATTTATTTATTTATTTATATATGTATATATATATATATAGAGAGAGAGAGAGAGAGAGAGAGCGAGAAAGAGAGAGGGGGAAGAAGGTGATTTTATATATAAATAATAATTCATATATATATATATATATATATATATATATATATATATATATATATATATACATATATATATTAATAAGAAGATCATAGAATGTCTGCGAAATGTGTACAACATTTTATAATGGCTTGTAATACTTCCTACAGCCATTCATTGTTTTCCGTTAATGCACATCGGTTGTCACCATGGTTAAGAAGACGAAGCAACTATCTCTTGACGTCAACAGTTAATAAGGCTGCATTATAAAAGTTTCAACTACAGTGACATCTCAAATATGTGTAATATCTAATTTAGTAGAATAATCTTTGTATTGAAATGAAAGAAATCATGAACTACTCACAGCCTATCGAGTTTCGAGAAGAATCATAAGGATAATAAGAGAATGCATTATAAGAACACAGGAGGAAATTCAAGAAGGATTAATGACTGTTTGAAGTTTTGTATTAAAATAGACATGCACAGACTTATTTCTCGCTGACCAATGAAAAGATTTCTATATAAAAAAAAGAGCAATGGACCAAAATTCGTTTGAAATTATTTAGATAAACTAAAAGAATTTTTCCAGTGCTATAATTTAATCATATGGAATTTTTTTAATATCTGAACAGAATTCAGCTTGTCACATGTGGAAAGAATTATTGCTGGGATAGTTAACATTGTATTCTAGACTTTGTCAGAAATTACTATTAGAGTTATTTGTTATTAGTCTGAAACAATGTCTACGTCTCCTTTCTTTGAGAATGGAAGTACGTTACACTGTTTTGTCCTTTAATCACTGCAATGCTGATGATATACAATGTTACAGTATTCAAGCAGTATGTTATTAAATTTTCATGTTTACCAGATTCCAGGATTTCAATCCAGTCTCTTTATTAGTTTTTGATCTTTATAGAATTGTTTGCAGCTCAGTTTTAATGTTGAGTTATCTATGGATGACTTTGTCAATCTGTAGAGCTTCGACCATCAGTAATTTTGTCGAAAGATTACTGAAGTGATTTTCCTACAGTGTCAGCCTTCCTTTCTCACTTGAAGCTTTAAGTTTTGATTTTGCAGAACATTTTCTCCTGCTTACTTTCTTTACCATCTTCCATTCTCCACTACCGAGTGTCTATTTTCCAATGTAGAGTGGATCAGATCGATCTTCGGTGGGATAGATGCTTCTTGCTTTTTTCATAAGTGCTTGTAAAATCTTTTTTAGCTTTTAAAAATTTAAATCATTAATTGTAATTGGATTTCTCTTCTTCAGTTTGGAAGCCTGATTTAAGGTTTTTCTCTTTTTGTTTCTCAAGGTATTCTTCATTTCCTTTTCGGTTTTAATGGGATGTTTTTATTTTGTCCTCTTGTTCATCCCAAACAAGGCGTATTGCCACTTGAATGTAAGAGACTGCTATTTGGGACCATTTTTACAGAGGGATATGTAAAAATATGAGTGAGATGTCAGTGTATATCACATTTAAACTTTTGCATGTCAGTACAATCAGAGCAGCAGAGAGCAGGAAATAAATTCCAAAGTCTAGCAGTTTGAGGGAAGAAACTATTAGAGTAGATGGCTTTCTAGAATCTAGGAACCTCTAGAGTGGAGGGGTAGGATTTTCTTGCTAAACGGGTATAGGTATGTACGTCGAGAAGGTACAAGGGCAATGAGTTCATCTAAGCACATTCCATAAAAAAACTGTAAAACAGACACATGGATGCACATTGCAGCAATGGGACAGAGGTTGGAGCTTGGTCGATAGTGCGGATCTATTAGATTGCAGACTCTTTTTTTTTTAGACGCTGTCTAATAGTGAGAAATCAGTGTACCATCCGAAATGTGGCAACAATACTCCATGCATATTGTTTGTGAGTGTTAACTAATTACTAACTTTTGTCATTTACAGAAGTTGACATTTCTTGAAGTATGCTGAATCTGTATCATTCATTTATGTTTTTTGCTTTTTCTTGGCTGAGGCAGATCTTAGCAAATACTATTCTGTAGTCTGAAGAGACAGTGTAAAATGTATAATATACTGCACAATTGATGTCATTGTTCAACTATTATTTATTGATTAATATATTATCAAATTGTGAATATTTTTGCTGGCATCAAGGTTCTTGATGAGTGTAGCAATATCACAAACAAGTGTGTGGAGATCATGCGGATTATTTTCAGTCTTGGGAGGAAATTTGAAATGTAGAAAACCCTGATTGTATAGGGTTGAGCTTGCTGCAAAGTTCTTGGCAAAGATTTTTGCTTTTTCAGATGCTGATGAAATCACCTCTGGCCTGTAGATGCTGGTTGGGATAAAGGACACATATCTATTTAGGACCTTGTTTGTTATTCACCAAAGCTTATCGGAACTAAGCCTTTATTCTTCTACTTTGGATTTGATGGACTGAGCATACAACACTCTAGCGTTTTCTATGATCCCTTTGCAACGATTATTAGCAGTTTTATAGGCGAATTTAGTTTTAAAAGATCTATTATGTTTAAAGCAATTGAAGTAGTGGTTTTTTCTGTGCAATGGCGGCAGCACATTTAGGAGTGTACCATGGCTGGCTGTTCGGATTCAGTTGAAATTTTTGGAGGGTATGCTGATGATTAACTTAAGTTTGAGTCTATATCAAATGCAAGTTTTTAAAACATAGTATGTAGGAGTAATTCCAATATGAACATTTGGAAATCATCCCAGTCAGCTATCGAGTATTTGATTAAACTAGCCATTCAGCAGTGTGAACATTAAAATCTCTCCAGACGTGAATGTTGACTGAGGGATGAGCAGATAGGCTATGATCAATTTGCTTAGCGATACTCTCAAAGCTACTCCATCATTGTGAGGATGATCAAGAGCAAATATAAATGCTGCGCTGTGAATAAGCGCGACTGTAAAGTACATGTAGGGATGTGCTTTTTTCGAGATGTCCCTGCTACGGAGGATGGTATTCTTGATGTAAGCTCATAGTCAGGTATAAACTTTGAATAGCCTTTGATGGAGAAATCATCTAAGGAAGCAGTTGAATTAATGTCAATTTCAGACAAGAACAACAGGTCAGGTTTCGTCTCCCACATCGAATTTCGACCTTTGAAAGATTGAAACGTAAACCCCTGATGTTAGAGAAGGAGACCTTGTAGTGGGTGCCTATGTTGGAAGTTGTGGTTTTGCGTTTTCTCTGGATTTGTTTGTTAGAAATTTTCATAGTTAGGTTGTGGTGTTTGTGGAAAAGGCCAGCAGAGTTATTAACAGCAGGGCAGAGGGGAAGCAAGAGAGAAAGAGAGAGAATATGAATGAAAGAATTAGTGAAGAAGGAAGACTTTTGTAAACCATTGAAAAGGAAATGCTGTAGCAAATCCACTAATACGGCATTGAGAGGTCTCGCATGAAATTACTGCATGGTCCAGACTCCATTCACCAAATGACAATGCAACAGCCCCGGTATTTTGCATCCGCTGACAGGACAGCCTTTTTAGGAGTTACTCTGACTATCAGGCAGATAATGTCAGCCCAGGAAAACGTTTACCCCGAGAACAGTGTGGAAAGAGAATAAAGTAATTTCTAGCTACTGCATGCACAAAACTGCGGACCAAGTATACAGCATTTTCATTAACATTATGGCATCGTCTACATTGGCCATGTTTGTTGAGCTGCAACAAGAAATTGCTGTTACTTCAGCATTCTCAATGAAGGCAGCCACTATTTAAAAATACATGTTCAAATTAACCTATTTTGGGCCAGATTTCTTTTATTGATTCCTCTTTCTCTCAAGTCCATTCTTATCAGTTCCTTCCATGTTTTCATTGGATTTCCCTTGCCATTTTAAATTCAAATCCAATCTAATTTATTGTGATCATTTACGCACTAATATTGTTGAAAAAGGCATGACTCTAAATTTATATCCAGATATTGGAAGAATAGTAACTTGTATTCAATGTAATCAACCTGCTACAATTGTTATTGTGTTTTAAACCTGATCAAACTATTCTGTCACAAAAGATACTTGATATGTGCAAAATTTATAGTAAATAAAAAGTATGCACAATTTCCAGATGTGCTTCTTCTGATCACATATTGCTTAAATCTAGTAGCAGGGGAAAATTTTAGGCAAATAGAAACAATACTGGGGTTGATAAAGAGACAAAAGAAAATTGAACTCTTAAACACTTTACAAGCCACTGAGCCGTTTGGGTTAGCCATTATAAGCTAACAAACAGACAATTACACCAGTTTATTCCGTTTGCAAACAAAACTTTGGCAATGTTTTCTGAAACATTTCCAAATACACCCTCTATCAATATATCTTTTTTTGTATTCGTGAAAGATTTCTAGATGCGTCCTTGTATCTTTCTGGGAGGTTTTGTTCATTGGATGTAGGTCGGTTGGTTTGTCATGCTGCAGTAGTAAATGCTAAGAGTGCAGATTATATGAAAATATTTTCTTTTAAGAGTTTGAAATGACATTTTTATTGATCTCTATGCTTAAATTTGAAATGATATTTTTGTTGGTTTGCCATGCTTAAGTTTGAAATCATATTTTAGTTGGTTTGTCATGCATAAGTTTGAAATAACATCTTCGTTAGTTTGTCATGCTCATGTTTGAAGTAGCATTTTTGTTAGTTGGTCATGCTTAAGTTTGAAATAGCATTTTAGTTGATCTATCATGCTTAACTTTGAAATAGCATTTTCATTGGTCTATAACACTAACTTGAAATAACAACTTATAAATAAGATTTTTTTCTGGTCTGTTATGCTTAATTTGAAATAAGATTTGATTTTAAATAAGCAGTTTCTTTGGTCTGTCACACTTACTTTTAAAACAACAATTTCGTTACTAAATGTGTAGATTTAATGGACACGTCTTAATAATATGCGTCCTTGTTTGGAACTATTTCAGAATAAACATTGATTTTTCATTTGCAGAGAATTTCATTAAATCTGTCGTCCATCCAACTATTCAGATTTGCCAAAGATGGGGGGGGGTGATTCTTACTCAAAGTTATTTTTAGGAGAAGAAATTGATTTTTTGGAGAATTTACTGAATTTGGTCTGGAATGTGAGTAAAAATTCACGTGAATTTGTAAAATATTTATATCCTGACCAAACATAACATTACGTATTCGATTATAGAGTAATCATAGATAGCAGTGCTACCCGGCGTTGCCCATGTATTACATGAAATAAGTAGCAGAATACCTGTCTCAGGATAGGGAAAATGAATTTTCTAAACAGAACAATTTTGCTCCACTTTCATGTCCTCTTACAAAAATTAGTACGAATAAACGTTATGTCTAGAATCCTTGTTCCAAATTTTTTATCAAAATCCATTAAATGATTTTGATTTTAGAAAAATTGAAAATTTGAAAGCGTAAATCTTAAGGAAAAATTGAAATTCAGGGATTCTTGCTTATTTGGTATCCAAAGACTATGAATCAAATACAATGCAGATTTGAAATGTTCGAATTTTTAACAAGGAGGTTGTACACATATTTATTTCCTAAAACATTAAAAAATGATCCAAAGCAAATTAAGGGAATGTTTATTAATGAATAGCTAATATTTTAGCAAAAAACTGTCGTATCTGAATTTTCACAAAAAGTTTCAACTCCTTCTTTTTCTCATGTCTCTTACAATGTTCCAAAATTCATAATGATGAGTTAATTAGTTTAGGAGTGAATCTTCTAAGTAGAAATATATAAAAATATATATCTAACTTTATATAAATAGAGATAACACAAGTAATGTACAAATTTGCTGTGAACAATGAACACCATTCGCTCCTTTTGTTAGTGCAGTAAGAAATTGACAACAATAACTAAAAATGTTTTTTTTACATTAAAATATTTATGATATTTTTACATTTTTTTTTTTGTTAGCAGTAAAATGCTTTTCTGAAAGTGACTTTTTTTGTAGCTTATTACCAGCATATTTTTCATGTTCCGCCGTTCCAAAAATTTTGAGCAATAATCCAACTTTTTTCTCATCTCTAATTCGTTTGTGTGTAAAACATTTTCTCATATCTCCGAAAATCTGCTACAAATGTGATCTTTTCTTCTACCTAAATTCTCCAATTAATATGATTAAAGAATCCAAGAAAAAGAATTGCAATAACCTTGATCACTTCCTCTTGAAGATTTTTTGAGAGTTTTGAAAAAAAAAAGGAAAACTTTTTCCTGTTGTTCGAAATCTTGATGCCACCTTTTCGAGTCTTTCCATATCATAACTATGCTGTTTTCTTGTTAGTTTAAATATTTTAACATACAACTTTTTAAATTCGCCATCTTTTTTTTGTTAGTAAAGTTTCTTAGGTTCTTTGTTCATCGTTTTCTTAATACCACTCAATACAAACAATTAAGTCAATAAGTCAATACAAACACACAAGTCAATAAGTCAATACAAACACACAAGTCAATACAAACACTTAAGTCAATGAATAAAGACAAATACTTAAGTCAATAAATTAATACAAAGAAATAAGTCAGCAAGTCAATACAAACACAAAAGTCAATAAGTCAATACAACCACACGAGTCGATACAAATACACAAGTCAATACAAACACATAAGTCAATAAGTTAATACACATGCACGAGTGAATACAAACACAAAGTCAATACACACACATAAGTCAATACAAACACACAAGTCATACAGTCAATACAAACACTTAAGCCAATAAGTCAATACAAACACACAAATCAATACAAACGCACAAGTCAATAAGTCAAGACAAACACAAAGTCAATACAAACACATAAGTCAATAAGTCAATACAAACACACAAGTCAATACAAACATATAAGTCAATAAGTCAGTCTGTGTATGTGTGTGTGTGTGTGTGTGTGTGTGCGTGTGTGTGTGTGTGTGTGTGCGTGCGTGTGTGTGTGTGTGTGTATGTGTGTGTGTGTGTGTGTGTGTGTGTGTGTGTGAAACAGCACTAACCTTATTCAGGTTTAACCGGCTTCCTCAGAAGGAGAAAGTTCCATGGGAGTATGAAATTCACAAGTGGTCCTCAGTCTTATGTATATCCCGGTTAGTGTAGATGACGATGTTAGGTTTTACAACTATTGCAGGGAGGTGTCAATATCCTCTTACATTCAGCGCCTGGAATTACCAAATTGGTCACCCATTATAGCAATGACCAGGTGTTGTGTTGTTGTATCATAAAGGGGATCGTGTGTGATATAGCTAATCAGAGTTAACGTCGTGTGATCGTCTAGTGGTCCAGTCTATTAAATGATATGTTCATATGCCATTGTGTGTGTGTGTGTGTGTGTGTGTGTGTGTGTGTGTGTGGTACATGTATTTTTCGACATACCTTCTGCATCGTGGATATTGGTCTATCTGGATTCATTTCGTATCTTGGAGGGAGACTGGTACCTGTTTGGACGAAGATTCAATCATTCCAAAATGATGAATTGGTTTTATAGTTTATTTCACTTTCCAGATGTCTTGCAGAAGGATGGAAAGTGAATCTCTAGCTTCCGTGGTTTCTCTTGGTCTCATTTCTACACACGCCAGCGCCCCCCCCCCCAGTGAAGGGGAGGAGATGACTGTGAAGCCGTCCGTCGCCTTCTAAGTTCAAACCAAATCTCAACAATTCAGCTAACCTGATCACGTGACTCACACGCAATCCGATCAGCTGATCCTGACTTCCGATCAACGTGTCTACAATATAATTTACACACCTCCCCCCTCTCTCTCTCTCGATCCATTCTCCAACATTCCTTCTATCCTTATTTTCAAAAAATGTACGCATTTTTAAATTCTAGTAGATTTTTTCTATATCTACACAACCAAACGGCTAAGAAAGATCAGACTAAAAAAACTCCTTTAGTCAGCCCTTTCCAACTGATTTCACAATTATTATTATTTATTCTATTTTATTTTATTTTTATTAGATCAGACCCTCTCTGATCTTCTTGGCATTTAATTTTGGGTGTAGGGTATTCCTCCCCTGATCCGCATTGCTGCTTTATCCAACCACCCTTATGCCGTAAACTAGAGGTCTCACTTTACCTCTTTTGAAATTGACAACTCCTTTCGTCCAAAAGTACCCTGATCATATCCTTTGCCCGGTTGTTCTATTAAGTATGGCTTTGTTTTCATTTTGTAACGATCTTATCTTTTCCGGGACATCTCAAAGCTCGTAATTAATCTTCCTGGTTGGCTTCTAAATTTTAAGATATACTTTTCATCCACTGATTCACTTGGATTTCCTTGCTCGGACTCTTGGAATTTTGATGAAGATTTAGAGAATATCACCCTTAACTAATTAACCCCCAACTTTATGCCATGATTCCTATTTGCACCTAATTTCTAACTATGGCTCGATTTTTGTGATTTTTCTTTTCTCTCATCAGAGCTTCCAAGATCCAGCAGAGATATCCCGCATTCATGCATCTCTAAAAAAATATATGGTTATATCTTCCTACGTACCTATGGTATATTTTACTTTTCTCTCACCTTATTAAGCAATATGTGATTTGCCTACGGTACTGACTCTCATAGGTCTTTGGTACGCTTAAGGATTCCCATATGCTCTCCACGCCTGTCTCTAATAAATTGAGCCAAGTCTTACCTCCTGCTTAGAATCGTCACATCCGATCAGCTTTGTTTTCAAGCACTTAATTCCACAAGATCCATTTTATTTTCCAAACGGGGCATCTCTAATGCTTACCCGGCTAGTAACTCATCTTACGAAAAAATGTTTATGGATTTAAAAAAAAAATACAAAAAGAAAATTATTAAAAAAGAAAATCTCTCTTTTGGCTTATCACATCTGTAAAAACTTCTAAAAAATATCCGTTTACGTAATTGCTATTTTTGTCCTACTCTAAAATTCTAATTTATTCTAGGCCAACCATCTTATCAGTATCATCTTATTTTTCCTAAATCATTTCAATTCTAATGTATATACCTAATAATGACTTTGAATTCCTGTCACAAAAATACAATAACATTTACATACATTCAAGACATTTTACAATATATAAAACATTAAAAAATATGTTACATTATACATTTGAACTATGATTTTCACAAACAGTTATAACTTTTCTCAAGAAAAGAAAAATTTTTTTTCTGTAACACCATAGCAGCTGAGGGGGAGACGCATTCTTAAGATGATAGAGGCACATTCTTAGATGAGTTCATATACAAGGTCTTATAAATACAGATGCGTGGAACACAAGTCTTATAATACAAATTCACAATACCTTTGTTGTTGAATGACATAATACGAAGACAATATGATGTTCGTTTATTCAATTTCGACCATCAAGGAATTCAAAGTCTCTACATAATTTCCTTCTTCTCACCTTCGCTTCCCAAGGCGGATGTCATCTTTTTCTGTCCGACCCTGTCTGACTTCTCTCTTTTCTCCTGACTTACTGTCTTCTTTCTCTCTACCAAGATCTAACTATATTGAGAACTCATGACTTCATTGCATGACCAAACAACGTGCATATCGGACTCGTGGCCTGACATGCCTCACGTGTCTGAACATGCCTTGTTACAAAGACCGATTTCTCTAACCTAATTTTCAATTAACCCACTTTACAAATAAGTTTAACATTTTCCATTGTTCGTTTTTAAATTCCTTATTTTAATTTCATTTCTTTAACAGAAACAAAATTGCATCATCACATTCCTTTTTCAATAAACAGATATCTAACTATTTTATGTGAACTAAACAATGGGTAATTTTACATTCCATTTTCAATAACATTCTGTATTTATTTTAACTTATGATCGGAAGTCTCAATTCCACTCTAGCTTTCCAGTTTCGAATCCTCGGCTATCCTATCTCATATTTACTCACAAGAACAGGCGACTGTTTCTTAACACAGGCTCAAGGTTGCTTAACTTCAGTGATATGACGGGAACCAATGGGTCAACGTGATTATGCCGTAAGTCAATGCAAACACACGTTAATATAAACACATAAGTCAATAAATCAATACAAACACACACGTCAATACAAACACATAAGTCAATAAGTCAATACAAATACTTAAGTCTTAATTTAAATTCATTCATTGTTAATCAGGTCATAGTCCGACAGTTAATAGGAATAAATACTATTGAATACAAGGTTGAAAATCAACGATATATTTTAATTTCTAATAACAAATGACCAATACTCACAAACTCAAGAACTTTTTGGTCAAAGTCGGGAATCACAAGGACCTGTGATGTAACATTTAATGTATTAAGTAAAATTGAATTCTAAATGACAGTTTTCTGGAGGTTGAAGATTCAATCCTCAGTGTGGGCGATACTAAGAATCCAATTGCGAATTAATTAAGACTTCTACTCAGTCATGGCTGATAGAACAAGAACATGCAACACCCGTGGATTAAATGTAGATTAAATGAAAGATTCTCGAGTTCGACAAGATACATCGGAAGAAAGTCGAAGATTACATCAACCGAAACGTTGTGACAATAACACTGAAGATGAGAACAGTAGTCTGATTACTACAAATAATACAAATTATTTATCCTCATCTCAAAAAATTCACAAACAAAATACACATTCCTTTCATACTTAATAAAACAGTTCCTGGCTGGATACTATTTTTTTTTTAGGGGGGGGGATACTGTAGGCAAGTTTTACTCAGAAAATCGACGCATGTATTGCTGTACATAATGGCAGACCTTTTGAATTCGGTCATGATTAAAAATGCTTTGCACTGTATTTGCCAGACTCAACGCTCTCGAGATACATGTGTTTAATTAATATTCCTATGAATTCTCTGATGCCAGTTTCTAATTATCGGCAAGTCGCGTCTTGAATTTCACCATTAAATATATGAACTAAACTACAAGGTAATTAAGAATCTTCAAATGGATATTTTTTAAACAAGAAAATCCATTAGAAGGAGAAAAACACGCTTGGTGGCCATATTTGTTTTTGAAGGAATTTCTTTTATTCTTTCTTTTAGGTGCGTCATCATATATTTGTTAGAAGATCTGTCCGTGTTGCTGTCGGTTAGTCTGTCATGGTGAAGTTTCAAATCGCATGTTTAAATGCGTCTACAAATCTCTTTTGTTTTTTTACATTAAAATATTTGATATTTTTTTTACTTCTTACATGTTTTTTGTTAACAGCAAAACAGTTTTCTTAAATTGATTTTTGTTGTTGTTTATTACTAGCATATTTTTCATGTTCCATGACTCCGAAAATTTCAAGCAATAATCATACTTTTTTTCTAGTTAATTTGTCTTTAAAATATTACCTCATATTTTTGAAGAATCCAAGAAAACGTTACTTTGGCCATTTTCTCTTCTGAAATTTTCTAAGAGTTTTGAAAAAAAAATGTTTTTTTTCTATCGTTCAAGTCATCTTCATGCCGTTTTCCGAGTCTTTCTTGTTGTTTTTGTTGTTGTTAGTTTAAATATTTCAACATAGTACATTTAAAGTTCTCCATCATTTTTAATTGATAAGTTTTCTTTGGATGTTTGTTCATAATTTTGTCAATACCCCTTAAGTCAATGCAAACGCTAGTCAATAGATTCAATACAAAATTCATTCCTTGTTAATCTATTGTGTCATAGCCCAACAGTTAATAGGAATAAATACAATTGAATACATAGTTGAAAATTAACTATATATTTTCTATTTACTAATAACAAATAACAAATACATAGGAACTCATGAAGCTTTTGTCGAATTTGGGAATCTGCTCGCCCACAATATAAAATATTTAATTTTCATTGGTCTGCTAGACTTAAGTTTGTAATAGCAAATTTGTAGGTCTGTCATGGTTTAGTGTAAAATAACATTTTCATTGTTACACATAAAATGATCGAACGGATGCAGGTTATTTTGGATGTTTCCAGATGTGCAAGATTTGAATTTTGAATAAACTTTAAACAAAAATTTTGCACATATCTTTAAACAAAAATTTTGCACATATCTTTTCCACTAAACGTGCAGTTTTTTTGCCAATGAGCGATCAAGAAACGAATCAATAAAACTCTTTTTACATACGTGCGCGGTCACTGGTCTTCCATTCTTTTTATCATCGCTTTTTCATGTGTGAACTGTTGTATCTTTGTAGTCATGATATTCTGTTTAATTCAAAACAAATTCACTTACGCATGGAACATAATAAATACTCGTTGGCTTTCAAAGATTTTATTTAGTTGCTTACTGGTGGAGAGACCAATACAATTCTGATTACTTCTTAACTTGTTTTTTTCTACTTGGAGATTGAGAGATGCAGACTGCATGATCAGACTGACATTCATTTAATTTTGCTCTACATTTCCAGAACGCATGTCGTCTCTCTAGCTTCATGAGTCCGACTGTTAGAAATTTTGTTCTGTTCCCCGACCGCATGACGTAATTTTTATATCATTCGACCATTGCATTTCTAGCACGTTATGTCCAGGGAAGTAACGTTTGAATCCCCCGCCTCAATCACACTAGCTGCATGTGGTCTATTTCTGTTTGCTGCCAAATTATTTTGACACATAGTTATGTAATCTTCATTGAAATTCATACTAGTTAACATAATTTCTACTTACTGCTTTAGGATCTTAATAGATAGCATATGTGACACTAATGGTCAGTTTAAAAAGAATTCAAAACTGATCTGTAAAATTGGGAAGCAAGAAAAGAAAAGTCACTTTTTGGTTTGCTTTTTGATTTTGTTTTGCTCAGTTTTATACTCATGTCAATCTATAAGTTTTCAATGGTGAATTTAATTTTACACTGAATTGAGAAATGGTTCTGTTGTGGGGTGAAAAGTTGTAGTTTATGTAAATATAATAATAGATTCTGAGGAGAAACTAGTCAAGTACCTAACAGAGGATAGGGTCGAAGATAAGATGTTTGAAATGCAGATGAAAATTATGTAGCCAATAGGAGGAATAAAAATAGCCCCTATAAAGAAATTCCACCAAACTAGTGGTTGGCTATCGTACAAAATGACATGGATGGTATATAGATTAGAGGATTACAAAATGGTATGGTTGACCTTTAATGAGACAGTGGGGGCGGTCTCAATGATCATTATAGGGAGAATCTGAAACTAACTGGGTTTGAACTCCAAGCATTACTGGTAAAGCAATATGTCAAGGACAATGACAGATAGAGAGCATCTCGACAAGCTAATCAAGTGAATATAGGGTTTAGTTTATGTTCTTAAATCGATCGATAAGAAACAAGGGCTCATACAGGTCATTCTGGGAGATGCATTCATGGACGAGTTGTGGCAAGTAAATGCAAAACGAGGTCTGTAAGCTGGGGACACAGATAACAATACATCTGATTTGTGTTACTAAAGTAGCAAGACCAATATTCATTGTCGAGATTGGAATAAATAAAAATTTTTTTGAAGGTACAAAAAGATATACTCGATTGGGAAAAGTGGGAAAGCCCATGGAATGGAAGGTTCGAAAGCTGAAGGTACTTCCTCTACTGAGGTAACAGTGAGAGATAGAAATAGAGGTGGAAGAAGGAACTAGGGGCTAAGTGAAGGCCTGTTAACCATTCAGAAGAGTCACGGACGGATTTTTCTGTAAATTATAAAAAAACTAGAGTTACCTCCCTTTCCATCTTATTTCCCTTTCCTTACAATTTAAATAAGTCCCTGTCTCATTGGCCAAAGGTGCCGCTCAGCGACCAATCACGGCAACCTATTTATTAAGCAGGACTAAAGACTCCCTTCAAACGCTCTCTTTCGTACGAACATCAGTGGAGAACAGACGTATTATTCCATCTCTCTACTTCTTAACTTGAAAGTAGCCGTCACTCAAGATGTTAAAATAACTTTTTTGGACTTCTTAAATAGCCGCAAACGCAATTGTTTTGCAACTTACTTATTTTACGTTTGTATTTTACGTTTGTGTTAAATACACTTTTATTGTTCTCCGAATTGTATTCGTGTTTCTTTTTCGTGTGAGTCCAAAGTGTCAGGTCGAAACACAACAAAAACTTATGGAATATTTTTAAAATACATTAGTTGTAAACTATATGATGATAAGCAGAACCCCACCCAATTACAAAACACACAATTCTTAATATAAGGTGAAGTACAAACGCTTTCAGAGACTCTTTTTTATTTCCAACTAGAACCCATGTAAGTCAGAGATTAAAAACTCAACTTGAGTTGTGATTGTCTGATCGAATACGCTGGCTAGCTTGTCATTAATTACTGTTTCAAAAGAACACAGAAATTTAAAGTGCTGACCCAATATGGGCTTGAATGTGAAACGTTTTGCTAAATAATTACTTTTCTACAATACAACCAGAGAGAGAGAGAGAGAGAGAGAGAGAGAGAGAGAGAGAGAGAGAGAGAGAGAGAGAGAGAGAGAGAGAGAGAGAGAGAGAGAGAGATTGGTCCAGGCAAGGAGCTTGACCAAATACACAGAGTTCTTGATGCTTTGGTGACCTGCAATAATAGCTGAATCTACTGCTATGACTCAGAGACCAAGTGATAGAGTTCCTAGTTCCCAGACCCAAGAAGGCCAGACGGAGAAAATCCATCAAGAAATTTATGATGATCCCCTTTTTTTGACATGATTTACATGCACTGAGTTCACACTGGCCACGCAGTCAACAAGGAATACTATGTTGAGGTGTATAGGACGTTCAGGAAGAGATTCAGTTATAAAGGCCAGCATTCTTCAAATCAGGTCAGTGACATTTCCATCAGAACAATGCACCAGTCTACAACTCCATTTGTGTCACAGACTATTTGACCAAGATGGGCATCAAGAAAGTTTATCACCCTTCCTATAGTCCAGACCTTGCTCTCTGTGACTTTTGGTTATTCCCTAAGTTCAAGGAAAACCTTAGAGGCTGTCGTTATGAGACAATTAAGGACAACTGTACTGACATGCAGAAGTTCAAGTATAATGTGAACAGACATCTTGCTACTCATCTCCCTTCATAATACCTCTGCAACTTATGTCCCCGATAGTAGCCTCCTACTTCGAAGTGGCACTGTGCCTTGCTTGAGGTGAAAATTGAATTAAAAAAAAAAGAAAAAAAAAAAGAAAAAGGCCGTGCCGAGTGTCACTGACATGCGCATACAAGAGGAGTTGTTGGAATGGTATAACAAGTACATTGCAGCTGGGGAGATTACTTTGAAGGGGACTAGAGTTTCATGTGTGTGCTATCAATAAAAGTACCCATAGGAAAAAGTCTGAAAATTTATTGAAGGCATCCTGCAACTATGATCTATACTGCATGGTTTCAAGTACAACATCCTTTAAGAAAGTCGCATTCTTTGCAATTACTATATAATTTGCACTTCTCAGGTACATGCTATTATAAAAAACCTAGACACCTCAAAAGCATGTGGACCAGATCTCATCCCGGCTGTGCTATTAAAAAAATGCTCTGCCGAGGTTGCTCCAGTTCTGTCCAAACTTTACAATAAATGCCTTAACGAATCTTGTTTTCCCGACTGCTGGAAAACCGCCTCTGTGGTACCAGTCTTCAAGAATTCTGGTGAAAGAACTGACCCACTAAATTATCGCCCCATTAGCCTCCTCCCGCTTTTCGCCAAAATATTTGAGTCCTTAGTTAATTAAGCCCTAGTCCAACACCTAACAGCTGCTAAACTCCTGACTGACAAACAATATGGATTCAGGCAAGCCCGTTCAACAGCAGATATCTTAACTGTAGTTTCTGAACGTATATACCGTTCATTGGACAAAACAGGGGAGGGTAGAGCGGTTGCCCTTGATATATCTAAGGCTTTTGACAGGGTATGGCACGATGGTTTTCTAAGGAAAATTAGATCATATGGAATCACTGGAAGAATTCATAATGTAATTAAATCCTTCTTAAGTAATAGAAAAATCAAAGTTGTCCTCGACGGTCGTACATCTAAACAATATGACATAAATGAGAGAGTACCTCAGGGGTCTATCCTTGGACCTCTATTATTCCTGATATTCATAAATGACCTCCCTGATAAAATTGTTTCGGAGATGGGTATATTTGCCGATGACACCACTCTCTATAACAGATATGAAGGGAAAACAAATGAACACATATCCAAGGAAATGGCAGAAACACTAGAGGATGACCTCCAATCTCTAGTGGAATGGGGGCAAAAATGGATGGTCACATTCAATGCTGCTAAGACTAAGCTTGTTTCCTTCAATAACTACAAGAAAGCTTCTCTACCAGCAATGGCTAAGAACACATTGCCTGAAAGTACTTCTTTTAAACTCCTCGGCCTAACGTTTACAGGGAATATGAACTGGAATAGATACATTGAGAGCTGCTGCAAGGAAGGTTGGCTCCCTCTACCATGCTAGAAAACTACTTACGCCTGACAGTATCCTATACCTCTATAAGGCAACCATTCGCCCATGTATGGAGTACTGTTGTCACATCTGGGCTGGTGCATCTGCTGCTTGTCTCTCGCTCCTGGACAGGGTTCAAAAGAGAGTCGCCAACCTGATAGGTCCTGAACTGGCATCTAGGCTTCAGCCTCTGTCCCATCGACGAGATGTTGCATCCCTCTGCCTGTTCTACAAATACTTTAATGGTGAATGCTCTAACGAACTGCAAACACTTGTACCTCCCCGACGTAACTACCCCCGACAAACCCGACAAGCTACCAAGTCTTATCCCTTTACAGTAGAGATCCCTAGGTGCAAGAAAGCCTTTTACTCCAATAGTTTCTTCCCCAGAACTGCGGGTCTTTGGAACTCCCTTCCGGGATTCTGCTTTTCCAACTGCAATGATATGCAGAAGTTCAAGTGTAATGTTAACAAACATCTTTCTACTCATCTCCCTTCATAATGACCCCGCTAATTAAGTCCCTGATAGTAGCCCCCTGCTTCAAAATGGCACTGTGCCTTGTTTGGGGTGAAAATTGAATTAAAAAAAAAAAAATTGAATGGAGAAGATTTGATTATGATTTTCAGACTTCTGTAATTCACGACCACATCTTTGATATCTTAGTTAAAGAATCCCCCTTGTTTTACAAGAACTCTAATAATATAGACAAAACATTCTATATTTTCCCTATTGATGTAAACTTCCATTTTAAACATCTATAAAATATCCCTTTTGTGAATGTGTGCCTCTGAACTCATTATTTTGCTTGTGTTTATCACATTTCTCTGCATCTCTCATATTTAATTATCAACCTAAAAACTATTTTCACTGAAAATGTCTTCTTAAAATCGGAGAAAGAGAGCAAGAGACACAGACAAAGAAAATATAAAACATACTGATCCAACAGGTCATGAGCGTTTCGTGTTCTACTAAAGTGTGTGTATTTTGCTTGTGTGTTACTGTGCACACTGCATGGCGTCACCAAAGTCGAATGGCGTAAATAAAGAGAAAATGATAAGAGAAATAATTGAGGAAAGTAAATTACGTAAATAATTAAAAGAAGAAAGAGAGGAAAGGAAAGAAAGTGAGAGAGAGAGAGAGAAAGGAGAGGTGAGAGAAGGAAATAGAAAATAAAATCTAACAATGACGTCAAAGAGTTACTATTCGTCTTTAATGGCATCATCAAACACGTCATCAGATTGATACTATGATACAGCAGCCGTCGTAACTTGCAATTTCCAAATATTTATAAAAAGCTTTTTAAAATGTGCAAATATTTAATAATCTATGTAACAAATACTGACCCACGATCACGGCTATTCCGATTATTGCTATAAAGTCGTATCTAACTAAATTCTATCAAATAAGTTAACAATAAATTAAAGATATAATAATAAAAAATAAAAAATGCTATTAAAAGTTACTTGCTTTCAATTGATGCATATATAGTTAAAAAGAAATCGTGTTGATTCTGAGCTGTGTGATAATTACGGCCCGATGACCTT
The DNA here is from genome assembly GCF_053919585.1 of Euprymna scolopes. Lineage (NCBI taxonomy): Eukaryota > Metazoa > Mollusca > Cephalopoda > Sepiida > Sepiolidae > Euprymna > Euprymna scolopes. Next base: position 179,125,853 of record NC_136486.1, on the reverse strand, counting down.
TATGATGATAAAGCCAAATTTATGTCTTATAAATTGTGAGCAATACAATTTTCTAATCATTTTGTTCTAGTTAGGGATGGGGCATCCTACCAAATGCCAGACATTCACCCGCTATCCCATACATTCCAACCGAGAGATCGTTTAAAGATTGTAACTGTCAGTTTGAGTACAATTGTCTGTTTTTCTCTTGCGCTTGGTGCGTCGGGTATATTTGCCAGATAATTTTTGAAATTCTTTTTCACGAGTTCGGTTGTTACTATAATTATTAGAATAAAGATTCCAGCTTTTTTTTTTTTTCTTTTCTTTTTCGTGTACATAAAACCTTGGCATTTCGTTATTTTCTCCTCTCAGCTCTGTTTAAGCCAGCATCATTGAGGACACTAACTTCTACTAAGGTTTCTTCTTTCTCGTTTTTGTTCCAATTACGATATCAGACTTAATAGCTCCCTCTATATAAAAATATTTTGGAAAAACAAAAGATTTTGTTTCTGATTGTACATTTTTATCATTTTTTGATTATAAAAACGTAAACAATGACCCCCTCAAAAAAAAAAAAAAAACCCACTAAAATTAAAAACAAAAGAAAAAAAAAAGCAATATATTTATTTAATATTTAATTCCTAGTCACATTTCTATTTAATACCGAGTAACGCTCGATAACCTTGCCAGGTTTTCACAAATGAAAAGTTAACAGGAAGGCAGTTTTATGCATGCGCAAATCGAGTGCACGCGCGTAAATCAATTGCAATCCGACACGAATGCGCAAAAACTTTAATTAGTTGCACTTTGATGTTGCGCATGTACTCAATCCGTTATTGCGCATGTGCAAAGTGAAGCTCAATGATCTAATTTTAATTTTTAACTTTTTTTATATCAAGCACATTTTTAGAGTGTTTTTGCAATGATACAAGCTTATTGTTAAACTTGAAAACAAATACAGAATGTATTTTTTATTTATGTCGAATTGCAGTCCGAGGCTGCATTTGAAAAAAATAAAAAAAAAACAATAAAAAGAATAAAAGGAATGAAAAAGAAGCCCTGTACCAAGATAAAGCAGAATAGTGGTATTAATTTTGTGTTTTTTAATAAGAAGACCGTAGTGTACATATTCGCGCTTGATCTTAAATAATAGCTCGTTACATTTAGTGACAATGTGCATTGTTTGGAGCGAAAAAGAGTTGTTGTTGTTGTTGTTGTTTTTGTTAATAATATTAATAAAAAAAAAAAATAATAAATAAATAAAATAATAAACAAGTGAAGCATGCATGGTCCCCCGTGAATGCACAATGAACGAGGCATAAAAATATGACTAAGTCCAGCATTTGCCCCCTCCTCACATTTAGCCCCAAAAGTCCACAGGGGACATCAAATCCTGGTGAAAATAAACTAACGGTGCAGTTTGAGGCCTTAATATATGTAAATTTGAGTTCTACACCACGCAAAAATAAATAAATAAATAAACAAAATAAAATAAAATAAATAAATAAAATAAAATAAAAAAGAAAGAAATGACTAAATCCATCATTTAGCCCCAAAAGTCCCCAATGCCTTAACACATTTAAATTTGAGTTCAGCACTATGCAACACTGCTAAATAGACATGCACAGAAAATTTTGGACAAATATGGTAAAATAGTCCCCAAAATGGAGTGTTTTTATTAACCCTAAAAGAGCCCCTGGGGCACACCCAAGAGTTATCGTGAAATATAGACAAACAAAGTTATATAAAAATCAGTTAGGTACAACTTTTACAAAGTTTTATAAAAATCAAAGGCGTCAATTTTTTTAATAAGCACTAATGTGTCAATTTTAGCCATTTTAACCCGAAAGGCACCACTAGGGGGACAAGCGGAGTTTCCCCAGAAAATCCATTCTGTTACTTTTTTTTTTTTATTCATATCATGTTTAATGTTTGTGCAAAATTTCCAAAAATTCCAAGGCGTAGTGTTGCAATATTTTGAGATTAATGGGGTATGATCCCACACAGTCGGAAGATTCTATTTATAAAGAACTGACGAATCAAATTAATTCACGTTCTGCTACCAACCAATCAGAAACCAGACTTGCTTCATAAATATTAAACCTTTTCTGGAGCAATTTCTGTCCCGGGTTTCGACACGGTAAGAATATTTTGTTCTGTGGAACTGTCTACTACAAACAAGTCACCTCCAAGGACTTGTGTGTAACAGTGAACCATCGGAAACTGTTCTGAAACTCAAAATGAACACATTTCTAAAGAAATGGCAGAAACACTAGAGGAAGACCTCCAATCTGTAGTGGAATGGGGACAAAAGTGGTTGGTCGCGTTCAATGCTGCCAAGACTAAACTAGTTTCATTCAATAATTACAAGAAACCCTCTCTACCACCCATAGCAATGGCCAACGACTCTTTATCTGAGAGTCCATCTTTCAAACTCCTTGGCCTAACGTTCACAGGAAACGTGAGTTGGAACAATTACATTGAAGGCATTGCCAGGGCCGCTGCAAGAAAGGTAGGCCCTCTCTACCGTGCTAGAAAACTACTAACACCCGAAAGTATCCTGTACCTCTATAAGGCCACCATTCGCCCATGTATGGAGTATTGCTGCCACATCTGGGCTGGTGCATCTGCTACTAGTCTCTCGCTCCTTGACAAGGTTCAAAAGAGAGTCGCAAACCTGATAGGCCCTGAACTGGCATCTAAGCTTCAGCCTCTGTCCCATCGACGAAATGTTGCATCCCTCTGCCTTTTCTACAAGTATTTTAGTGGTGAATGCTCTGACGAACTGCAATCACTTGTGCCCCCACGATGTGAGCACCCTCGACAAACCCGACAGGCTGCTAAATCCCACCCCCACACTGTAGAGATCCCTAGATGTAAAAGATCTTTTTACTCCAATAGTTTCTTCCCCAGAACCGCAAGACTCTGGAATTCCATTCTAGGTCCCTGCTTCCCCAACAGTACTGACGTGCAGAAGTTCAAGTGTAACGTGAACCGACACCTTGCTGCCAAAATCCCTACATAGTACCCCAGTAGTTGTTGCCCCTGATAGTAGCCCCCTACACCAAAGTGGCAATTTGCCTTGTTTGGGGTGAAAATGTAATTAAAAAAAAAAAAAAAAAAAAATTAACATTCCTAGAGGTTATGCGTCCAGCGTGCGTCTTTATTTCGATGGATCCGAATCAAAATTCGAATTGTGGCAAGTTAAATTTCTGGGATATCTACGAATCCAAAAGCTACACAAAGTACTACAAACACAACCTGAAAACAGAAACGACCCCGACTTCATTGAAAAGAACGCAACTGTCTTTGCGGAATTAATACAGTGTTTAGATGACCGAAGTCTATCACTGGTAATGAGAGAAGCCCTGGACGACGGCTGCAAAGCATTAAACATATTGAGAGAGCATTATTTATCGAAAGGAAAACCCAAAATTATTTCTTTGTACACTGAACTGACCTCTCTAAAACGAATGGAAGCCGAAACTATTACTGATTATATTATAAGAGCTGAGACAACTGCAAATTCTTTAAAAATGTCTGGTGAAGTTATAAGTGACAGTCTGTTAATTTCCATGGTCCTTAAGGGATTACCGAGTGATTTCAAGCCATTTACCACCGTGATAACCCAGAAAGAAAAACTCATGACTTTTAGCCAATTCAAGGTAGCACTCAGAAGTTACGAAGAAACTGAAAAAATGATCACAGAAAAAAACGAATCCACAAATATCATGAAATTTAAAAATACACACATAAAAACACCAAAATCGAATTATACCCATGCCAGGAATAAAAAACGCAACTTTGCCAAAAGCAGGTTTTTTCCTAAGAAAAGTACAAAAATTATTTGCTATAATTGTGGACGACCTAATCACAAGAGTTTCCAATGTAGATATAGGACTCAAAATGGCGACTACATTAAAAATGTAGAGAGCTCTGTTAGCGAACATACATTTTTATTTTCGTGTACATTTGATGCGCCAACAAGCAATAATAATTTTCTTGTCGATTGTGGGGCCACGGCACAAAGGAATCTGATTTTATCAATTTTGATCCCAACTTTAAGCCACAAAATCATTTTGTAGAACTAGCTGACGGGAGTCGAGTCAATGATATCGTTTTGAAAAGAGGCAATGCGAAAATCTCGCTAAAGAACAATAAAGGTGAACTGTGTTTCTGTATTCTAGAAAACGCTCTTCTAATCCCAAAATTTAAACAAAATATATTTTCTGTACCAGCTGCCACAAAAGAAATAGAAGACGACCCGATTTTTTTGTGGTCGACAATATAAAGGATTATCAAATCGACTATTGCTATTCAATGGAAAATGCGCCAAAAAGCTTCAACGAAGCAAGTAATTCAGAACATTGTGATGAATGGAAAATTGCCATGAAAAAAGAAATAGATGCCTTAACCGAAAATGATACCTATACGGTAGTGCCTCTCCCAAGAGATAAACATGTTATTTCTACCAGATGGGTCTTTACAAAAAAGAGTACAGCATCAGGCGTAGAACAGTAAAAAGCAATATTTATTGCTAAGGGGTGCTCTCAGATTGACGGTAAAGAATACTTTTCTACATTTTCACCGACCACAAACTTTTTTTTTTTTTTTACAGTGATCACCACTTATCAAGGGCCGGAAGCCTCTCAGGGATAAGGGTTAATTACGGGATAAGGGTTAAGTACATTACGTTAGTGTGGAGATTTGATGAAGTGTTTACTTGAGGGGGCGGTTCATTAGGAATTTGTTAACATTGAACTTGAAGACACCCAAGTTGTAGTCCGGTGGGAAGCAGGCAGACGGAACAGAGTTCCACAGGCGTGCAGTTCTAAGAATCAGAATTTTAATGCAAGTCGCATCACAATATGACCTAAACACCATCAAATGGACGTAAAAAAATGCTTATTTGAATGCTCCAATAGACTGTGAAATTTATATTAACCCTCCAAAGGGATTTATAATGAAAAATAAAAATAGCGTGTGGCGACTTAACAAGTCATTATATGGTCTAAAGCAGAGTGCTCAGTGTTGGAACACAGTATTCCATGATTATATTATTAAACAACAATTTAGGCAATGCGCTGTAGACCCCTGTTTATATACCCAACACAAAGACTATAAACTACTGATTTTGGTTTTGTAGGTCGATGATATTTTAATCGCATCAAATTGTGACATAATGTTAACTGATGTGAAGAACAAATTAAGTAAAAGATTCAAAATGACCGATCTTGGCAAAATATCCTGGTTTCTGGGGATAGAATTTACTCACAGCAAAGGACTTGTTACGATGACTCTATCGAGATACATCGACAAAATACTATTAAAATTTGGAATGGGAGAGTGCAAGAAACGCTCTACACCGGTCGAAAATGATATTAATAAAAATATACACACAGAATCTGAAATAATAGATGACACACAATATCGCGAAATTATAGGTAGTCTTATATATTTAATGACTGCAACCAGGCCCGACATATGCTATACAGTAACAAAACTGTCACAAAAATTATCACGACCGACAATGAAGGATTTAAACAGAGCTAAACAAGTCCTACGTTATTTAAAGGGAACTAAAGAACAGAAGTTAGTATTTAGAAAATCAAGAAATCCCCTAAAATTAGAAGGTTTTTCGGATGCAGACTGGGCAAACGACGAAGATCGCAAGAGTGTATCTGGATATTGTTTCAGACTCTCAGAAAACGGGCCTATTATTTCATGGAAATCTAAAAAGCAACAGATTGTATCTCTCTCTACGTGTGAAGCAGAATTTATCGCGCTCACACACACGACCCAGGAAGCACTCTACCTTAAAAATATCCTGAAGGCTATTTTGGAGCCAGAATTGATTCCAAGCCCCGTGGTAATTAATTGTGATAATCAAGCCAGTATAGTCTTAGCACAGAACACGATAATCAACCAAAGATATAGATATAAAATACCATTTCATAAAAAACGAGATAAAAAAGGAATCCATTATTTTGAATTACATATCATCAGAACAAAATATCGCTGATGTATTTACGAAACCGGCGACAAGGATAAAGCTGCAACGTTTTTTCTCAAAACTTGTTGGTGAATTCGACTGAATAATTTTTTTTCTTTCACTGCCCTGTATGTATATAGATTTCTATATATTAAAAATACAGACCAGCGAAGTTCCACTTATGAGAAGGCTTTTTCTTTTTTGCATGAATATCAGCCGAAACCCCTAGGGGTAATGCTCAGAGTATATAGATTTCTATATATAAAAAAAAAAAAAAAGAAAAAAAGTCCTGGACAAGACGTTAAACTGTACTAATGCGTAACTAATACTTTTGCTTACAAAAAAACAAAAAAAATCTTTGTAATTTTCCTTTTTGACGTTTGAACACAATTAAAAATGGCGTCTTTTTAAATGCTAAAATTCTAAGATCCAAATGATTTCTAATTTTTTTTTATGTCTAAATGAATATACAAATATATATTTATTTTTGAGCAGAACAAACACAGGGCACTTCCCTATTATAAAAAATAGGGAGGATGTTGCAATATTTTGAGATTAATGAGGTATTTATTTAAATGCTGCCCACATCAGCATTATTTGGCACAAGGCCTGGAAAGTGGGAACCCCGCAGGCTCCCCTAAAGGAGGGGCACTCCTACAATTTTGAAAATTGCCTGAGTAACCCCGTCGGCATTCCCCGGTCGGGGCGCCTCAGGCAGCAAGCAATAAACTTGCCCCACCGGAAAGCCCGGTGGCAAGGCCTGGGAGGGTGGACCTCCTAGGTATTACCCAGGCGGTGTACCTCAGTCCAACAGGTGCTGGGCCGGTTCCCGGCCCCTCACCTGTTGGGCTGAGTGTCAATCCTTGACTGGTACTACCCTGTCTCCCTGCAGCCGGAGCCGCTAGGAGACATCCCATCACTATGGAGAGTGATGGGGTATGAACCCACACAGTCGGAAGATTCTATTTATAAACGATGCTGCTAAGAACTGACGAATCAAATTAATTCACGTTCTGCTACCAACCAATCAGAAACCAGAATTGCTTCATAAATATTAAACCTTTTCTGGAGCAATTTCACATGTTCTGTCCCGGGTTTCGACACGGTAAGAATATTTTGTTCTGTGGAACTACAAACAAGTCACCTCCAAGGAGTTATTGAGAAAAGTGCAGACAGACAAATAGACGAGCGGACAAGGGTGAATTTAGTCAGGGAGCCAATAAATAATATGTATACAGATATACACGCATACACATATGCATACACATATGCTCTCGTTGTGTACATCTTTTTTTCCCCGCTCTTCTCGCACCCTTCCTCTGTTCACTCTTTCAATCTTTCATCCCATAACAACGAACATTTCTGTAAAAGTCTGAGGATGCTACAGACGGCCAAAAAACAGCCGGGTAGCTAAAACAATAATGTAACTTAACAGAAAGATACGGTAATAAAAAATAAAACGCATATTTGCTCTACAACAGTATTGAGCACTTTCTTCAGTTTTTATTAATTACCATTTCTACTATATATATATATATATATATATATATATATATATATATATATATATATATATATATATAATTAAAAAACAAAGAAAGATAAAGAAGATAATCATTGCTTTTTGTAGTGTGGATCTTGTCTTGAATAGAATATATGATCGCGTGTTCGGAAATGTATAAAGATCCACGCGCTGATAATTTAACAAATTGGCGAATAAGATGTTTTTCTTTACTCTTGCTCACTCCAAACAAGGCATATTGCTACTTGGAACATAAAGGCTACTATTTGCAGCCATGTTTACCAGTACACCATGTAAGGAAATTAGCGACATGTCGGTTTACATTTAAACTTCACCATGCCAGTACAGCCGAGGAAGTAGGGAGCAAGGAGATAATATCAAAGTCTAGCAGCCCAAGAAAAGAAGTTATTGGAGTGGAAAGCTTTCCGGCATCTAGGAACCTCTACCGTGAAGAGATGGGATTTGACAGAGTATATATGTCGACGGAGTACAAATGCAATTATTTCGTCAGTGCACATTCCATTAAAATACTTGTGAAACAGGCAGAGGGATTTTTTTTTTTTTTACACAGTGACCACCACTTATCAAGGCCCGGAAGCCACTCGGGATAAGGGTTATTGCAAGTACATTACGTTAGTGTGGAGATTTGATGAAGTATTTACTTAAGGGGGCGGTTCATTAGGAATTTGTTAATGTTGGACTTGAAGACATCCAAGTTGTAGTCCGGTGGGAAGCAGGCAGACGGAACAGAGTTCCACAGGCGTGCAGTTCTAAGAAAGAAGCTTTGTTCATGGAATCCGCGTTTTGATTTAGGCACAGATATAGAGTGGGGGAAATTTTTCACAGTGGATTCAGCTAGATGGGTGTTTTTCGTGAAAGATTGGCGAGGGGGGACCCGAGATTGGAGTTCAGACGAGCACCTGCCATGGAAATAACGATAAAACAAGGATAGGCTCGCAATGTCTCTTCTGTGGGAGAGAGGTTGCAGGGTAGAGAAAAGGGCATCCCCCACTAAGCCACGAAGACCATTTTGTACTCTGTCAAGGCAGAATAGGCTGTTTTTAGCAGCTCATGCCCAGATATGGCAACAGTATTCCATCCTTGGACGTACTTGGCTTTTATATAGATAGAGAATTGCATCAGTAATAAGATATCTTCTGGAGCGGTAGAAAGATCCCACCATCTTTCCAGCGACCTTGGCAACAGACTTGATGTACGTGTTCCATTTCAGATCAGGAGTAAAGGTCAAACCCAGAAGCTTGTCAAAACACGGGGCCTCACCCAGAGGAGAGCAATCCATTTCAATTGATGCCATATGGGGATCAGAGCGTTGATGATGTAAGGATAGGAGTTTGGTTTTCGATGCATTAAAGGTAACCAGCCACGTCTTCCCCCCCTGAACCACGCGCTCGAGATCAGAGGAGAGAGAATCAGAGAGAACTTTGTCATTTACAGCCTTTGATGTGTTGCCGTAGATGGTTGTGTCATCAGCATAGATGCCAACGAATGATTTAAGTATGTGTTTAGGGAGGTCATTGATGTAGATCAGGAAGAGAGTTGGGCCCAGGATTGACTCCTGAGGGACTCCAGCATTTATATTGCAGGCCTCCGATTTTTGTCCATCTACCACTACTCTTATGAGCCTATCGGAGAGAAATGATTTAATGATTGAGAAAAAAAATTCCAGTTATACCGTAGCTGGAAATCTTGTGAAGTAGACCCTTATGCCATACCTTGTCGAAGATATGTCAAGAGCAATTGCCCTGGAAAGGAAGCCTTTGTCAAGAGATTCACTAATCCTGTAGGATATAACCGTCAGCACATCTGCAGTAGATCTTGCAGAGCGGAAACCATATTGTGTGTCACTAAGAAGGTTGTTCCTGCTGAGGTGGTTGACTATTTCTCTATTTAATATGGATTCCAGCAACTTACTCATGACACACAGGAGACTTATTGGTCTGTACTGAGAGGGAGATGACTTATCACCTGAATTCTTAAATACAGGGCAAACTGATGAGGTCTTCCAGGGAGTCGGAAAGCACTTCTCCTTAAGGCAGCGCTTAAATAGTTTCGTAAGTATGGGAGCAAGTTCTGGTTGAAGCTTTTTTAACACTATAATTGGGATGCCATCAGGGCCAGTTGCTTTACTGGAATCAAGGTCCTTGATTAGCTTGGCGACCTCATGCACGGATATTTGTATGTTACCTAGCTTGTTCTGTGTTATAGGAGGAAATATGGGGAGTTGATGGCCTTCGTCGCATAGGGTAGAATTAGCTGCAAAGTTCTTTGCAAACAGTTTGGCCTTGTCTGACGCTGACGAGATGACCTCTGGTCCATTGATAATGCTTGGGATAGAACGCACACTTCTGTTCAGGATCCTATTTGTTATTTGCCAAAACTGGTGGGAACCAAGCCGCTGATCAGCTACCTTGGATTTAACAGACTGGGCATATAACTCTCTTGCATTTTTTATTACTCTTTTACAGTGGTTGCTGGCAGTCCTGAAAGAAGCTTTAGTCTCAGTGCATCTATTACGTTGGTAGCTATGGAAAAAGTGATTTCTGTGCGCGATAGCAGCAGCACATTCTGGGGAGAACCATGGCTGGCTGTTAGGTTTTTGTTGGAATTTTTTAGATGGTATGAATTGGTCTATGCCTACAATTAACCATTCGGTCAGATCTGATACTATAGAGGACACTTCCTTTTTAAACATGGAGTGCAGAGGTAAATCAGATATGAATGTACGGAAGCTATCCCAGTCAGCCATAGAGTATCGGTATACAACATTAAGGCAATGAAACGGGTGTTGGAGCTTAGTTAGTGTATTAAATTGGAAATTCTTTTTAGACCCTGTCTAAGAGGGAGATACTAATGGTAGATGTACCAGCCCAGATGGGTGAAAATACATGTTATGAATGAAAGTGAATGCGTCACCGTTTAGTGAGTGCTAAATTCACAAACACTATGTTGTGAATGATAGATAGAGAGAGAGAGAGAGAGAGAGAGAGAGAGAGAGAGAGAGAGAGAGAGAGAGAGAGAGAGAGAGAGAGAGAGAGTTTCAAACAAAACATGTATAATATTAAAATTTTTACAATGATTTAAAATATATTTTCAATAAGTAAATAGTTCGTTAGTTGAAAGATTTTCTAAAACTTTTAGTGAGGAACAGGACACGGGTGTTAAAAGTATGTATATGTCTATATCGTTTGTTTTCTATCAATGTGAGTATGCGTGTGTGAGTAATGGACATTGCGATATTGTGTGTGTGTTTGCTTACGTTTGTTTTGTCAGTGCGTGAATACATGTGAATTTGTATGGGTAAGTATTCATTTGCTTTTCCCAGTGCGTGCATCTGTTGACGTTTGTTAGGGTGTGAGTATGTGTACGAGCATTCTTGAAATGTTGTGCGTATGCGGCATATGTAAGTATATAAATATGTTAGCGTTTGTTAGTGCGTGAATAATATATACGTGTGTTCTAGTGCAGCAGACGTTAGCTTTCCAGATCACAAAAAGAGTGAGGGGTAATTTTGTCTTTGCGCTAACTTAACTCCCTCTCTCTCTCTCTCTCTCTCTCTCTCTCTCTCTCTCTTCTGAGTTATCTGTTTTTATTAGAACTTGATATTCAACACGGACGCGCTTTATCGTTTCGAACGAGCGGGAATCATTTTCATTGTTTGGAAGATATCGAGGTATGTGATATCTTTATTTTTATTTCTATTTCGGGACAACGAAAAGGAAAGAGTAAGCTTAACGAACAGAGAAGGAAGAGGGTAGCTTATATAAGCTTGTAACGTTTTTTTTTTTTTTAAGTTCGTAACATTTTCTATTTAGTAAAATAAAAAATATTTCACAACAGAATATTTCTCTTTCTTCTTCTCTCTCTCTCTCTCTCTCTCTCTCTCTCTATATATATATATATATATATATATATATATATATATATGTGTGTATGTGTGTGTATGTGTGTGTGTGTGTGTGTGTGTGTGTGTGTGTGTGTGTAGATGACTTTGAACTTTACTCCTGATCTGAAATGGAACACGTACATCAAGTCTGTGGCCAAGGTCGCTGGGAAAATGGTGGGATCCTTCTATCGCTCCAGAAGATATCTCACTAATGATGCAATTCTCTATCTGTATAAAAGCCAAGTACGTCCAAGGATGGAGTACTGCTGCCACATCTTGGCAGGAGCTGCTAAAAACAGCCAATCCTGCCTTGACAGAGTACAAAATAGACTTCGTGGTTTGGTGGGGGATGCCCTTTTCTCTTCCCTGCAACCTTTTTCCCACAGAAGAGACGTTCCGAGCCTATCTCTGTTTTATCGTTATTTCCATGGCAAGTGCTCGTCTGAGCTCCATTCTCTGCCCCCCCGCCAATCTTTCATGAAAAACACCCGTCTAGCTGAATCCACTGTCAATAATTTCCCCACTCTTTATCCGTGCCTAAATCAAAACGCGGATTCCATGAACAAAGCTTCTTTCTTAGAACTGCACAGCTGTGGAACTCTCTTGCCGCTTGCCTGTTTCCCCCCCGAATTCAACTTGGATGTCTTCAAATCCAACCCAAACAAATTCCTGATGAACCGGCCCCCTAAGTAATGACACCTTTCGAATCTCTAATACTAACTATTACTACGATACTATCCCACTGATTAGTGTACACATGATAACCCTTATCCCCGAGTGGCTCCTGGGCCTTGATAAGTGGTGACCCCCATGTAAAAAAAGAATGCTATAGCAATACAGAGAACCAAGCGTTAAAATGATCTGACGTATGGACAAAAATTAACAAACGGAAAAGGGTCTTGTAGAGTTTATTTTTTATATATTGATGTATCCATTAATTTTCCAAAACAATCACGAATACAAAACAGTAAAATTGACTTCTTATTTGAGATACCTGGTGTTGTTGTGTTACATGATAAAAGGGCTGTCCCCTTTTCATGTAAGTAAAAAAAAATAGGGAATTAGTTAAATGTAAATATGAAATAGGATAGTCAAGGATTCGAACTTGCGAAGCTAGATTTGGAATTGAAAATTCCAATCATAAGTTAAAATAAATACAGAATGCTATTGAAATAAGGAATTGCAATTGTTTAGCTTACATATCTGTATATGGAAAAGGAATGTAATTATGAAATTTGTTTCTGTGAAAATTAAAAAAAGGAATTTAATCGTCAATTGAAATTGTAAACATGTTATTTGAAAAATAAGTTACTGAACTCAGGGTCATGTCAAGTTTGGCAACGTGACGCATGTAATCCAATGTGCTTTATGAGCACATGTTTAATCATGCGATGACGTGACAAGTTTTCAATATAGGAAAGAGTTTGAAGTTAGTTAGGGGTAGTTAGATCAGTCAGATAAGAGGAGCAGAGAGGTTCAGACCGATTCTCGGCACCCTCTGGAAGCGAGGAGGGTTTAGAGATAACCATGTAACAACTTTGAATCCCTGAAATACAAAATCATGTCCGACCGGTCGAAGAAGAAATAAACGTATCATCATGGGTTTTGTATTTGCATCTTCTGTGTTCATCATTACAACGAGAAAGGTAACGTGTTTATATTATATGCACAACTGTCAAAACGTAAATGCCAAACGCACTATCTTTCGGTCTATCTGTCAAGATATTCATAAATCTCGTCTCATTGTATTGCTTCTCTTGTAGTAACATGTACCCTGTCTATTATATATATACAGAACTGTCTCTCTCGTTATATATACGCTGTTTATGTCTCTAAGACACTACTAACACAACATGAACATTTTAAAACATATGAACACTCAACACATGAACACTCTTAAGACTCTCCTATCACTCTAAGACTCTCATCAACATGAACAACAACAAATAACATCAGTCCTCTTCTAATAAGAACAACAGTACATAAACATAGTCTCAGATTTGATACATCGAAAATAACACCCCTATGCAACAGTGGTAGTCTATGATTTTTCGAGAAAAGAATCTCTTTTTCAGAAAGGAAGAGATCATAAGAAATATCCTTTTAAAAAAGAAATGAGAATATTTTCCATTTCTTTTTTAACGACATTTCAGAAATATTCGTTTGTCCATTTTTGTCTATACGTTACATCATTTTAGGACACGGTCCCTGCATTGTTATAGCCTTCTTATATTCTTCCACACACACACACACACACACACACACACATACACACATACATACACGATAAAATTTACGCACTGGAAAAGACGAAATTATTCCATTTCCGTTTGATGAAAACCAGTTTTCCTTTTTTGTTGCAGACCTACTACTTCGCCAGTTGTGTACAAATCTCAAGAGAGATAGGAACCTTCTATCATGTCTGACAGTGACACGATGTTCAACGAGTGAGATTGGAGATGCACCATTGTATAAGTCATGCTCTCTACCAATCCAACTTATGACAGCAGGACCATTGCCAGCACCCTCAAAACGCATCGCTGGATTGCCACGAATAACAGAGACGTGTCCAAGGTGATGAAAACAAAGTTTCCGACCACGGTTATGGTCTTTAGTGTGGTTTCAAGTGAAGGCCACATCATACCACTTCACATCTTCGAAGTCAGCTTGAAAGTCAACACCGAAGTGTACCTGAATGTGCTGATTCTCCGGTGTAATCAGGTGGCCGCTGGGTGTGGCAGCAGGACTCGCCGCTGACCCACAAGTTCAAAGAAACCCAATCTTGGCTTCAGAAGGAGTGCTACAACTTTGTACCCTTCTCTCATCGCCCCTTCCCCAACCTGAACCTTGCTGGACTACTTCGTTGGGTCATACGTCGAGAACATCGCCAACATGACCTCCCACAACACCAAAGCCAGCCTGATCGCCGCCGACTATTCATGGAGCTCCCGCCGGCATTTGTAGAAAAGGCATGCTCCTAGTTCCGGACACGTATCAAGGTGGTGATCGAGACTGAAGATGGCTACATTGAGTAGATGTAAGCTACACTACATAATCAAATTACCTGAATTGATTTTATCAATAAAAGTTTAAAAATAAAGCTGTAGTGTTGTTTTATTTGGGATTACACTTTTATCGTTCCATCTGCAATTTACCGAGATAAACATTTCATAAACGAATAATGTCACGAAATGGACCTGTCAACTGGCCACCTTGTTTGTGTGAGTTAACCTCGTTAGATTATTTTCTTTTGGGGATATCTAAAGTTCCATGTTAACGCTGATAAACTAGACAAAATAGACCACTTGAAAGACAACATTCGACGCGTTATCTGAAATGCAGCCTAATTAATACGTAGGGGTGTTAAAATTAGATCTCTAGATTATGCGATCTATATATATAAAAGCGAAAATGTGTGTATGTATGTATGTTCACTTTTTGTGTATGTCCGCAAAAGGATTTTTTTTGGCGGCTTCTCGAGGCCCTCACTCATTTTTAAAACTTTTTATATCACGTCAAAATCATAATATCTACGAATTACGAATGGAGTTAGCGTGTGTATTTAATTTGCCCGACTTTCGAAAGCTTAATATTCAACATTTTTCGATTGGCGTGTGTAGATTTGCCTTTTTTCGTATAATAAAAGTGAAACTAATACAAAGGTTGTTGCATCGTTCCCAGCGTCCAAAATCAGCTTTGATCAATGTGGTTTTTTCCTTATATCAGACAATTGCTATTCAATTTGGACAATCCCCTTTCAATGGAGAGCTGGTTTCCCCCCTCCCATCACCTTGGGGAAGCCCAAACTGCCCTGCAGTAAATGAAAAAACAATCCCGCAGTACACAAACGGCAAAAAACTGCCCCATCATCATAACGCTCCAGCACCCACCTGTCAATCAAACCTTCTTGAGTTGACTCACTTTAATCGCTCTTACATTAATATTGTCGCCGTAGCGCAGGTGTTCGGGCTCAGTCTATAGTCCTCAAGGCTCCGGGTTCGAGCCTACATGCTATCAACCCCAATCTTTTTTTTTTTTTAAATCACTATCGTTAAGTTTCCTTTTTGTTCTGATTTACCCCCCCCCAACACACACACCTACAAATGCCCGGGCAACGCTGGGTACCCCCCGCTAGTCTATATATATAAAAACGAAAATGTATGTGTGTATGTATGTTCGCTTTTTGTGTATGTCTGCTAAAGGCTTTTTCCGGGGGGGGGGCTCTCAGGGTGGAGTCGCTCATTCTTAAAACTTTTTATATGCTGTCTAAATGATAATATCTACCAGTTAACAATGAGGGTCGCCTGTCTATTTAATTTGCCTGATTTTGAAACGTTAAATATTTAACATTTTCGGATCGCCACGTGTTGCTTTTGTTTTTCGGTATAAAAAAAGCGAAACTCGATTCGAATCCCTGGCCCATGGCCAGTGGGCACTTTCGTGGCTTTCGGGCCAAGATCAAAGTGTAGTATATGCCGGAACAGACACTGCAAGCAAAGACCAGATGTGGGGGCAACCTCACATATAAGACCTTGATCAATGTAGGGGCAACCATCATACCAATTGTCGCTATCCAGTTCCCCTACTCCCCGGGGAGTTGGTCACCATTTCCCCTTCACCTCTCACATTAACAATCGGCCTTGTGTCTAATTTGTTCGGTGGGGGAGCAAATAAATACCCTTTTTTTTTGCCTTTCGGCCAAGATCAAAGTGTAGTATCTATTCTTACTAAATGCTGTACTTATTGTGATATAAAGTGGGGGATCACTTTTCTGTATCAATTTAATGTAAAATGATCACCCACTTTACAACCAGTCAGTCTCAAAGCTTTAGATTCCACAGAGTGAATGAGGTATTGTGGTAAATGTTGCCAGTCAAGAGTAAAGTCACCAAAGACTCCAATTTTTACTTTAGTTACAAAGACCCTGCAACACTCCCCTCCTCAGATCTTATAGGGCCTTGTGCCTAAATTTGTTTTGTGTTTTGAAGATTTGACTTTTTTAAATTTTTTAATTTTATATTGAAATTTTTTGAATTGTAATTTTTTCTTTAAACGGAATAAATTAAATATGAAAATCAAAGTGTAGTATCTGTACCGGCAGATACTGCAAGCAAAGACCATATGTGGGGGAAACCCCACATATAAGACCTTGATCAATGTAGGGGCAACCCTTCATACCAATTGTCACTATCCGGCTCCCCTACTCTCCAGGGAGTTTGTTCCCATTTCTCCTTCACTCTTCACATTAAAAATCGGCCTTGTGCCTAATTTGCTCAGTGGGGGAGCAAATAAATATCCTGGCCCACGGCCAGTGGTCTCCAGAAAGCGATGTAACGTTTGGTCAATGTCGGCTTATCACCGTCATATCAGACGGTTGCTTTCATTTTGAGACACTCTCCTAATAAACGTGGAAGCTGGTTTTCCCTAAAGTTGGGTAAAAACAAACAAATCGGGTTATTGACCTCATTAAAAACTGTCCCGCAGAAAATGTTAACTGCTGAATAGCTAATGCTTACGTTATCGTAACGCTCGCACAAAATGTTAACTCTACGACTTCCACTTGACGTTATTAAGTACGGGCACCTGTCAATTCTCTTCTTAAATAAATTCAAACGTCTTTCAGTAATTCATTCAGGGATTCGGGTTCGATCCTACCTACTTACCAAAGCTTTTTTTTTTTACTCTCCTCCCGTGTTTCTTTTTGATTGAAGAGCACAAACACCGCAAAACACCCGGACAACGTCGGGTACCCCCGCTAGTCTATAATATAAATCTCACCTTTCTGTTTAAATGTATGTATGTATGTTTGTATGTCTCGCGAAAACTTTTGACAGAGGCGACGGATTTTCACGGAATATGAATTATTTTCGAAAGTTAATTAGCGTTAATTTAAACCTACGTCACTTCTGGTTTGGCGATGGGCGTTTTTTTTTTTTTTCACTTTCTGGTTCTCCTTCGTGGTATGGGTTCGAGCCTGCCTGCCTGCCTACTACCACTCTTATTTTTTCTTTTTTTTTTTCTTTGCGCTCGCAATTTTTCTTTTTTTTCTTTTTCTTTTTGCTTGCTTGCTTGCTCAACCAACAATCTTACACACACCTCCACTTTCTTTTCCGCCTTCGCGACACGCTTTCGAGTCTGCCTGCCTACTAAAACTTAAAAAAAAATTTTTATGTTCCAAACACACCTACAAACACCCGCGCAAAGCCGGGCACCCAGGCTAGTCTATAATATAAATCTTACCTGTCTGTTTAAATGTATGTATGTATGTATGTATGTATGTATGCATGTATGTATGTATGTATATCTGCCTAAAACTTTCGACAGAAGCGACGGATTTTCACGAGATCAGTATCGTTTTGAAACTTGACGCTTCGGACGACAAATATCGAAAAATTGGTTAAAAACATTAATTCCTTCACCCTCAACTGGGCACTTTTCTACAAAGTCATCCCCTCTTTTCGATTGTTTAGCGTTAATTTAAACCTCCATCACTTCAGGTTTGGCGATGGACGCAACGGCAAAGATGTCACGTTTCTTCTGTTTTTTTTCACGTTTTTTCCCTCCTTCGCGATACAGGTTCGAGCTTGCCTGCCTACTACTATTTTTTTTCTTTTTGCCCCACACACACTTCCAAACACCCGAGCAACGCCAAGCACCCAGGCTAGTACATGCATAAGTCGCGAGGTCATATGCTCGAAATTATATTTAAATCATACAATGAAAACAATTAATATTTGGAATAAACCATATATTTTATTTGAATAATAAAATATTTTCTGTGATTTATTTTAATTTAATGTTCCTATTTACAATGCCTCCCCACGGGACAGAGTTAGACCCTAGGGTCGTTTTTTAATGTGGAGAAAAGGAACAAAAATAAAAATTCTCAGTCGTGAAGGATTTCTCTTCCACTGACAGAGAACCAGAAATTGAAGTGCAGCATCTGAAGAACTGATACTATACTTTGATCTAGGCTCGAAGGCCTCGAAAAGTTAGCCGCCTTTAAAACACACACACACACACACACACACACACACACACACACACACACACACACACACACACACACACACATATATATATATACACACACATATATATACATACACACACACACATATATATATACTTATATGTACATATATATATATATATATATATATATATATATATATATATATATATATACACTTATATGTACACATATCCATACACACGCACACACATATATATATATACAAACAATCACATTACAATGTTTATGTAATTGCGTGCGTGCGTGCGTGCGTGCGTGTGACATTGACAGCTGCATCAAACCAGCGCCGTCAAACGACTGCTTTTAAACCTCCCACTTCTTGTCTTACCTGTCTTACAGAGAAAAGATGGAAACATATCTATCCAACGGAGGTCAATATTTGAGCGACACTTTATTTTAATGAGTTCATACAAAATGCTTTTAAATATTGGAAAAGAGAAAACGAATGTATTCAACATTTCACTTTATATAAATTTTATTAAACTTAAGAGGAAGTGAAAAATGAGACGAACGGCTTGACCAACCGGAAACGATCTAGACAAAATGTTAAACTAGATTTACCAAGGTCAAAGTAGCCGACAGTGACCTACTATTGCTAATTAAATATATATATATATATATATATATATATATATATATATATATATATATATATATATATATATATATATATGTATGTATATATGTATGTATATATATATGTATATATATGTATAGATATATACACGTATATATATAGGTATATATATATATACACGTATATATATATATCGGTATAAATATATGTATGTATATATATATATACGTATATATATACGTATATATATAAGTATATATATATGTATATATATAAGTATATATATACGTATATATATACGTATATATATACGTATATATATATATCTATATATATACGTATATATGTATATGTACATATACATATATACGTATATATATACATATATATACGTATATATATACGTATATATATACATATATATACGTATATATATACGTTTATATATACATATATATATATATCTATATATATATATACGTGTATATATATACGTGTATATATGTATACATATATATATATATATGTATGCATATATATACGTAAGTAGTTATATATATATATATATATATATATATATATATATATAACTACTTAATTTACTCACATAAAATTAATATACGAAAGTATAGATTTATGCGTAAACTTTAAGTATTTACTTCAAAAGTGCTCAATACGTAGGTAGAGCTAGTTAGTAATTTATGAAATATATATGGCGATTACGCTACACTGAATATTCCGCGTTTCATCCACTCTAGGACTCTTCAGCGCGATGAAACGCGGAATATTCAGTGTAGCTTAATCGCCATATATATTTTATAAATTACTATAAATATATATATATATATATATATATATATATATATATATATATATATATATATATATATATATATATATAAGACTACTATTATATTATATACTAGCTTTTTACGGTTTTCGTTTATCCAGGAGTATTTTTACTTCCATTTTTGTTTGGCCTTTATTGGAAAGTTAACAAAAACTAAGAAAATAAAACTTGTTTGAGAGCTAGTATTAATCTCCCTTTCATGGCAGGCAGAGATGACACAAGGCCAGAAGTTGTGATTTGAAAATACTCTGGCTTACAAAAAATGGCAGCCCCATCGACATTTCCGGGTAGAGGCGGCTCAGGCGATTAGCAATAAATTAACCACTTTTCTAAGGGTTAGAAGGCAAATCCTGGGCGAGTAGGCGTCCTACACCTGCGCAAAACTAAAGTTTGTCATACTTTAGTCAACGGGAAAACATCATTTCAACAATGGTCTATACTCTATTTGCTTTTGGACCGAGGAAGAACCCCCGCAAGGACTATTGAGCATCAAAATTACTCCGATACTCCTAATTGTAATTGCATTAGGAACAGTTCCAAAAAACCCGAAAAAAAAAATCTTTAAAAATAAAAAAAAGAATGATTCTCAGTATAAAACTATCCGAAATATTAAGGAAAAATCTTTGAGTACAGAAACCAAGTAGGCTGCAAAGTAACACTGACGGTAAGTTGAAATTAAATAGCATTGTGTAAAACTACTAGAAATATCAATAGGACATGGCAGTACAAAACCGGGATAAGGGAGGTTCCTTAGATAAATAAGACATATACTATAACATATAAGTTTACAACCCCCACCCCACCCCTGAAAAAATGATCATCGGCTGGCATCACGACGAAACTTATTATCATGCAGATTCCAGTGTGAACGAAGAGTAGTTATCATCGACAATTCGATAGTAAACGGCTGCTGCAAGAACAGTAATTCAGTTGTAATGATAATGAAAAACAGGACTGGAAATCTGGAGAAACTTATTGCCATTCAGAGTCCAGGGAACACAATATTTTTAAAAGGAAACGAATACAAGAGAAGACTATGGATGGCTCCTAAGTCAAGATTGAATGAGAAAAACAAACTATCCGCAATAAACGCATGGGCAATCGCTATGTTTCGATATGAAGCAGTTATTATTCCATGGACAGAAGACGAGTTGAAATATATGGATAGGAAGACAAAGAAAACAATGACAATGAATGGAACTTTTCATCGAAAGAGTGATGTCGATAGGTTATATATGAAAAGAAAAGAACAAGGTCTAGTATGTGTAGAATGATGCGCAAAAAAAGAAGAAAAGAAAAGAAAAAAGTATTCTGAAAATTTACATCTCCAACTGTAAAGAAAAATTCATACAGGATTGTGTGGGCAAAAGGGTGAGGATGTATAACACATCTTCACTGATTGTAGGAAATTAGTTTAAAAGAAGTTCAATCGGTGTCATGAAAACGGTAAGAGAAAAGTACATTGGGATTTATTTAAAAGACGGTTAGAATGCAGTGAAAAATGGTAAGAGCATGTTCTAGAAGGAATGGTGAAAAGTGAAAAATGTGATGTTATTGCAGGATATGAATATCCCATGTGACAATTTGATTGAAACAAGGAAACCAGATTTCATCTTGTTAGAAAAGAAGGAACAGAAGGCAACAATCATTGATATGCTTGTATCAGACGATGTGGGTATGGGGGAAAAAGAAAAGGAGGTCGAACAGGTTGGTAGGTTTTAAAATAAAGATATAAAAATATTGTGGAAGTTTAAAAAATGCAAGTTGTACGTGTTGCGATGGGAATTCTTGGAAGTGTAACGAAGGGATTGGACAAGTGGATTTAAAAAATTGGGATCCATTGCAATGTTGAAGTTCTTCAGAAAACTCTTGTTGGGTACCGCCAAAATCTTGTGGCCTGAGAAAAAAAGATGCAGATAGTTATTTCTTATGATTTGCATATCAGCATAAACTTGGATAAACAACAGCCAGACACAGAAATAATTATAATGCCCCCTTCTCGAAAAAAATGATAAATAAATAAAAACAAAATAAGTAAATAAAAAAAAGGATGATACCATACAAAATATGCGTGAAAGGCAAAGGAGTATGGAAAGATCAACCAGAGAAAGCACTAACCAAGTCTCTACTGGATGGGTGCAAAGAGTACAAGAACGCTGGGAAGGTTTATTGCCACTCAAATTCTAATGAAGACCTAGAAATTGACATCACCTACCCTCAGCTAAGAACAGGGTCGTGAGAATAGCATTTGTCCTTGGAAGTACGGTTGATATATAACCAGTCTAGTTTAGACGATTGACCAATCTTATTCCAGCGAGAGTCGGCATGGCGAGCCTTGATTGGTAGATGAACGGAGATAGTGTCTCCCGAACCGACCACCGCCCGCAGTATAAAGAGAGCTACCTCCATGTTATTCAGTTTGAGTTGGGCTTTGAGTTGAGATCTCAAGTAGAGCTAAGTTGAGTTGCAGAGTAGAGGTCAGGAGTGGTAGGGGTCTCTGGCATAATGCAGACTGGTTCCTCAAAGATGGACAGATGAAGGTATCTGCAAGACATTTGGAAGATTTGCTAAACATCCAGGAAAAAATAGCAACTCTGGAACCAAAGAACTGAACCCGTAATAAGGATGAAATCAAAGACGGAAGACTGCCGTAATTAACTTGTGGTCAGCAAAGACATTCTGCAGACATTGTAAAGAAGTTACCAAGAGATTAGCAGTAACTCGAGAAGGCCTTGGTACGTTCAATCCGGCCGATAGACTATTCCAGAAAATGAACTAAGTTTAAACTATCCCGATTATTTTATCAATAACGCTTGGGAGGTAAACAACACTTTTCTATCTCAAATACTAACGACTGCTATGATACATAGGACAGGACTAACAAGAAAAGAAGAAATCACAGCTCGTGCGAATATGGCTTTGAAGTACATCACTAATTGGTGCGTTCATTCTGTTTTTCTTTCCTTTTTATGTTTTTATTCTCTTGTTATCCATTGTTTTGTTTCTCTTACCGATCTGAACTGTTGTAGCTTACTGACATTTGTTTTCAAATATATTTTCCGAAAATTCAAAACAAAGGCGCGTGTCATTGACTCATCGTATCTCTTTCTCTTCATCGCTGCTGCCAGCATTTTGTTCTTTCCTTCGCTTTGCACTCTCGCTAAGGATAACGACACATCAACTTGCTGTAAGAAGATTTCTTTTGATAACGATAACGTTGCTTGGGCACGAAAATGGACCATCTTGAGTTGTCCAGGTTCATACAACGAGCCTATTGAATTTTAAAATATGGAGTCTCAACGACTTTTGTAACGGAACGAGGTTGCCTTTTCTTTTGTTCTGTACGGCCCCGTCACTCATTGGAATATTATACAAGGGATTAAGAACCGGAGGCTGCGTCGTTCCTGTTATAATTTTCTTCTAGGTCCCTTTCTTCTTTGGTGGGGCTACGGCTGATTACGGCTCTTGATAGAGCATTATCTGTATATATTTACTTACTAGAGACATAGCGAATTGTGTATCTATACCTCACTAAACCTATCCAAACCAACTCTATCCTTGCCAGTAGTTCACTGAGATTCTTGCTGCCTAATAATGACACCAGTGGTTTGTGATCTGTCCCCACGGTTAAGTGTAGTCCAACAGGATAGTCAGAAAAGCGTTCAGAGGCCATGTTATCGCTATGGCCTCCTGTTCTATTTGGGCGTAACGAGTTCGGTCTCTGACATGGCTCGTGAAGCATAGGCGGTGAGTGAGTGAATTTTTGTGTCATCCTGTCGTCGTAATAGCAGTTCCCCGTGGATCAACATACACAAAAAAATGTTTGGATAAATTATTTTCACGTAGAAAATAATTTGGGAAAATGAATCCGAATCCTCACTCTATGCGTTTGTTATTCACTCATCAATGTTAACTCATTTCAGTACCGAGCTATCGAATTCTGTCTTTAATTTAGTTTCGATTGAAACTGGAATGTTTGTCTAGCCTCTTATTTGAATGATAAATATCATGGTACGATGTTTTGGGTGTGTGGTCGAGTCAACAGTTGCCGGCAGGAATTTTCTAAAAAAAAAAAACAAAAATGAGTCACACGAGGACTGAGTGAATTTGAAGCAAGCATACGCCAACATTAGAGATTGAATTATGAGATGCCTTCAATAAGTTTCCGGACTTTTTTCGTATGGGATATTTTATTGATGGTACATACATGAAACGCTAGTCCCCTTCGAAGTAATCTCCTCCAGCTGCAATGCACTTTTTGTACTGTTTCACCAACTGCTGGAAGGCCCCATAAAAAATAAAATTTTATTGCAGGTTTAATAAAATCTGCTGAGAAACACTCTAGTAAGAGTTAAACACATTTATTATTCAAAAAGGAAACACAAATAAAGATGAAAGTCCTTAACCTGCGGAGTTTGGAAAAAATATTTTCTTTTTCGTCAGAGGGGAGAAGTTAGCAAAATGCACGAATAAATTTTGCCTGCAAAGTATTTAAAGAAACTAAGTATGAAAAGGATCATACTAACGTGAGAATGAGATATAGAACAACGAAACAGATGGAATGGAGTAAAAATGAAAAATTGTTTCATGCGAAAGTGTGTTCCCATGGTTGTTGGGTCAAAAATCCAGTGAATCCACGGTTATTCTTCATCTAAAAGCATGCGCATTTTTTTATTCTGAAGTATATTCCTGACTAAATATTATAGTCGCGTTTTTTTTCTTCTTTTTTTTCTCGCGAGAAATTTAGGTCGTCCATATTTATAATAGGATTTTTGCTTAGTATCTTGTATCTACATTCCATCTCCTGAGTACATTGGCGAAAAGCATCATAGAATGATAAAAAGTAGCGGAGAAAGAGAGTCTCTCTGGAAATGCCACCGTATTCTGATCTTGTCCAATTCTAATCTTCAAATTCCATTTTCTATTTTTCATTGAAGTTGGCAATTTTGTCTGATGTTTTAAATGTTCTTAAACATTCAGTTATCTTTTATGTTAGAGAGATTAATTTGGATGCTTTCTTTTGGTCGATACATTCTATAGTTATGCTATTATTTCTATTTTTTTTATTTCATTTAGTATATTTTGGTCAATGTATAGCAGGTCATTTTTTTACATGTTCTATTTGTCGCTTTCCAATATCTTTTCTATTCTTCTAAGTAAAGTTCACGGCTATTAAATGTATGATAGATTTCTTCATTAAGTTGTGCTATTCTCATTTTTTCACATGATTGGTAAGCACTTTACCGGTTTGTAGTTGCTTGAGATCCTTTGGTGTGCAGCATTTGCAAAAAATTAAAATGTTTACAAACTTTTATTCTTGTTAACACAATCTCAGAGTAAGGTTCTCCATTTTATTGACCCGTGACGCTGGCTAAGCATTCATTTCGATTGTAATTTATAGAAATGAGACAACAACGAAATGGAAGTTTCATTCTATATTAATAAACTTTATTTGTTACCTTCGCTAGTAGCTTTATTAGAAGAGTACAAGAGAGAAACGCATTAATACGAGAGTTCAGTGTTCGTACGCGCTTGTATTATAATAGTGGAGTTCGTTGATAGAGAGAAAAGTGTTTTATGTATTTAAAGATAGAATTATATATTGCCAGCGTGTTGAGGGAGATTATAGTGTTTATAGCTAGTAGCCGTCGGTATAAAGGAAGCCGGTTAAAAGAAAGAAAGGGCAAAGACTTCAGTGCGTTGCCGTGTCGTCATGAGTGTGTGTGAGCCTTATCAACGAGGACCGTTCTTTAGTATGACAAAGAATGTTCGCTTGGGTACGGCACGCGGAAGCAAGTAGGAGTTTGAAGAGGAATATAGCTAGCTTGTAATACTCACGTTCAGCCTGGGACTGAAGCCCCAGGCGATGTGTGTTTGTGTGCAGAGCACGGAAAGAGAGAGAAGGGTTCGTGATTTTGCCTTTTATATACTTGGTCAAGCCAAGGAGAAATAGATTTCAAATCTCAAAGTTGCGAGAAGTAGTCTGCTTGTTTGTAGCGGCTGCTACAAATTTAAAAACGTGACTTTATTTTATTTTACAAAATCTTTTTTATTTATTAAAACTGCAGACATATGTAGTGTTACATTTCGAATGGCGTTAATTGAACTTTATGAAGAAAATAATAAGTTGCAAAAAAAATTCTTAACAATCGAAATATATTTTTCTATTACTCAACTTCTATTTCTTGTCTTCTCTTTTTCTTTCTTTCTTTCTTTCTTTCTTTCTTTCTTTCTCCCTTTCTCTCCCTTTTCTCCCTTTCTCTTTTCCTTTTCATTTTCTTCCTTTTTTATTTTTTCTGTAGTCTTCCTTTCTTTTGTTTCCCCTTTTCTTCTTCTTTGTTATCTTTTCATTTCTTTCTTTTCCCCTCTTTCGTTTTCTCACACTGATGCTCTTTATCGCCTTTTAGTCTTTTCTTTCGTTCTTTTTTTTCACTATTTCTCTTTCAATTTTACTTATTTCTCTTTGTAAATTTCCAAATTTAAAGGTTTAAAAACCAAAAACAAGTGCAGAATTTTTTCTAATAAATTATTTATTTTTCTTTTATCTATGTTCTCACGCTCTGGTTTCCTTTGTGCCTTTCTCTTTTAATTCAACCCCTTTCTTTACTTCTTTCTTTTCTTTCTTTCTTTTTATGCCATATTTATTTATTTATTTATTTATTATGCATTAGCAGAGTAACTCGGCGTTGTTAGAGTCAGAGTGTGGGATATCATTAGCTTATTTGAATAAATGGATTCAGGCAAGCCCGTTCAACAGCAGATATCTTAACTGTAGTTTCTGAACGTATATACCGTTCATTGGATAAAACAGGGGAGGGTAGAGCGGTGGCCCTTGATATATCTAAGGCTTTTGACAGGGTATGGCACGATGGTTTTCTAAGGAAAATTAGATCATATGGAATCACTGGAAGAATTCATAACGTAATTAAATCCTTCTTAAGTAATAGAAAAATCAAAGTTGTCCTCGACGGACGTACATCCAAACAATATGACATAAATGCGGGAGTACCTCAGGGGTCTATCCTTGGACCTCTATTGTTCCTGATATTCATAAACGACCTCCCTGATAATATTGTTTCGGAGATGGGTATATTTGCCGATGACACCACTCTCTATAACAGATATGAGGGGAAAACAAATGAACACATATCCAAGAAAATGGCAGAAACACTAGAGGATGACCTCCAATCCGTAGTGGAATGGGGACAAACATGGTTGGTCACATTCAATGCTGCTAAGACTAAGCTTGTTTCCTTCAATAACTACAAGAAACCTTCTCTACCACCAATAGCAATGGCCAAGAACACATTGCCTGAAAGTACTTCTTTTAAACTCCTCGGCCTAACGTTTACAGGGAATATGAACTGGAATAGATACATTGAGAGCATTGCCAAGGCTGCTGCAAGGAAGGTTGGCTCCCTCTACCGTGCTAGAAAACTACTTACGCCTGCCAGTATCCTATACCTCTATAAGGCAACCATTCGCCCATGAATGGAGTACTGTTGTCACATCTGGGCTGGTGCATCTGCTGCTTGTCTCCCGCTCCTGGACAGGGTTCAAAAAAGAGTCGCCAACCTGATAGGTCCTGAACTGTCATCTAGGCTTCAACCTCTGTCCCATCGACGAGATGTTGCATCCCTCTGCCTGTTGTACAAATACTTTAATGGTGAATGTTCTGACGAACTGCAAACACTTGTACCTTCCCGACGTAACTACCCCCGACAAACCCGACAAGCTACTAAGTCTCATCCCTTTACAGTGGAGATCCCTAGGTGCAAGAAAGCCTTTTACTCCAATAGTTTCTTCCCCAGAACTGCGGGTCTTAGGAACTCCCTTCCGGGATTCTGCTTTCCCAACTGCAATGATATGCAGAAGTTCAAGTGTAATGTTAACAAACATCTTTCTACTCTTCTCCCTTCATAATGACCCCGCTAATTAATTCCCTAATAGTAGCCCCCTGCTACAAAGTGGCACTGTGCCTTGTTTGGGGTGAAAATTGAATAAAAAAAAAAATTATATGCAACATCATATTCAAAAGAGTTGATCTAAACAGCAACCATTATATTATCAGCTATCTTATCCACTAAGCTATTCAGATATATGCTAATATTCGAACACAACGTTTATAAATAGATTAATTTTATTGTGTAACATGTTAGAAAAGTATCATTAGCTCCGTTAAGGGTCAGATAGAGACGCAGAACTACTTCCATTGTTAACATGAAAACATGTTAATACATTTATATTTAAGTGCACTTCCTGGTATGCCTTTGTTATCAGAGACAGACATGCCCAGAGGGGGAGAGAGAGAGAGAGAGAGAGAGAGAGAGAGAGAGAGAGAGAGAGTAGTTCTTCTATATAAAATTCTTCTTGACATTTTCTTATACTAAAAAAGAAAAAAAATCATTGATTAAATAGTTAATAAAATTGGAACTGGGAGTAGGATCAAAACCGAACGCTCGATGTTTTCAATCCGACATTTCTTCAACTAAACAATTAAGACATTAGTTAAGACGACTTTTCAAATAATGCTGACAAGAAAAAATCGGATATACGCATTTGAGATTTTAACGAGGTTCTATCCTTACGAGTCACTTAAAGGTATGGTTATGTAAATATGCGACACATACAGAGTAACAGACGTTCGGGACAAGGTGCATTATCTTTCTCGAAAACTTTTATACATATGATATATATTTCATAAAATAGGATTTATTTAAGGGTTTAAATGAGGGTCGAGCCCCATTCATCCCTTACGTTAGAAGAAAACTTAGAAATTTGAAACTACTTCCATTGTCTTCCCCGGAGACTTTTATGCATATAATTTAAGTTTTATACAAATAGGATATATGTAAAGTTTTAAGGAACTTTCGTACCAGTGCACTTAAAGATTCGGGACACTTCCATTGTTTTCCTCGGTAAATTTACATAGAAATACACATTTAAATTTTATGTAGATTCTTTAAAAATTCTATAGGGAACACACAAATATCGCACACACATGCATACAGGCATTGCGTTTTATATAGATTTATCCTTTTCTTTTTCTTTCCTTTTCAGTTTGTCTTTTCTTTCTTTTCTTTCTTTCCCTATATACGGATAATAACGTTGACACATGGGTTCTCGTTAGATCTCTGCAGTAAAGCAACGTTGAGCCTGGTCAGTACCAGATGGGTTAATAATTTGGGAATACCAGATGGGTTAATAATTTGGGAATACCAGATGGGTTAATAATTTGGGAATACCAGATGGGTTAATAATTTGGGAATACCAGATGGGTTAATAATTTGGGAATACCAGATGGGTTAATAATTTGGGAATACCAGATGGGTTAATAATTTGGGAATACCAGGCACTGCATGTAGGAGGATGTCGACACCTCCCTGCGAGAGTTACAAAAACCTAACATCGTCATCTCCCCTAACGTGGATGTACAGGCAACTAGGGACTGATTATGAATTTCATACACTCATTGAAATTCCTCATTCGGAGGAAGCCCGTTAAAACCGCCTAGAATTCATTTTTTTCTTTCCTTCTTTCTTACTTCATATACATGCGCGAATATCAACGCACACGCGGATGTACAAATCAAATCCTCTTTTATAGTTCTGAATTTTTTAGCTGATTGTTTATATTATTTGTTTGGATCGAACTATTGTTCTCATCTTGAGTGTTATCTGTGCAACGTTTCGGTCGGTTTGGCCTTCGACCGTCGTCAGGCATGCTAGTTGTTGTCTTGGAAAAGAAAGAAGAAAAGTTACTGGCTCTGTAGATATTTCATTTCCAAGACAACAATCAAAATGCATAACGACGGTCGAAGGTCAAACCGCCCGAAACGTTTCACAAATAACACTCAAGATGAGAATAACAGTTCGATCAAAGCAACTAATATAAATCCTCTTTTAGTTTCTTATTTTTTAAGTCTAGCAAATCTGAGCAATTCATTTCTATTTGGGAATTCATTGTTCACGCTGAGAATAGCCAAGCGAGTAAAGAGTGAGAAACAGTCATTACTGAAGAGATGATGATCATTGCAACGTTCAAACATTTGCTTCATTCATAGCCAGAAAAATAACTGACAAATATAACAAACAAAGAAACAAATAGACGTATATTAAGGCGTATATTAAGATACGTCCGTCCAATCTACCTGTTTAGCAATTAACTTGCTTCTTATGTTGAATCGCTTCAGACAAGTCATGAAGCTACTTAATATAACGAGTTAACAAAACGAAAGATGATTATCATAAAGACAGGAGATTCTCATTGTTCTTAGTCTTGAAAAGACCAAAGCTATAGATAGGAGGAAAACAATCAGCAGGAAGAGAGTTCCACAAGTTGTGATTTCTCAAAACTTAAGTTTAACAGACAAACGAAAATACTATTTCAACTTTAAGCGTGACAGATCGATGGATAGTTGTATAGAGATGCTTACGCGCATCTAAAATAAGATGTGTCCATTATATCCGGATATGTCAGACGTAACAGACCAGCTGACAGATTGCAAACTATTCCTCTTATAGAACCGCATCTAAAAAAAGAAGAAACTGATCCTTATCCACAGTTGAAAGAAACCCAAACTATTTAGCGTATTTTAATTTCCACCCTGGGGTTCGCATTTCAAAACTGTGGGTAGCAGTCGATAATCCAGAGATTTTCGTGTTGTATCTCACATGGAATGAGACACGTGATTTAACATTTTGCCGTATTAGGTTTGTCGATTCACTGCGTCAGAGCAAACGATGATGATTGTGGTTGAATTAACAGAAAGGAATTAACGATGTATTTCAAGACGCAGAAAACACGCATTTCCTAATCTGTAACAACTATCCGCAGGCAGCGCTACTCATGCGCTATCCCAACAAGCCCGCAAGCCTGTTAGAGAGTGGGGTGTCCGGAAGAGATATTTTGCGCAGTACTCTGCAGGCCTTCTAGTTCTACCTTGAATCGCATTACTTCAAATACTGTCGATAAAAATGATATACATGCATTTTTAAGAAAGTTCTTGCGGATTTTAACTTTTAAATTCAGATGAACATATCTTGGCTCAAACAAAAATTTATTGAGCGAAATAAGCATCGTCAGAATCAACACAGTGTATTTATGCCATTAACGTAACAATCTTGTATTCTGGTAGCGAAGTCGCTAAAGACGTTTTTGATAGCGCTTAGGTTTTCGAAGCATTTTTCAAACAGAAAGTTGTCGAGATGCTTGAAAAGTGGTAGTCGGTAGGTGAGAGGTATGGAGAGTATGGCGGATGAGGCAGAGTTTCGTAACCCAATTCGTTCAACTTCTGCAGGGTCCGTTTAGCAACGTGTGGTCGAGCATTTTCGTGGAGGAGAATTTGGTCTTTTCTGTTGACTAATGCTTGGTGTTGTCAAAATTTCTGATGCATTTCATCAATTTGTTAGCAGTACTTCGCCGCCGTAATGGTTTCGCTTGCATTCAATAAACTGTTATGGATGAGACCGGTTGCAGACCACTAAACAGTCAGCATGGCTTTCTTTTGGTGAAATCCTGGCTTCGGGAAGTGTCGTGAAGCTTTGTCGGCGTCTAACCACTGAGCTGAGCGTCACTGGTTGTCATAAAGAACCCACTTTTCATCGTAAGTCACAACCCAGTCGAAAAACGTGTCGTTCTTGTTGCATAAAAGAAGAGAAGATGACACTTCATAACGGTGTTCTTTTGGTTGTCGTTCAATCCGTGAGGCACTCATTTATCAAGTTTTTGTCTTTCTAATCTCTCTCAAGTAGTTGGAAATCGTCGTATACGTTATATCTACTTCAGAAGTTCTAGAATAGTTGTACGTGGATTGGTTCTGACTAAGGCTCCTTATTAATTGTTGTCAACATCTGATGGCCGACCACTACGCTCATCATCTTCAAGACTTTCATCGCGGCCACGACATTTTTTTAACCATCATTGTGCGTTCAGTAGTGATTCCTGGGTAAAACGCTTTATTGATATCGCAAACTGTTTCAGCAGCTTTTCGGTCTAGCTTGAATTGAAATAAAATTGTTTGAATTAGCTTTTTTCCATCTTGTATTCAACGTTCTGAAAAGAAGATATAAATGTTTTAAACGATTGTAATTTAAGCGATTAAATAGAGCGAAAAACACTCTTTAGTAAAGGTATCATAACGAAAACTTATTTGAAAAGACATTATTTGAAATGAAAATTAAAATTTTTTGTCAACCTAATAAATTAATCAGCGTTTGCGCTGATTTTAATCTAGAAAGAAAACTATTATTTGCATTCAAAACCTAAAGATCAATTAGCGAAAGGTGACGATGGTAAAGTAAATAATAATACAGATCTGCATGTGGCAAGTTCGAATCTTGTTGGTTCGATAGCATCAATAAGTTGCGCCATTATGATGCATACAATTTTCTTCTTCTTCTTCTTCTTCTTCTTCTTTTGCGGTTTATTGATTTTATTATTATTATTATTATTATTATTATTATTATTATTATTATTATTAAAAACAATGACAACAACAACAATAATATGTGAGAAATTCCAAATTCAACCGCCATGTTTCTTTTAGGCCGCCTATACGGTTTGGTAGCCGATCTGTGATTGGTTCAAATTTGAATGTGTCAGGTGACTTTAACTTGGCGCTTTTTTTGTATTCATGCTTATTTTTCAGTCTGCAGAAAGATTCGGTATGGAACAGACTCGTTTCCTGTAGCTGCCATGAAAGAAGGGAGCTACGTCAATTCCCTCATGATGTATCACCAAACTGCTGGTGAACTAAGGATCACATCTCTACAAGTAGAGACTATTTTATAAGGCTGAACTTATCCAAATTACAGGATGGTCTTAAAGATCATTTTTTCACGGTTTATTCACCAAATAATGGATCTTATCTCAATTCATCTAGTCACCGGCGTGTCTCGCATATGCCTAATTATAGGCACCAACATTCCGGCCGAATCTACCATGTACATACATGGGTCCTTTCAAAGGAACAATGAACTAACATTCCAACAAAAGGAATTCGAACTAAAGGCTTCATGCGTATGGAAGCAAATCGGGCTACCGTTTTCCAAAAGGACTATACCAGAACCAAGGAATTTCCATTACTGTTATTTGTGAATAAATTTTGAGTTTAAAGGTATGGCTTTTGTTTGTGGAATTCATTTGCTTCTACAGGGAGGAAATTGAGTGTGTGAGAAAGAAATTTCTAACATCTCATTTTATTGCAAAACGCAAATGGCGAAAGCACTGACCCATCAAATTATCGCCCCATTAGCCTCCTCCCACTTTTCGCCAAAATATTTGAGACCATAATTAACCATGCTCTAGTCCGGCACCTTACAGATGCTAAGCTTCTGACTGACAATCTGGGCTGGTGCATCTGCTGCTTGTCTCTCGCTCCTGGAAAGGATTCAAAAGAGAGTCGCCAACCTGATAGGTCCTGAACTGGCATCTAGGCTTCAGCCTCTGTCCCATCGACGAGATGTTGCATCCCTCTGCCTGTTTTACAAATACTTTAATGGTGAATGCTCTGACGAACTGCAAACACTTGTACCTCCCCGACGTAACTACCCCCGACAAACCCGACAAGCTACTAAGTCTTATCCCTTTACTGTAGAGATCCCTAGGTGCAAGAAAGCCTTTTACTCCAATAGTTTCTTCCCCAGAACTGCGAGTCTTTGGAACTCCCTTCCAGGATTCTGCTTTCCCAACTGCACTGATATGCAGAAGTTCAAGTGTAATGTTAACAAACATCTTTCTATTCATCTCCCTTCATAATGCCCCTGCTAATTAAGTCCCTGATAGTAGCCCCTTGCTTCAAAGTGGCACTGTGCCTTGTTTGGGGTG
The DNA here is from genome assembly GCF_053919585.1 of Euprymna scolopes. Taxonomy (NCBI): domain Eukaryota; kingdom Metazoa; phylum Mollusca; class Cephalopoda; order Sepiida; family Sepiolidae; genus Euprymna; species Euprymna scolopes. The sequence continues at coordinate 179,092,166 of NC_136486.1, read as the reverse complement.
AAAATTGAATAAAAAAAAACTGCTTGATTTCAGCTAATGACATTCAGAGCATTCGACACTGTAAATGCCTTTCGAAACTGAAGGAGACCAACTGGTCTATTTCCGAAACAGTCCAGTTAATTTAGCTGATTTTTTGGCTGAACCTTAAATAAATTGCTAACAAAGGTTTTTAACTTAGATATTCGGCATGAATAATCTCTCTTTCAGTTAAAAATTTACCACAAATAATCTAGCCGGAAGAGGTCAACGACCGCCATCTTTAAAGATTGCCGCCGAATTTAACCTTTCCTCTATCAATTCAATTACTGTAAATTAATCTACAAAAAATGTAGCAATGTGAAATTTGATAAAACCAACAATTTTCATAAAGTTAAATATAATTATAACTTATGCCTTATTTTGCCTCTTTTGATGTGTTACTGCAAGAGCTTAATATTTTGTGATCCTCTAATTCCAGGTTGGCCAAAGTGAAATACTGATAATCATGGATTCAGCTGTTTCCCCCAATATCTCAACCACCTCTTCGCAAATGGTCTTTGATAAGTAGGAAATGCGCCATTTTCCACGATTTGCACGCAACTGAATGTGTTGGCACGAGAATCTACAGTTGCAAGAAGCTCTAACAGTCCTAAACAGTTTCCGTTGTTAGGAGAGGAGACCCTACTGTTTCATCTGTTTTCCTGAAGGCCAACCTTCCACAAGGACTTTATGCATTTATGATCCTCTCCAGTATTTTTTCTCGCCCTCAAAAGCAACATCAATTTTTTCTTCATCTTTTCGAGATTGATTAAATACAAAACCGCATGGAACTTAACTCGTGTCGCTCCATGAGTAACTGCATTCTTCCATTCATTGAAACGTTCACAAAATATTTGTAATTCTGTGTTTGATGAAACCTCTTGTTTGCAGGTAAAACAGTACAGATTGGCTTTGGTTTCGCTTCAGCATAACCACTCCTTAATCCGCTTTGTGCTTTATGCACACGAGTGAAATATTGCTTTTTACAAAATCTATTGTAAGCTTCAACCTCATAGAATCTTTTTGATTCGGTAGAGTCACTGTTTATGTGTTGACATCCTGAGTTGCTTCTTGCTACCCATTTAATTTTTTTCATATATAAAAATTAGAGGCCATTCCCTCAAGTCATTGAATAGAGCTGTCAGATCTAGGACGATTTGTGTTAGTGTGTAGCAAGGCTGTTGAGTTTCCATCGCCTCGGTTAGTTTCTGTTGTTCTTGATCGGTAGTACTTGAGTTTAAGCAAAACTGCTGAAGTTCCAGCATAGAAGCATCATCAGGAGTAGTTGAGCCAACGGCAGATGGTGACGTAGGAGAAAAAAGTTGTGCGTTTAGTTATGGTTTGCAGTAATTTATGTTACTGTTCTGATGCGTCTTTCTTTCTTCTGGTTTTCTCTGCTCCAGAAAGCTATTCCCTTCCCACATCTATTTCGTACATCTAGGGATCTCTACTGTGTAGGGGTGGGATTTAGTTGCTTGTCGGCTTTGTCGGCGGTATTTACATCGAGAGGGTACAAGTGCTTGTAGCTCGTCAGAGCATTCACTATTAAAATACTTGGAGAACAGGCAAAGAGATGCAACATCTCATCGATGAGACAGAAGCTGAAGCTTAGATGACAAGTCAGGACCTATCAGGTTGGCGGCTCTTTTTTGAACCCTGTTCAGGAATGAGAGACTAGTAGCAGATGCACCAGCTCAAATGTAACAACAATACTCCATCCATGGGCGAATGGTGGCTTTATAGAGGTACAGGATACTTTCAGGTGGAAGTAGCTTTCTAGCACGGTAGAGAGAGCCCACCTTCTTCGCAGATTGATGATACAAAACAGGAAACAGACAAACAAACAAACAAACAAACAAAAAACAACAACAACAAAAATGCATAGATCCGAACACAAAATGACTTTTCTTACATTTTATTTTAGATGATCGGGCGATTCCATTATAAAATATGGCGAAGTGTGAAGGGTGATAACGTACGCACGGAGATGAAATTGTTTAGTGTATAATTATATAGACATTTAACGTTTACTACGACAAGAAGGGTTAAGGAGGAAAATCAAACTTACGCTTACGAGTGGAGTTGCTAAATATCAAGGATGTCCGGCGAGCATTTTAACACAACCACCCCGCACCCGGAAATAGGTGTTTCGTAACCAAGAAAAATAAAGAACTAAAGAATGTAGCCCATCCTGAGTTGGGTATTCTAGGCCCGGAGAAGTAAAGCTGGCTGTCTTCAACAACAACAACAACAACAACAACAACGTGTTGGAGCAGTGTCGCTGCGAATGGGGCCAGTCGGCTTTGTAACAGTTTGGGAATCAGCGAACAAATTTGTCGATACATTAGATGGCCTTATTTTATTTAATTAAAGATTATATAAAGTATGCTTGTTTTTTTTCTTCTTCTTTGGTCTGCCAGTTCGTCTTGCTTTTCTACTATGTCCTTAAACCAACTAAATATAAATATTTACATTAGCAAAGAAATATAAGCACCGACTATTTTGAGACTAACATTTAATTAGGAAATGTAAACCTTTGCTTAATTACATTACAGTAATACTCTTCAAACAAGCATAAATCACACACACACACACACACACACACACACACACTATTTTCGCAAAAATCAAGAAACAAAATATAAAATGATCGCATTATATTGTGTATTTTCTTATGCGTTACAATTGTTTCATAAACATTTGGACAATTTGAAATATATAATTTAAAAATATTCCAAAACAGCTATGCTTAAGATGACCGAATACACTAGTTTTATATCTATGAATACATTCATATTCTCTATTTTAAGAGATCAGACAGTTGGTCCTACCTCTACACCACTCCTCTATTTTTTTTTGCTTTTTATTTATTCGATAGTCTTCGAATTTAGTAATCGCCCCATTTTCGTACTTCTACTTTTTAAATGATATTTCAACTAATTACCTATTTTAATATTTCAACGACTACCACTAAATATGCTACTTTGATTTCCTTCGAAAGTCATAAACTCTTTAGATATTTTTCTTACAAAACAGAAATTATAAGTCTACTTACTTATCATTATTATTAGGAGTTCTCACACAGATCATCATCAGATATTACTCATTGACAATAACTGGTGTTGTTCTTTTGACTCCGTGTGACAAGAAGTCTCCCAAAATTTCCAGTACTCTCCATCTTTTTCGATAACATTTGCAAATGACATTGTGTTATCGCAACAGTCGCTTGTCGTTGACTTCTCGCTAGCAACGACTACTGGTCTTCACTAATAGACCAGGAGGGGTGTAATTAGCTTACAATTTTGCTGTTTCATCTTTCTTGACTCCATGTTGTTTTACTCTATCTTCCTTTCTTTATTTTTAAATTTTTGTTGCAGTTTCCATACAGTTAGAAATATTTCAGCCTTATACATATTTATTCAATCCCCTTGAGTGATCGACATCAGGGTACATAGATCCCGTAAATAACATTTGTTGTGAAGTCGATTCTTTCTTTAACAATTTACCTGTTTATCGCTGTCACGTATATATAATCATATTTGTTGCACTTCTATAAAGAGGCCTACTGCTAAACAAATATACACACTCTGCTTGTTTCAAGCAGAGTTGAAAATCATACAAAGAGACGGTTTCAAAAACAAACTGTATTTATTTATTCATTATTTTGCCTGTCAGTGGTATTAGGTCGTGTCGAGTAAGGTGGTGAAAGGTGGAGGTTGGAGGTGACAAGCTAACAACGTGACGATCGCACGCCTTTTCCCGTCTCTGTTTTTGTGTACGGAGGACCTCTTGATTTATTTGACAATTTCTTTGTTTCATCAGAGGTCAATATGTGTGTACAAGTCCGACTTATAATCTCTTTGTTCCATCAGAGGTCAATATGTGTATACACAGTTTGACCTGGTTTTTACTTTGTTCTCTGCTAACCTGTAATTTGTGTGCGTGCACGATCTCCAAATTCCTTTAATAAACAAATTGAAGGGTCTTAAATCAATTGAGAAAACTTATCTACCCGGAAGGATGAAAGCTTGGTGTTACTAACATGGTCTGCTACTTTGTTTTTTCTGGCCCATACAGATGTATGAGATTGCATTATCTTGTGCAGAACGAATTTAACAGTTTTGTAATACACATCTGCGTAAGTGGCTTGGTTTTCCTTCTTGTTTTTCGAAAGTAGGTTTATATACCAATTCTGAAACCTACAGTTCTCAATATCTTCACCATGGAAAAGTTTAAAATTCGGAAATTGAAACTCCATATGATGATGAGGCACTCAGTGGATTAGAAATCAAAAGTCTACCAATGAGCTACACCCATCCTACCCACAACGACGATTGAACTTCACCCAACAGCTATAAACAATAAATCGATAAGTCATTCGAGAGCAATTGAAAAAAGATTGCTCATCGTTTCTGCATTCATGGCGTGTCAATTTGACGGTGTTGTTCGGGATCATTGTGTTGTGTCGTGTTGTTTGATGTCGATCGAGGGCGTTGTTCGGGAATGTGGCATGGCAATTCAATGATGTTGTTCAGGATCGTCTTGTGTTGATCGACGGTGTTGTTCGGGAACATGCTGTGTCGAGTTGACGGTATCGTTTGGGATCGTGTTGTGCCAAATCGTCGGAGGTGTTCGAGATTGTGTGGATGAACTTGTTCAGGACCATGCTGCCACATGTAATATAAATATATATACATATTTATATTTAAATAAAATAAAATACGCATCAAGAAGAAAGGGGGGGGGAAACGAACAAAACAACACATTGAAGATGGTGTATATCTCTGAAATATATTTGTGATAAATTTCAAACAAGTAAATTTGTTTATTTTCCTTATATTTTTTTATTTATTTTTATTTATTACATTTTCACCCCAAACAAGGCACATTGCCACTTTGGTGTAGGGGGCTACTATCAGGGGCAACAACTACTGGGGTACTATGTAGGGATTTGGATAGCAAGATGTCGGTTCACGTTGCACTTGAACTTCTGCGCATCAGTAGAGTTGGGGAAGCAGGGACCTGGAATGGAATTCCAAAGTCTAGCGGTTCTGGGGAAAAAACTACTGGAGTAGAAAGATCTTTTACATCTAGGGATCTCTACAGTGTAGGGGTGGGATTTTGCAGCCTGTCGGGTCAGTCGAGGTTGTTTACGTGGTGGGGCACAAGTGGTTGCAGTTCGTTAGAGCATTCACCATTAAAATACTTGTAGAACAGGCAGAGGGATGCAACGTTTCATCGATGAGACAGAGGCTTAAGCTTAGATGCCAGTTCAGGGCCTATCAGATTTGCGTCTCTCTTTTGAACCTTGTCAAGGAGCGAGAGACTAGCAGCCGATGCACCAGCCCAAATATGACAGCAATACTCCATACATGGGCGAATGGTGGCCTTATAGAGGTACAGGATACTTCCGGGTGTCAGCAGTTTTCTAGTACGGTAGAGAGAGCTCACCTTCCTTGCAGCTGTCCTAGCAATGCCTGCAATGTAATTGTTCCAACTCATGTTTCCTGTGAACATTAGGCCAAGGAGTTTGAAAGATGTACTCTCAGATAAAAAGTTGTTGGCCATTACTATAGGTGGTAGAGAAGGTTTCTTGCAACTATTGAATTTAGTTTAGTCTTGGCGGCATTGAATGTGACCATCCATTTTTGTCCCCATTTCACTACAGATTGGAGGCCATCCTCTAGTGTTCCTGCCATTTCTTTAGATATGTGTTCATTTGTTTTCCTGTCATGCTTGTTAAAATATGACCATGAACTACAGATGTGGATCGATCATTGCTGGCTGTTGCCATATCCTGAGAATGAACTTAGCCAGCCAAACGGTCTTATCCCCCTCATGGATGTTGTGCAGGAGAACAAGCAGAAATTCGATCCATTATGGATTATCAGGAACTAAATGAGTATGTGGGCATGCATATGACCAACGCAGATGTTTACTTACAAAAATTGAGGGAATGGTTGCAGCAGGGACCAAACGTTGCAATGCCGGATTTACACTGAGCCTATTTGCAAGTACATGCCCCTTTAATAATGCGGGCCATTGTTAATACCATCTTCAGCCAGGATAAGACCATGACAACTAGATGGGATGATGAAGTGCAAGACCCTCTTCTAGCATGAATGATCAAAGACATTTGTTTGAGAGCAGCCCAGGACGATCAAGTGGAAGGTGACTTGTGTATATGTGGAGAAGATGTTACAGTGTGGGTGGACTGTTAGTTCCATTGCCACAGGCGTGGTTGTGGAAAGCAATGGTTCTGTGGTGGAAGATGCAAGCTGGCTCCGAGCAATGCATGAGGACAAACATGTATATTTAGCTGAGCTTGATGCTGTGCTGCGAGGCGTCAACCTTGCATTACTGTGGAATGCCAAAATCATACATTTACGAATGGACTCTGCTTGTGTATATTGTCCGGACAGGCGAGTGTGCACACTAAAGCAGCCTTGGAAATATTAATTAGGCGTTGCCTCTCCACGCTTTGAGATTCGGCCTCGGAATATGGACTGACAATCGATGTAGGGATCGTTAAGTCTCATGATAATAGAGCTGACCAACTTACTCGGGTACCACAGCTATGGTTAAATGTGATCCATAAAGGGACAATACCCCAAGAATTGGTGTGCCATAGTCGCAGAACAACACATGTCTCAGATACAGACAATTCATCGGTTTAGTGGACATCCCGGTGTGAAAAGAGCATGGTACTTTGTTAAGTTAGCAAATCCACTAATAACTGAAACTTAAGTGCGGTCGGTAGTTGGGGATTGTAATGAAACCCAGAACAGGGTGCTATGGATATAAACCATTTCAGCACTCAGTTGATAGACTGTTGCCCTAGCCGTTTTGCCAGTTGGAGGCAATTGCACTGAAAGGATTCTGCTAGAGTCATTAACGAATCGGAGAGTATATTCTGTGAAAGGGGGCCACCGATTGAATTGCTCACGGATAATGATGTGGCGTTTTGCGAAAAGATATTTGCTGAGTAATACAGATGTGGTATTTGCACATTCGATTTTGGTGTGTTCACGTACCCTCCGAAAACGGAATAATCGAGAGTTCCTACCATGCAATAAAGCGATCTTAAAGGCAGTGTACTGGCACAACATCACACCTGATATTGACAAGACGGCCATGACGGCACCTGCAAATTTGCTTTATACTTATAGGATCCATATCAAGGATATTAATGATGTCTGACGTTACAGTTGCTAATCCGTACAAGGAAGGAGATGTGGTTTGGGTGAAGAATCTGCAGAGAAGATATACAATGCAGTTCGGCATTGAACGGTGACAAAAATCAATAGCTAACATTCGATCTCAGTTGATGGAACACCACACTACATAAAGGATGTGCACCCAACGTGCCGACAAGAATCCAAGCTTCTGGAATTGACCTTTACTCCTCATCTGAAATGGAACACGTAGATCAAATCTGTTGGCAAAGTCGCTGGAAAAATGGTGGGATCTTTCTACTGCTCCAGTAGATATCTCACTGCTGATGCAATTCTCTATCTATATAAAAGCCAAGTATGTCCAAGGATGGAATACTGTTGCCATATCTGGGCAGAAGCTGCTAAAAGCAGCCTATCCTGCCTTGACAGAGTACAAAATAGACTTCGTAGCTTAGTGGGGGATGCCCTTTTCTCTTCCCTGCAACCTCTCTCCCACAGAAGAGACGTTGCGAGCCTGTCTTTGTTTGATCGTTATTTCCATGGCAAGTGCTCGTCCGAGCTCCAATCTCTGGTCTCCTCTCGCCAATCTTTCACGAAAAACACCTGTCTAGCTGAAACCACTGTCAATAACTTTCCCCACTCTTTATCCATGCCTAAATCAAAACGTAGATTCCATGAACAAAATTTCTTTCTTAGAAGTGCACAATTGTGGAACTCTCTTCCGTTTGCCTGTTTCCCACACCTGACTACAACTTTGATGTCTTCAAGTCCAACATAAACAAATTCCTGATAAACCGCCCCCTTAAGTAATTCACTTTATCATATATCAATTACTAACAATTACTACGATATTATCCCATTGATTACTGTACATGCAATAACCCTTATCCCCGAGTGGCCTCCAGACCTTGATAAGTGGTGACTACTATGTAAGAAAACAAAAAAAGAAAAAAAACATAATGGCATAATCAGTGACGACCTTACCTCATCAGATAACGAAGCCCAGTTGCTGAATGAACTACCAGATGGAGAAAGCTCCTCAGAAGATGATGTACCTAAGGATCCAGAGCAGGAAGAGTTTAATGATGTGACAGACGAAGGTATCACTGAGCAAGTTTCTAAGCCTATACCATTCAGGTAAAGTACTAGGAGAAAACGACCTGCCCAACATTGTTATTTATGTGATTTCAAGATCAGAGAGGAGTGTGACGAGCATGCGCGGAAGTGCACAAGAATTGTATGCCAGTGTATAAGTCGAGCGGCAAAAAAACGAAGTCAGGACCTTTTGATTGCAAATCAAACGTCTACCAGAGAACTATATCCATCCTACCCACAGCGACATGAAAAAAGACATGATAGTTCCTCTTTCGAATGGTTAAGGCCTGTTGTAAAAGCTCATTTGATCTTGTTGCTCAATATCTGTTCATTATATCTGCTTGTCGCAATAATGACCAACCCACTTTTTAATGAAATGGATCGGAATATTTCTTCCATTTTCAGTAGACATATGTTCACGGGATTGCATCGATATTAAATGAAAACAACCAAGGATCGTTCCAAGTTAATTTAAGGCGTGACTAGTATTGAATGGTTGTTAGAACCATTCTGATTAGGCACCAATTAAAAATGATCCATATTTTCAAACTGGGATAATGTTCGGGAGAGATGAAGAACAATTATTTATGACATTCCTGACTATAAAAGTCTAACTTGTATTTATTGTTTATAAAGTGTGTGTATGTGTGTATTTCCACACATATGCGTTTGCTTTTCTCGTATGAAACGACCGTGAAGATCTAATTTCTGCTTTTTCGTGTGTAACACTATCTTTATTAATGTTGTCCTATAATTTTTGGCATCGACTAACTCCCCGGGGGCTGCAACTCTTTCTACAGTTCATCTTTTACTTCCGATCTATAAAATTAGCATCGACAATATCAGTTGTTCATTAGCAACAAATGGCACACGAGCATCTCAGTTTCCATTTATTATCTCGAATAATATTTCCGTTGTGCCTTTTGGATCATTTCCAAATAAAGATGGAGACATGATATTCCGAAGATCCAGAGCGCTAGACCAATGGAAACACGATTCGCCTACGCAAAAAAAAAATGAATATATATATATATATATATATATATATATATATATATAAAATTGTACAATTCAGTTTACAGAGTGAATCGATACAGTAAACTCAAAAGTGATACAGATATTAGGTTTCTGATATCCATAAAATAATCTTAACCAGATGTAAAAGCTCAATAAAACCAAATAGGGATAAGAGCTTATTTTATTTTATTTCTACCATTTTTTCGGATACACCTGATTTTGGACTCAACAACCATGGAAACACACTCTCATGTGAAACCATTTTCTTTTTACCCCACGCCATATGTTTCATTATTATGCAATCCGCTTTTACGCTAGCATGATCCTTTTCATACTTAGTTTCTTTAAATACTTTACAGGAATAATTTCTTCATGCATTTTGCTATTTCCTCCTCTCTGACGAGAAGGAAAGTATTTCTTCGAAACTCTATACGACGTAATATATATATATATATATATATATATATATATATATACATTTTTTTTTTACATAGTGATCACCACTTATCAAGGCCCGGAAGCCACTCAGGGATAAGAGTTATTGCAAGTACATTACGTTAATGTGGAGATTTTATGAAGTGTTTACTTAAGGGGGTGGTTCATTAGGAATTTGTTAACATTGGACTTTAAGACATCCAAGTTGTAGTCCAGTGGGAAACAGGCAGACGGAACAGAGTTCCACAGGCGTGCAGTTCTAAGAAAGAAGCTATGTTCATGGAATCTGCGTTTTGATTTAGGCACAGATATAGAGTGGGGGAAATTTTTCACCGTGGATTCACCTAGATGGGTGTTTTTCATGAAAGATTGGCGAGAGGGGACCAGAGATTGGAGTTCAGACGAGCATCTGCCATGGAAATAACGATAAAACAAGGATAGGCTCGCAACGTCTCTTCTGTGAGAGAGAGGTTGCAGGGAAGAGAAAAGGGCATCCCCTACTAAGCCACGAAGTCTATTTTGTACTCTGTCAAGGCAGGATAGGCTGTTTTTAGCAGCTCCTGCCCAGATATGGCAACAGTATTCCATCCTTGGACGTACTTGGCTTTTATATAGATAGAGAATTGCATCAGTAGTGAGATATCTTCTGGAGCGGTAGAAGGATCCCACCATCTTTCCAGCGACCTTGGCAACAGACTTGATGTACGTGTTCCATTTCAGATCAGGAGTAAAGGTCAAACCCAGAAGCTTGTCAAAACACGGGGCCTCACCCAGACGAGAGCCATCCATTACAATTGATGCCAGATGGGGATCAGAGCGTTGATGATGTAAGGATAGGAGTTTGGTTTTGGATGCACTAAAGGTAACCAGCCACCTCTTTCCCCACTGAACCACGCGCTCAAGATCAGAGGAGAGAGAATCAGAGAGAACTTTGTCATTTACAGCCTTTGATGTGTTGCCGTAGATGGTCGTGTCATCAGCATAGATGTCAACGAATGATTTAAGTATGTGTTTAGGGAGGTCATTTATGTAGATCAGGAAGAGAGTTGGGCCCAGGATTGACCCCTGAGGGACTCCAGCATTTATATTGCAGGTCTCCGATTTTTGTCCATCTACCACTACTTTAATGAGCCTATCGGAGAGAAATGATTTAATGATTGAGAAAACATTTCCAGTTATACCGTAGCTGGAAATCTTGTGAAGTAGACCCTTATGCCATACCTTGTCGAAGGCCTTTGATATGTCAAGAGCAATTGCCCTAGAAAGGAAGCCTTTGTCAAGAGATTCACTAATCCTGTGGGATATAACCGTCAGCACATCTGCAGTAGATCTTGCAGAGCGGAAACCATATTGTGTGTCACTAAGAAGATTATTCCTGCTGAGGTGGTTTACTATTTCTCTATTTATTATGGATTCTAGCAACTTACTCATAACACACAGGAGACTTATTGGTCTGTACTGAGAGGGAGATGACTTATCACCTGAATTCTTAAATACAGGGCAAACTGATGAGGTAATCCAGGGAGTCAGAAAGCACTTCTCCTTAAGGCAGCGCTTAAATAGTTTCGTAAGTATGGGAGCAAGTTCTGGTTGAAGCTTTTTTAACACTATAATTGGGATACCATCAGGGCCAGTTGCTTTACTGGAATCTAGGTTCTTGCTTAGCTTGGCGACCTCATGCACGGATATTTGTATGTTACCTAGCTTGTTCTGTGTTATAGGAGGAAATATGGGGAGTTGATGGCCTCCGTCGCATAGGTTAGAATTAGCTGCAAAGTTCTTTGCAAATAGTTTGGCCTTGTCTGATGCTGACGAGATGACCTCTGGTCCATTGATAATGGTTGGGATAGAACGCACACTTCTGTTCAGGATCCTATTTGTTATTTGCCAAAACTTGTGGGAACCAAGCCGCTGATCAGCTACCTTGGGTTTAACAGACTGGGCATATAGCTCTCTTGCATTTTTTATTACTCTTTTACGGTGGTTGCTGGCAGTCCTGAAAGCAGCTTTAGTCTCAGTGCATCTATTACGTTGGTAGCTATGGAAAAAGTGATTTCTGTGCGCGATAGCAACAGCACATTCTGGGGAGAACCATGGCTGTCTGTTAGGTTTTTGTTGGAATTTTTTAGATGGTATGAATTGGTCTATGCCTACAAGTAACCATTCGGTCAGATCTGATACTATAGAGGACACTTCCTTTTTAAACATGGAGTGCAGAGGTAAATCAGATATGAATGTACGGAAGCTATCCCAGTCAGCCATAGAGTATCAGTATACAGTACGGTGGAGGGGTACGTCAGGGGGCTTCTTACATTTCGTTTTTATCTTAACTGATACGATGTAAAGTCCTGCAGTTCTGGGGAAAAAGCTATTAGAGTAGAAGGCTTTCTTACATCTAGGGATCTCAATTGTGTAGGGGTGGAACTTTGCTGCTTTCGTTGAGAGGGTACAAGGGCTTGTAGTTCATCAGATCATCCACCATTGAAATACTTGCAAAACAGGCAGAGGGATGCAACATTTTGTCGATGGGAGAAGGGCTGAAGCTTAGATGACACTTCGGGACCTATTAGGTTGGCGACTCTCTTTTGGACCCTGCCCAGGAGCGAGAGACTAGTAGCAGATGCACCAGCCCAAATGTGACAGCAGTACTTCATACATGGGCGAATAGTGGCTTTGTAGAGGTACAGGATACTTTCAGGCGTAAGTAACTTTCTTGCACGGTATAGAGAGCCTACCTTCTTTGCAGCAGCCTTGGCAATCATCTCGATGTATCTATTCCAACTCATATTTCTTGTGAACGTTAAACCAAGGAGCTTGAACGAAGTGCTTTCAGGTAAAATATCTCTAGCCATAGTTATTGGTGGTTGGTAACGTTTCTTGTAATTATTAAAGCAAACTAGCTTTGTCTTGGCAGCGTTAAACGTTACCATCCATTTTTGACCCCATTCCACTACAGACTGAAGGTCTTCCCTAGGATTTCACTCATTACCTTAGATACATGCTCATTAGTTTTCCCCACATCCATGCTGCTATAGAGCGTGGTGTTGTCGGCAAATATACCCATCTCAGAGGCAATTTTATCAGAGCGATACTTAGTGAATTATTTATATGGAAGCGCATTGTTACCTAAATGTGAGTTGGGAATAATTTTCCCTTTGACCAATGGGGAGCGGCATATGTATTGTATTTAAAATATAATCATCCACTAACACATGTTTCATAGTTTATGACTCATCAAATTCAGCCACTCTGATGAGTCGTAGACTACAAAAATGTGTCAGTGGATAATTATATTTGAAAAATTATATATATATATATATATATATATATATATACATATATATATATGTATATGTATATATATATGTATGTATATGTATATATATATATGTATGTATATGTGTGTGTGTGTGTATGTGTGTGTGTGGTCACGAATAGGCTCCTATATGGTTGACTATTTTAAAAAAATGATTGCATATAATGATAGAAGATGTATCGAGACACAGGAATGGGTATGTTTGATCTGGCAGAACGGTGGTTCATTAAAATTGTGGGTCTGCGTTCGCACCTGGTCCACAAAGTATGGAAATAAATTTTTTAAATTAAAAAAAAACGTTTACAAGTGTTTTTGATATAGATGTACATAATAATACTTTGATAAGAATGTTTTAACTTAAATAGGGATGGTATAATAAAATTGTGGGGTCTGCGTTCGCGCCTGGCCTCCATAGAATGGAAATAGGCATAAACTTTAATTAAGACTTTTCATATCTATCTGCGTAAGTATACTTTGATAATTATGTTTCAGTTTGAAGAAAGATGGTATAATAAAATTATGGGGTGTTCGTTCGCGCCTGACCTCCATAGAATGGAAATATGTCACAAAGTTTAACAAAGTTTTTTTAATATAGATCCACAGAATATTGTGATAAGTGTTTCAGTGTGAACAGGTATGGTGTAGTAAATTATGTGGTTTATCTGTTTTATTTTTACTTTCATCATATTTTGCTTAGGTTTTGATATCCCCAAATTCAACCCAAATTTACAACCCTTCCTTTTCATAAGCTATCATACTTTCATAAATCAGAGTCCATTTTCTGTAGGCCGTTTTTGAACCCAGTCAACGACGGGTACTTTTGCTAGTATATATATATATATATATATATATATATATATATAATATATCGTGTGTATCCATTGAATTGTAAACATCATCACTATCGTCATGACCATTGAGGAATTATACCGTTTTTAAACGATCCTCTCAATTTAAAAAACAAAAAAAACCAAAAACATCGAGATTCATGACTGCTTTGTTTTACGTATTGCATGTGTTGGATTTGTTTTCATTTTTATTATCGTGTGTATTCGTTGACTTATAAACATCATCACTATCGTCATGACCATTGAGGAATAATACCATTTTTAAACGCTTCTCTCAATTAAAAAAAAACAAAAAAAAAGAAAACACCAAGATTCATGACTGCTTTGTTTTACATGTTGCATGCGATGGATTTGTCTTATCTGGGGTGGAGAGGGCTCCAGAAAGCCATGGTGAAGGCAGCCTCTCTAGGAGAAGCAAATCTCTGATCTAAAAAAACATAAAGCGGAAGACCAGTACCCGCATTAAGCTGGTCTGCAGTTTGATTTGTTGCTGGCTATCTTGCTCTTGCTTGTTGCTGGATATCAACATTTTTACCAAGAGAGAGACTAGCTGTCGTACAAAGCTAAATCTCTGGAATAACATCTTTGTACAGATACTTCCTCAGACATTTGTCAAAAAAAAAAAAAAAAAAAAAAGAAACAAAAATATCCTATTGGCGATGGATGTCCATATTAATAGGAACAGAAGATATTATGCTAAACGACACCCACTCCTGCTCTGTTGCTAGAATGTGAGAACACTTATTGACAATGGTAAAAGACTAGAACGGAAGACTGCAATTTTGACTAAGGAATTGCAAAGATACAATATAGACATTGCTGCACTCTCTGAGACACGTTTCGCAGGTGAGGATCAACTGGTTGAGCGCAAGTCGGGCTATACGATCTTCTGGTCTGGTAGAGCTGAAAAGGAGAGGCATGAGGCTAGTGTTGGTTTTGCAGTTAAGAACTCCTTAATTGACAAGATCGAACAGCCAGTAGGCATAAATCACCGTGCAATGACATTGAGAATGCCCCTTGCTGCTGGTCGTTATATGAATGTTCTTTCTGTGTGTGCGCCGACTCTTACTTCGCCTGAAGACGATATTACTTCCTTTTATCATATGCTTACATCTGTTATCATCGGTTTGCCAAGTGCTGAGAGTTTGGTGGTTCTTGGTGACTTCAATGCACGGGTTGGATCAGACAATGAGACTTGGTCTCCATTGGGTCCATATGGCATTGGTAGAGTCAATTCAAATGGTATGCTGCTTCTCCATCTCTGCAGTGAACTAAATCTTGTTATCACCAACACCTTTTCCCACCAGAAAAACAAGGAGACCTGGTTCCATTCCCAATCTAAACATGGCCATTTGCTTGATTACATACTGTGTAGATGTGGTGATCTTGGAAATTTTTGCAAAGTTAGAGTAATGCGTGGTGCTGACTGTGGTACTGATCATTTAATGGTCAGAGCTAAACTGAGAATTACAGTTCGCAAAAGAGCCGTTTCAATGGTGTCAAAGTGCCTAAACGTATTGATATTTCCAAATTGAAAGATCCAGTCATACAAAGTTCCTTGAAATCTGCTTTCAACCAGGTGGATTTCTCAGATTGTGACTGGGAGACAGCAAGAGATACAATATACCAAAAAGGTGTTGAAGCTCTTGGATTGAAGGTTCCCAGACACAGAGATTGGTTTGCTGATAATTTCAATTAAATTAAGCCTCAAATTGATAGAAAGCGGAAAGCTTATTTGAAACTTCTCAACTCTTCACTTCTGAACAAGCCAGCGCTTGCTGCCCACTTATCTTCTGTGCGGAGTGAGGTTCAGTGTTGTGTGCGCCAAATAAAAAACAAATGGTGGTCTGTCCTCTCTAGGGAGATACAGACTGCCTATTATCATAGAGATGTCAAGACATTCTACACTCTGCTTCATCAGGCTTATGGTCCGAAATTCTCTTCAACTACACCACTCCTGGTGAAGGACGGGAAAACCTTGCTGAAAACCTCAGATGAAATTATGCATCGATGGCATGAGCACTTTCATGATCTTTTTCATAACCCATCCAATGTTGATGTTGCTGCAATAGAAAGTATCCCTCAATGTTCCTTTTGTCCGGAACTTGATGTTGAACCGACTCTTGCAGAAACAGTTGACTGCATACAACAGATAAACTCGAACAAAGCCCCTGGGTTGGATGGCAGCCTGTTGCGCTGCTGATACATGGTGGTGTCAATGTACATTGTGTGGTCCACTCTTTGATACTGTCAGTATGGCAGGGTGACCCGGTTGCCCAAGATTGGGTAGATGCCATCTTGGTTATGTTGTACAAAGGAAAGGGTACAAGGTCTGATTGTGGAAATTATCGAGGTATCTCGCTGCTGAGTGCGGTTGGAAAGGTATTTGCACGGCTCTTGCTAAACAGATTGGAAAAGTATGTATGTCCTAATATCCTTCCGGAATCCCAGTCTGGTTTTAGAGGTGGGCGAGGAACTGTGGATATGGTGTTTTCTGCTACACAGCTCTTGAAGAAATGTATTGAATAGTGTATGCCTCTTTGCCAGGTGTTTGTGGACTTAACCAAGGCGTTTGACGCAGTCAACCATGAGGCTCTCTGGAAAGTGCTGGAAAAATTTGGCTGTACACCTGCTTTTACAGACAAGTTCAAGCAACTTCATCATAATATGAACAGTCGCGTCAACTTCAATGGTCGGCTTTCAGAAGAATTCCCCATTGATAATGGTGTGAAACAGGGTGATATAGCTGCACCAACATTGTTTTCGCTCTATTTGACTGCTGTGCTCTGGTATGGTTTCCACGATTGTGATATGGGTGTTTATATTAGATTCCGAACGACTGGAAAGGTGTTCAACCTCAGAAGATTCCAAGCCAAAACACTTGTTAGTGATGGACTTGTTAGGGAACTGTTGTATGCTGATGATGCTGACCTGGTAACACACTCCCCAGTAAATATGAAACTAGTGACGGATCTCTTTACAAATGCTTGTACCTGCTTCGGACTGACAGTTAGCATTAAGAAATCTAAAGTCATGTACACTCCTGCTCCTGATGATTTGTATGTGGAACCTGATATCTTCGTCTGTGGAAAGCGCCTTGAAGTCGTAAAAAATTTTGTCTACTTTCGGAGTGCCTTATCAAATGATGGCACTCTTAATGCGGAAATAAGACAAAGAATCAGCAAAGCATCTGATGCTTTTGGAAGATTACAAGATAGAATCTGGTCTGATGGTGATCTAACTCTGACAACTAAAATTTCAGTATATCAAGCATGTGTAGTACCACCCCTACTCTACGCATCTGAAACTTGGACCTTGTACGGGTCACATATAGAATTGCTCGAGAGGTTCCATTAGCACTGCCTTAGACACATTCTTGGTTTAAAGTGATACAGCTTTGTCTCTGATACATATGTCTTAAAAAAGGCCAAAACAACCAGTATTGCTACCATTGTTATTAAGAACTAGTTGTATTGGGCGGATCATCTCATCCGGTTTGAAGACTATCGACTCCCAAAACAATTGTTCTATGGTGAGCTCTTTCTTGGAAAAAGACCCCAGCACAAGCCCAAAAAACGTTTTCGTGATAGCATCAGGGAGAGTCTGGTGAGCTTTCATATTCCTGTTGATAGTTGGGAGTCCCCTAGCGTATGATCGCAAGCAGTGGAGGACACTGATATACAGAGGTGCAGAACACTTTGAAGCAGGCAAAATAGACCGAGCTAAGCTTAAGAGAGCATGTAGGAAATGCCAAACCTTACTGCCCAACTATGGAGATCTCTGGATCTGTAAGGTGTGTGATCGGGCTCTGCTGTCTAAGGCAGGTGTTTGTTAATTACATGAAAGCCCACGATAATACAGGTTGTGCTGCTGTTAGTTTCATACAAATCAGTGAACGTTTCATGTCTGCTTGAGGGTGTGCAAGTCGCTGGCAGGGCTAAAAAGTCATATTCGGGCACATGGACTTTTAGTGACTGAGGGAGTGGCTCTCGTCTGACAAGACGTTGCAATCATCATATGTACATGTATATATGTATATGTATGTATATATATACATATACATGTATATATATATATATATATATATATATATATATATATATATATATATATATAATATAAAGCTGAATGTCTGTGTGTGTATGTGTGTGTGTGTGTGTGTGGTCACGAATAGGCTCCTATATGGTTGACTATTTTAAAAAACTGATTACATATAATGATAGTACCTGGTCCACAAAGTATGGAAATAAAAAATTAAAAAATGAAAAAAAAAAACGTTTACAAGTGTTTTTGATATAGATGTACATAAGAATACTTTGATAAGTATGTGTTAACTTAAATAAGGATGGTATAATAAAATTGTGGGGTCTGCATTCACGCCTGGCCTCCATAGAATGGAAATATGTCACAAGGTTTAACAAGGTTTTTTAATATAGATCCACAGAATATTGTGATAAGTGTTTCACTGTGAACAGGTATGGTATAATAAATTATGGGGTTTATCTATTTTATTTTTACTTTCATCATATTTTGCTTAGGTTTTGATACCCCCGAATTCGAAGCTATCTCTTTACAACTCTTCCTTTTCATAACCTATCATACTTTAATAAATCAGAGTCCATTTTCTGTAGGCTGTTTTTGAACCCAGTCAACGACGGGTACTTTTGCTAGTATATATTTATATATACATATGCGAAACCTGGCCTATGCGTACAAGTGACCTTCGTAAATACATATGTAAATACACAGGCGGCAAAAAGAAAATCCTCACTTGTATTTTTTTCAAAAACTGTAAATGTAAGCTAAATTTAATGTAAATGGTTATATAAACTATACCCCATTTGATTCACCTTTTATTCTTCTATAATTTTACTTGTTCATATTTGACTTTTAATTAAAATATTCTAGTGTTCACGTCAATTTAATAAATTAACTTCAAATTGAGGAGGCAAAAAGAAAGTCCGCACAATGGAAAATTGTTATTTAAATCTAACTTTAGGACATTAATGCAACACAAAGGACATCCCACTTTTCTTTAATTTTTTTCCAAAATTCTTCCAAATTTGAAATTTTATCCTTGTGTAGCTGTTGCTTGATGTATGTCATATGTTTTTGATATGATTGCGGTCTGGAGATTGTGCAGGCTAATCCAAACACGGAATACCATTCCAGGAACCTCTTGAAATTGCCAGCTGTGTGAATGGAAGCATTATCCTGCATGAAGATGGGATTATCATCCAAATTCCGACCAAAGTAGAGTAGAAAATGCTCAGTCAACATATTAATGTACTTGGTCGAATTAATTCGACCTTGCAAGCAAACTATAGGCCCTGGATAATTGCTTCTAATAATGCCCTATACCAAAACTGAACCTCCACCACCTTGCAGTGTTGAAACTGAGCACCTAGGATTAAATTCTTCATCTTTCCTTTGACGGACGTACTGCCTACCATCACTGCCTAGCCTATTGAACTTGCTTTTGTCAACTTTTGATCATTATGACGAGTCATGATCTTCATTGCATCTGACGAAGTCCAGATGGCGCTTTCTGTTCTTTACAGAAATTATTGACTTGCGTCTTGCAACATATCCTTGCAAATTAAATTCCTTTAATCTGTTCTTGACAGTAGAAAGAGAGCACTTTTTAACAAGATTGCACTGTTGTTGGATTTGGGAAACCGTTTCAAATCTGTTTCTCAGGCTGCGAATTTTGATAGCATAGTCTTCTCTGTTAGAAGTAACTCTAGTACGACCAGATTTAAGGGCATCACAAACACCGCTGGTGTTTTGGTGCTTTTGCACAGTTTTACCTACAGTTTTCTCATCACATTTCAATTTGCGGCTGATTTCTCGATTGGGTAAACCAGAAAGGGGGAGATTAATGAGCTCCTGATGATCACTAAAAGAAAGTCATGGCATACGGATTAAACGTTACGTTGTATAACCTGGAACAACAACAATTACGATTAGAGATCCTTCATTGCCTATTGGTGGATATTTTAAGCTGGTTTAAGGGCGATAATTTCGACTGGTTTTAAGCGAATTTGTTACTGCATACTTTCTTTTTGCCTCTTCAATTTGAAGTTATTTTTTTTAAATTGACGTGAACACTAGCATATTTCATTAAGTCAAATATAAGCAGATAAAATTATAGAGGAACAAAAGGCGAATCAAATGAGGTATAGGTTGTTTAAACAGTTACATTAAGTTTAGCTTAAATTTGCATTTTTTGAAAAAATTACAAGTGCGGACTTTCTTTTTGCCGGCACTGAATATGTATATATGTCCATATACCTCCCCCCCCACATATATATATATATATATATTTTCATATGCATATATACGCACACACACACACACACCCACATATGAGTTTGGAGTCTTAATCCAAAGAGATAAGGCAGTTTCTGTAGAAAATTCTTAGTGTGAGAGCTCAATGCGAAACAGAGAATACGTAAGAGTTAAAACAAATACAATGTAGACTTAGCCCAATTTTATTATAAATTTATTTCAACCCAATATGGGTTTTTTTAAATGAGGCGAACCAGTCAGGTTTACATCCAACTCATAAAGTATGGCACTTACAATCATTATTTGTATTTATTAGAAAAAGGAAAAATAAATTTAAAAATGGGGGTTAGAGAAGAGGAGGGATTAGAAGTACAGAAACAAAGCCAGAAGGTAGGAAGGGGAGGATGACTTCAAGTTGACTAAAGAGAGGAGGGGTCGGAAAGGTATAAGGGGAGACAAAGAAAAAGAAAAAGACACAAGGAATTATCTATCAGAGCCGCAGCTTGGTGTCACTTTACCGCAACTAATTTATTTAGTGATCTCAACGTTCTAACAAATTCAGATTGATTTCAACTTCAACTCACGTGAACATATGTACATATTTGTAATCTTTATTTGCAACAAATGAACCAAATCTGACCCCAATTTCTAACAACTGACCATACAAGGTCAAACTTGGAGTGCACAGAACTTGCTAAAATATCTTTTCCTCTTGGGATCCCTCTTTTTCCTTCCACCCCTGTCGCATATACATACACAGAATGCCTACAGCTTCTTTTTATTTTCATAAGTACAAGAAAGCTTCTCAACCACTAATGCCACACCACGCGAAATTCTTCGTTCAAACTCCTTGGCTTAATGTTTACTTGAAAAATTGAATTGAAAGAAATACATCTAGGGCATTGCCAAAGCTGCTGCGAAGACAGTGAACTCTCTCTACCATGCTAGAAAAAGACCACCATTCGCCCATGCATGAAGTATTGCTGTTACATTTGGGCTGCTGCATCTGCTGCTAGTCTCTCACTTCTAGACAGTTCAAAAAGAGTCACCAACGTAATAGGTGCTGCAGTAGCAACCAAACTTGAACTATTGTCCCATCAACGAAATGTTGCATCCCTGTGTCTATTTTATAAGTATTTTAATGGAAAAACTCCAAGCCCGTGTATCTCCTCTACATAAATACCCTTGACTAACTTGAGAAGCAACAAATCCCATCCCTAGATTGTAGATATATCTAGATCCTAGACAGCTTTCTACTCAAACAGTTTCTTCCTTCAAACTGATAGACTTTGGAATTCCTTTCCGGTTCCCTGTTTCTCTGACTGTACTGACATGAAGAAGTACAAGTGTAATCTGAAAAGGCATCTTGCTACTCAACTCCCTACATAGTATTCCTGCAAATTTTAGTATTATCTTACATAAAAATGGCACTATGCCTTGTTTAGGATGAAATAACTGTAAAAAAAAGTGTGGATGGTTGTATTTAATGCTACTAAGATTGAGCGTCTTTCTTTTAACAATTAGAAAAACCTTCGCAGCCACCAATTGCCATGACAAATAATGCTCTACTCGAGAGTCTATTTTTCAAACACTTCACAAGCAATATAAACTGGAACAAATAAATAGAGGACATTGTCAAGGCTGCTGCAAAGAAGCTGGGGTTTCTCTACCATGCTAGAAAATTCCTCAAACCGAGAAGCATCCTAATTCTTTACAAAGCCACCATAATTCGCCCATGCATTGAGTGTTGTTGACAAATCTGAGCTGGAGCATTTACCACTATTCTCTCACTCTTAGACAAGGTAAAAAAAAAATCTCAAATCTCCTGTCCCATTGCCGCAATGTCACATTCCTGTGCCTTGATTCCAGTAAAGCAACTGGCCCTGACGGCATCCCAATTATAGTGTTAAAAAAGCTTCAACCAGAACTTGCTCCCATACTTATGAAACTATTTAAGCGCTGCCTTAAGGAGAAGTGCTTTCCGACTTCCTGGAAGACCTTATCAGTTTGCTCTGTATTTAAGAATTCAGGTGATAATCATCTCCCTCTCAGTACAGACCAATAAGTCTCCTGTGTATTATGAGTAAGTTGCTGGAATCCATATTAAATAGAGAAATAGTCAACCACCTCAGCAGAAACAACCTTCTTAGTGACACACAATATGGTTTCCACTCTGCAAAATCTACAGCAGATGTGCTAATGGTTATATCTCACAGGATTAGTGAATCTCTTGACAAAGGCTTCCTTTCTAGGGCAATTGCTCTTGACATATCAAAGGCCTTTGACCAGGTATGGCATAAGGGTCTACTTCACAAGATTTCCAGCTACGGTATAACTGGAAATGTTTTCTCTATCATTAAATCATTTCTCTCCGATAGGCTCATTAGAGTAGTGGTAGATGGACAAAAATCGGAGGCCTGCAATATAAATGCTGGAGTCCCTCAGGGGTCAATCATGGGCCCAACTCTCTTCCTGATCTACATCAATGACCTCCCTAAACACATACTTAAATCATTCGTTGACATCTATGCTGATGACACGACCATCTACGGCAACACATCCGAGGCTGTAAATGACAAAGTTCTCTCTGATTCTCTATCCTCTGATCTCGAGCGCGTGGTTCAGTGGGGAAAGACGTGGCTGGTTACCTTTAATGCATCCAAAACCAAACTCCTATCCTTACATCATCAACGCTCTGATCCCCAGCTGGCATCAATTGGGATGGATGGCTCTCGTCTGGGTGAGGCCCCGTGTTTTGACAAGCTTCTGTGCTTGACCTTTACTCCTGATCTGAAATGGAACACGTACATCAAGTCTGTTGCCAAGGTCGCTGGAAAGATGGTGGGATCATTCTAACGCCCCAGAAGATATCTCACTACTGATGCAATTCTCTATCTATATAAAAGCCAAGTACGTCCAAGGATGGAATATTGTTGCCATATCTGGGCAGGAGCTGCTAAAAACAGCCTATCCTGCCTTGACAGAGTACAAAATAGACTTCGTGGCTTAGTGGGGGATGCCCTTTTCTCTACCCTGGAACCTCTATCCCACAGAAGAGACGTTGCGAGCCTATCCTTGTTTTATCGTTATTTCCATGGTAGATGCTCGTCTGAATTCCAATCTCTGGTCCCCCCTCGCCAATCTTTCACGAAAAACACCCGTCTAGCTGAATCTACTGTCAAAAATTTCCCCCACTCTTTATCTGTGCCTAAATCAAAACGTGGATTCCATGAACAAAGCTTCTTTCATAGAACTGCACGCCTGTGGAACTCTGTTCCGTCTGCCTGCTTCCCACCTGACTACAACTTGGATGTCTTCAAGTCCAACGTTAACAAATTTCTAATGAACCGCCCCCTTAAGTAAACACTTCATCAAATCTCCACACTAACGTAATGTACTTGCAATAACCCTTATCCCTGAGTGGCTTCCGGGCCTTGATAAGTGGTGACGACTGTGTAAAAAAAAAAATTTAATGCAATGTGTTCTGATGAACTCATAGCACTTGTGCCCCCTTCTACATATATATTACCCACTAACCAGTCCAGCGGCAAAATCTTTACCCTTGAAGTCTCTAGATGCTGAAAAGGCTTCTACTCTAATAACTTCTCCCTATAAATTGCTATTTAGAATTCCTTTCTCAGTTCGCCCTTCACTGGATGTACTAACCTATAAAAGTTTAAATGTAATATGAACAAACATATCGCTGCCTAACTCCCCTCATTCCCTTAAGGACACGATCCCAAATAGTAGTTTCTTATATTCCAAGTGGCAATTTGTCTTGTTTCGGATAAAAAAATAATATATTTTTTTAATTGTCCAAAAATAAAATCGAATAGGCTTGCTGGAATACATATAATCGTACAAAATGATTCTCCCAAAAGATTCCATTTCAACCAACACTCATCAAAGGTTCAACATCAGAAACCATAAAACTACGACTTCTTTTTTGAAAACAATTTAACTAATTAAAAACTGATTTTCTTAGCTTTTTATTTATTTATTTATTTTTTATTATTATTATTATTATTATTATTATTATTATTATTATTATTATTACTATTATTATTATTATTATTATTATTATTATTATTGGCTCACATAGAGCTTTCGCACAAGTCAACAAACGATCTGATTGTGTTCTCTGGAAGCTGAGCGACAACAAGTCTCTCCAGACGTCCAGCTCTCTCCACCTTCTTCGATAGCATTTGCAAATGAATTTGCATCATCGCAACAGTCTCTTACCATTGATTTCTCGATTATTATTATTATTATTATTATTATTTATTTATTTATTTTTTTAAATATTTTACTCGAGAATCATATCGACCATTGTTTTATTATAGAAATACATTGGGGACAAATTTATAATCGAAATGCACTGATAATGATTTCAAGCGGAAATACCTTCACTCAGCGATTAAATTATGCAATTTTGGCGGAAAGATATTTTTATATGGTATAATTAACATTTCACGGTTGTTAATGGCTTTCTGAGGTGGCATAGACGAACGACTTTT
This sequence comes from Euprymna scolopes, assembly GCF_053919585.1. Lineage (NCBI taxonomy): Eukaryota > Metazoa > Mollusca > Cephalopoda > Sepiida > Sepiolidae > Euprymna > Euprymna scolopes. The sequence continues at coordinate 179,067,454 of NC_136486.1, read as the reverse complement.
GCTCTTTGCATATATCATTCACGGAGAAAACAAAAGAGTTCAATGGAGGTGGAAAGGTAAGATTAACCACACACACACACACACACACACACACACACACACACACACACACACACACACACACACACACACACACACACACACACACGGTTAATACTGACATAAAACATTTCGCCTGTCATGATTCCAGTTCGGCTTCACTTGCAATGTATTATAATGTATTATATCACACGCAACATAGACATGTGAATCGCAGACATTCCGCAACGGAAATCTCTGATACGCATAGAAATTGACAAACACGTCTCTCTTGCTTCGCGTCAGGATTTATGTACGGAGTCAAAGATAATGAATGAGGCTGAAGCAGTAAATTTCTGTATCACAAAAGATACAATAGATGATTTAAAAACAACAATGTATAAACTATCACATTTTAACAATGTCTGTCTGTCCCTTTTGCCTGTGTCTCGCTTTCTTTCTCTTGTATTCTTCTCTCACTGTCTCTCTCTCTATCTGCATTGTGTTTTTCTTCTAATTCTTACACAGACACAGACACAGACACACACACGTTTTTTTAAAAATATACCTCTTAATATATATATATATATATATATATATATATATATATATATATATATATATATATATATAGTTCGTTCTAGGATATTAGCAACCTTCTCATGTTTTTGTTTAGAAGGAATTCTGTATAGAAAAATATCGGGGAAACCGATGTCAACAACAGAATCTTCGGACATATACGATATGATGATGATCTATTCGTGATATATCGTTGTTCCACTTAATGATACTATTAAAAACCAACATCTAATTTCGGTTCTTTCTAAAAAAAGCAAATTAGTTTAATTGCATTGGTCAACTAAACATATTCATTTCATTGTTCTCGTCTAATTTACTCTGATAATAATGTAATTAAATGTGCATCATCTGATTGTGACAATCATTAAGTTGGATCCATGTTTATGAATCATGTTACTTCATTCAATTGTGTCCTCTCTTAAATGTGGACTAATTTAGACGGGCTTTTCACTACATTAATTGTAACCATGTTCAGCTATGCTTGAATAATTCGCAACACTGTTTACTATTTAGGGAAGATGAATGACAGAAAATGTGCAAATAATTCGAATCGATTCTGCTATATTTGTGGACTCTTCACTCCAGAAAGCATAACGTAACCAATAAAAAAAGCAGTTTAAATTGCAGATGTTAATTCAAATACATATTAGGAGACGAGGGCAATTAATGAGCGCTTTATATAACGTAAGTATAATGTAAATATATATATATATATATATATATATATATATATATATATATATATATATATATATATATAACTACTTCATTTACTCACATAAAATTAATATACGAAAGTATAAATTTATGCGTGAACTTTAAGTATTTACTTCAAAAGTGCTCAATACGTAGGTAGAGTTAGTTAGTAAGTTATAAAATATATATGGCGATTAAGCTACACTGAATATTCCGCGTTTTATCCACTCTGGGACTCTTCAGGCTTATGCGTATAAGCCTGAAGGGTCCTAGAATGGATGAAACGCGGAATATTCTGTGTAGCTTAATCGCCATGACGTAAGTATAATGTAAGTAATGTGTTAATCACTTAAATAAAGGGAAAATGGAAAAGTTTGGTTTGCCATTTGATGTATGGATGGTTGGCCGAGCAACAGATGATTTTGCTACTTCTTTCATATAAACATCTAAGAACTAATAATGAAGACAGCAACTTCACTTCAATATATCAAATTTACGAATTACCTCTTCCAATTTTATTCGCTGAGTATATGGGCTGGTGCATCTACCACTAGCCCCTCTCTGTTAGACAGGGTCCTAAAAAGGTCTCAAATCTAATAGATCCCACACTATCGGTCAAGCTCTAATCTCTGTTCCATCACTGTAATATTACAACCCTGTGATGTGACTCCTAGGAGAGTAAGTGTTTCCAATTCAAGGATTACAATTTGGGATAGTGTCTAATAGGAGACTGTGGGGAGTTGAGCAGCGAGATTTCTAGTCGTATTACATTTAAATTTCTGCATGTTAGTGCAGTTAGGGAAGCAAGAAATAAAAAGGGAATTCCAAAGTATAGCAGACTGAAGGAAGAAGCTATTAAAGCAAAAGGCTTTCCTGTATCTATGAACCTCACCAATGAATAGGTGGGATTTTGCTGTTTTGGGGTTAGATGGAAGTATGTATATCGAGGGAGCACAAATGCTATGAATTTATCAGAGCACAACCGATTAAAGTAAGTGTAAAAAAGAGCCAGAATTGAGGGACGCACACATCTGGGTGAAGAGTTCGATTCTGGCTCTTTTTGTGTGGACATAATTATATTCTGTTTCGCGGCCTTAGTCACATATAAGCGGAAATGTTAGGATAAATAATGGCTATCTTCCTACTGTAGTCAAGGACTACGCCGAGAAGTAGTTTCTGTTCAATGTGATAACGGGGAAGAAGTGATGGCTTTCTGTGACTGCTGTCGAGAGTTTCGTCACCAAAGTTCAGCTGCTGTCCTGCTGGGACTGAAAAAGAGGCCAGAATGCAACGTGTGATGGTTTTTTATTGGTTAGTTCACGTGACCTCTAGGAGAGTAAGGGTTGGAATTCCTGCTTATCTTGGTGAAGAGTTCGAGTTGCACAAGTTCTCGCGAAACACATTTTTGCAGACCTAACAATACTTTTCGTGTTAGATAATAGCCGTGTAGACGCATTTAATTGTTTGTTATATATCTATCTATCTATCTATCTATCTATCTATCTATCTATCTATCTATCTATCTAGTGATGAGTGGACAACAGATATTTGAATCGTCGTGTTTTCACAGGTTGTCAAACTTTGTCAAACTCTGTGACCGGTCAGTTTGCACCGGAAAGTATGTGAAAAGGGATCGGACGTGACGTGTCACATGTTCCGGTTTGAGCAAGTTAAGTTGGGCCCGAGATGCCAAGAAAGATGGATGGATTCAGAATGGAGACATAGAAAATCCCACAAGCCATAACGATCACTCCCTACTGCTGTGACGAATACCTGGAAGTTTTGGTCTATATCTTGTGAAGCATCTTCATTAAAACAGGTCTGTCTCCTCAAAATGGTTGAAAGATCCCTCAGAAGCAGCAACAGAACAAGGTATGTCGTAAATTAATTTATTTTTATTTCGGACTATTATTCTCATCTTTATCAGTTTTTTTTTTAATCTTTTATTGGTTTTGTTTATTCATAACGTTTCGGCCAACTATTCCTCTGGCCTTCGTCAGGTGGTAACCGCGACGGATAGGAACTTCGAATCTCCTAACTGCATTCTCAGCCATCACTGCCATCCGTAGTTGTTGTCGTCTCACCACATTTTGACCAATTAACCTCTGGCATGCTTTGGGTGGGATTTAAACCGCTATCTTCAGACAATGTTCATCTGGAACTGTAGAGATTCAATGTCTCTATCAACTGCGCCACGGGCCCCGAAGGGCGATCAAGTTTGGATTCTTTGATCTTATAAATTCACGTTTATTTATCTGATCTTCCATAGTCGGGTCCGTACCGATTAAGGAATAATATATACAAGGTATGTCGTCATGTGTATTTGTATGTATGTTGACACGCAAGCACGCACCTATAAAGATTAAATGAGTCACTGGCTGTTAAGATAGACATGCACAAGGACAACAGTCCGTTATGTACGACAAACACAAAATACATACATTTATGTATATATGACCCGTTAATTAATCAAGAAATTATAAGTATGATTTAGATAGCAATACAACACTCGTTTTTGAACAGTCACCTTTTTCTTTTTGTATTATATGCAATTTTTGCTCACCTAGTAAAATTGCTGTAAATATTATATACATTTGTATTCCTTCTCAAAAACTATCGCTATATTTCTGTTTCGGAACTAATCCACAGAATTATTACTTCATTTTCACGTGTGAAAATTGAACTTTTTCAGGGGAAAATTAATCCCAACCCTGTAATTAAAGGACAACGAAACAAAATTTGTTAAAATTGTTCACTGACACTCTCGTCGTATAGTATATAAATCTCACTTGACTGTTTAAATTTATTGATGTATGTATGTATGTATGTCTGCCTAAAACTTTTGACAGAAGCAACGGATTTTCACAAGATCAATATTGTTTTGAAGCTGGGCCCTTTGGACGACAAATATCGAAAAATTGGCTAAAAACATTAATTTCTTTACTCACAACTGGGCATTTTTCTACGAGGAGGGGTCGCTTTTTTTCGCCGATATTTTCGAAAGTCATCCCCTCTTTTCGATTGACTAGCCATTATTTAAACATTCTCCACTTCCGGTTTGTCGATGAACTCAACGGCAAATACGTAACGTTTTTTTTTCACATTGTTTTCCTCCATCATGGTACGGGTTCGAGCCTGTCTACCTACCACCATTTGTTTATTTATTTGTTTTTTGCTCAACACACACTCCCAAACACCCGGGCAACGCGTGGTACACAGGGCAATTGTTAATAAAAACTTGTAGATGTTTTCCTTCTCAATTGGTTCCTTCCAGTTACAGAAAATAATCGAAACTTTGCCTGTTTTCTTCTTTTCAGGCTGGGTAACAAATTTCATGTTGGTAACTCGTAGAGAAGCCGTCTCAAAAAACACAATTCATTCTCGCGGTGGTCTTCTAAAAACAAATATTTCCCCAGTTGATAAAACCTTTTTGCTCTGAAATTAACGCTGAAAGTTTAGTCACAATCAAGGGAGCGACGTAGGTAAGATTTGCCGAACTGTTACTGTCGATACTATATGACGACATTTTTAAAAAGAGCATTATAAAACATGTTAAAAAAAAAAAAGAAAGGAACCCAATGTAATGTGCATCCAGGAGATAAGCGCCCGCGTGTTTGCGTGTTGTGTGGGTGCGTAAGAGAGACGGACGAAAAGGAAAGACTTACCTCGAGACCGGCTCGGCGTCACCGACTGAAAATAGATAAAGAAAGATCAAGATGGCGGACGCCGTCTTTTGTAAAGGATGATATCTCGCAAAGTCACACGAATTCTCGCAATATGAAAATTTAGCCAGCCTACAACGACCATAAAAGTGGGCGATGAAAAAGACATGGGGAGAGCGACGATTGAGTTGATCGGGGAATCGTGTTGCTGTTGCTTCTCGTGCCGTGTGAGGATATCTTACCGTTGTTGGGTTCGGTCTGAGTAACCGTTCGCGTCCGTCTAGGCACCTTGCTAGTTGGATTCCGTGCAGAACCGGTGTATACTGATTATTGAATTGCTGCAACATTTATAACATCTTTTCCTGAACTTACCGTGTTAAAGAGAGAGTCGGGCGCCATCTTGAATTTTTCCTTATACATCTACAGAGGGCGCAGTAATTTTTTTTAAAGGACTTTCCTTACACATTTTTCTACACCCAATTCGATTAATAATGAAACTGAACTTTATCTCTATATATAAAAGCGAAAATGCATGTATGTATGTATGTATGTATGTTTGTGTGTCTGCTAAAAACTTTCGACAGACACAACAAAAATTCACAAACTCAGTGTCATATTGAAGCTCCATCCTTCGCTCAAAAATTATCGAAAAATTGGCCAAAAATGTTTATTTTTTTCACCCCGAAATTGACAATTTTCGACAGGGGGGGAGGTCAACAAAAACGGCCCTCTCGACCGGTTCTACGCATGCGCCAAATGACGTCATAACCTGATTTACTTTAAATAGTTGAAAAAAACTGAACAAATTTCATGTACGTCGTGTTTAGGTCAGTTGATTAGCACGTTGGTTCATTACGTAAACGATTTGGGGTCAAATCGTGGTGTGAGATGTCTTCTTTTTTTTTTTTTCGATTTTTTAAATTTAAATATTAAACCAGCCATTTAAGCCATTTTTCACGTAACGTTCGTTTTTCTGTTTTTTTTTTTTTTTTTTTTTTTTTTTTTTTTTACTTCGCTTATCCACCCCCGACCACACACTCAAAAACACCCGGGTACCCACCGAGTTTTTAAATTTTAATACCGAAACAGGCGTATTCACATGTTCGTTTCGCTGTTTTCATCGTTCGTTTGCCTTACGTTAGTTTTTTGTGTCCCCCCCGCTTAAGTGTTAACGTTGTTTTCTTTTTTTACTTCGCTTATAACAAACAAACCTGGTCATTGACGTCGTCGTCGTAACGCTCGACGACTTCCAGGCGGGCACCTGTCAATTTCGTTCTTACTTAAATAAATTCAAACATCTTTCACTAACTCATTCTGGATGGCCGATTTTATTTTCAAACTTCGCCTCGGGGCTTCGGGTTCGATCATACCCCCCCGGGTTCTTTTTTATTTAACACCACACACACTTACAAACACCCGGGCAACGCCGGGTACCCCCGCTAGTTCAATATAAAATATAAATATTATGTAAAATTACGTAATTTTAAAGCAATATACAATCTAATACTGGTAAAACTGAATTAAAGAAACATAAAACACAATTCTTGGTCTTCGGAACAAGATCACAGTGTAGTAGTATCTGTTCTCATGCTACAATTCACCTTTTTTGTCCTCGACCGGTGTAGGAGAAATCTTTCATGACTGAGACATTTGTATTGTTTGTATTGATAAATAAACTTACGTGATATCGACGCTTAAAAATAAAAAAAAGACGCAATTAAATATATAATAAATTGTTTGTTTAAATTGTTTGATCTTTTGAATTTTCCATGAGAATAAACATTAGTAAACATCGTGTGATATGTGTATCGCGAAAATTTAAAGAGCTCGAAATGTGCCGCCATGCAAAAAAGTTGGGAACCACTGAAATAACAAAATATTCAGATATTGTTTTGATATAGAAATCAGTTACATTTTTATACATTTAATAGATGCTGTCATCTATCATGACAGTAGCCTGGTAGCTCTATATTGATGCTGTAGAGTCGAAGTCCCCTGATGTTGAACTATAAAGAAATGGTGACTTCTCTTTGTTAACGAATATGAAAATTCTCCAAATGCCGTTAATTTCAATTAATTACTGCAGATAAAATGTTTCTTTGATTCGTGGTCTTACACCTTTGGTTAGCAAACGGTGGGTGAAAGACAATCGTAGCTTAAGCCTATCATTTTAAGTTCTCATTTTATTCGTTGCACTCGATTCGCTTCCAACCGATTTCACACCTCAAAGTTCACCGAATTCACGAATGGCATCACACATGTTTTCTACATCTTCTTTTCTTGTTCAGACAATTGTCACTCTGACCCTATTGTCTTCGCCAAACATTATCTTGCCGCGGTTGTCCTTGAACCGTTTAACAAGCAGAGATTAAAACCACATCATTAAAGCGAGACGTCTTTATATTAATCGATCTTTTAAATCGTAATCGAGATCAATAATAGCATTTTGGAAACAATTCAAAATATAAACGTGAAATAATTAAATACAACTCAAGCAAGAATGTCGGATAAACCAAGAAATGAAAAGTTTGATGTTTGTAGCTTCTGGCGGTTTAAGTTAAGCGTGAAGCAACTTCTTTATATTTTTTTTTCTTTTTTTCTTCCATCGAAATCAACACATGGCCTGTTGAATAGCTGCTCCACTGAGAATCCATTGTTTTAAAGGCCACAGGTGAGAGTTTGACTGGCAGACAAACAACATTTTCAAGATGGCGAACAATTCAAACATAAGATATCTGTTTAAAAGGTCGAAAGAAGAAAAAAGCGAAAGGAAAATGAAAATAAATAAAATAAATCAAGAAAAAACAAAAACAAAAAGCACACAACAATACGAATCTTTTCTTAAGATACGTCCGCTAAATCTGCACGTTTATCGATAAAAATATTATTTCATGTATGATAAACCATCTTATCAGGATGTTGGATGCATCTGAAATAAATTGCGTCCATTCAATCTAGACTTGACGACGGAAATACTATTAAAAATTTAGTGCGACAAACCAACCGACAGACAGAGCCTTCTATGTTTAGATACCTCTAAAATAAGATGCAACCATTCAATAGTTTAAAACTTAAGCGTGACAGGCCAACAAGAATGCTAGGTACAACGTAAGCATGAAAACTAACTAGAATGCTATTTCAATAGTGAGCGTGACTGAGCAACGAGCACATTATTTTATATTTTGACAGACTAACGGAAATGCAAACATACACATGGCAAACCAATGAGAATGGTATTTTAAACTAAGCATGACAGACCAACGCAAATTCTACTTCGAACAAATGTGACATATCAACGAGTATGTAATTTCAAACAAATGTGACAGACTAACGAGAATTCTATTTTAATAAAATCTGACAAACCAACTAGAATGCTATTTCAAACGTGAGCATAGCAGATCAACAAGCATATTATTTTAAATTTCAAGCGCGACAGACCAAAGAAAATGCTATTTCGAGCATACACATGACAAACCAATGAGAATAAGATTTCAAACTTAAAGAGTACAGACAACTAGAATTTTATTTCAAACAAATGTGACAGACTAACGAGAATTCTATTTTCAACAAATATAACAGAATAACGAGAATTCTATTTTAAACAAATGTGACAGACCAACAGGAATCTATTTGAAACGTAAACGTGACAGACCAACAAGAATCATATTTAAAACAAATTTGACAAACTAACTAGAATGTTATTTTCAAACATGAGCATGACAGATTAACGAGCATTTTATTTTAAACTTAATCGTGACAGACAAACGAGAACGCTATTTCAAACAAATTGTGGCAGACCATCGAGAATGCCATGTCAAACAAATGTGACGGACCAACGAAAATGCTATTTCTAACAAATGTGAAAAATCAATTAGAATGCTATTTCAAACGTGAGCATGACAGATCAACGAGCACATTATTTTAACCTTAAGCGTGACAGACCAATGAAAATGCTATTCTAAACATAAACATTACAAACCAATGAGAATAGTATTTTAAACTTAAGCATGATAGACCAACGAGAATTCTATTTCATACAAATGTGACAGAGCAACGAGTATGCTATTTCAAACTAATCTTACAGACCAACGAGAATGATATATTAAGCAAATGTGACAAACTAGAACACTATTTCAAACGTATGCATGACAGACCATAAAACATATTATTTTAAACTTAAGAGTGAAAGACCAACGAAATGCTATTTCAAATATACACATGACAAACCAACGAGAATGGTATTTCTAACTTGCGGATGACAGACTAACGAAAATTCTATTGCAAAGAAAAGTGACAGACCAACGAGAATAATATTTTGAACGTAAACGTGACAGACAAACGAAAATGCTATTTAAAAAGAAAGTGACAGACTCACGAGAATAATATTTTAAACGTAAATATGACAGGCTAACGAAAATTCTATTTCAAACAAATGTTACAGACTAACGATAAAATCTTTTGAAACGTAAGCGTAACAGACCAACGAGAATTTTATTAAAAAAAAAGAACGTGACAGACCAATGAGAATACTATTTTAAACAAACGTAACAGACAAACGAGAATACTACAGGGTGGGCCAAAATAAGGGTCCTATCTTTAAATTTGAATAACTTAAAAAATAGGACCCTCATATTTGCCCACCCTGTATTTCAAACATACATGTGACAAACAAACGATAATTCTATTTCAAGCATGACAGACCAACGAGAATCTTATTTTAAACGTAAGCATGACAAATAATAAGCGTGCTATTTCAAACGGTATATCGATATCGTTTGGCACACTCTATACCGAAGCTCGATTAATATCGTTAACGATTAATTATATAGCATCAGTTGAACATGAGTTACATTAGCTGAAAGTTGTTGTGCGTTTAAGCCAGAATCGGATTCCAAAGAAACTTTAAGACCCGTGACCCTTGCATATTAATATATGCCTTTTTTGTCCTTGACCCTTGCATATTAATATATGCCTTTTTTGTCCTTGACCCTTGCATATTAATATATGCCTTTTTTGTCCTTGACCCTTGCATATTAATATATGCCTTTTTTGTCCTTGACCCTTGCATATTAATATATGCCTTTTTTGTCCTTGGCCCTTGCATATTAATATGCCTTTTTGTCCTTGACCCTTGCATATTAATGTATGCCTTTTTTGTCCTTGACCCTTGCATATTAATGTATGCTTTTTTTGTCTTTGACCCTTGCATATTAATATATGCCTTTTTTGTCCTTGACCCTTGCATATTAATATATGCCTTTTTTGTCCTTGACCCTTGCATATTAATATATGCCTTTTTTGTCCTTGACCCTTGCATATTAATATATGCCTTTTTTGTCCTTGGCCCTTGCATATTAATATGCCTTTTTGTCCTTGACCCTTGCATATTAATGTATGCCTTTTTTGTCCTTGACCCTTGCATATTAATGTATGCTTTTTTTGTCTTTGACCCTTGCATATTAATGTATGCCTTTTTTGTCCTTGACCCTTGCATATTAATGTATGCCTTTTTTGTCCTTGGCCCTTGCATATTAATATGCCTTTTTGTCCTTGACCCTTGCATATTAATGTATGCCTTTTTTGTCCTTGACCCTTGCATATTAATGTATGCTTTTTTTGTCTTTGACCCTTGCATATTAATGTATGCCTTTTTTGTCCTTGACCCTTGCATATTAATGTATGCCTTTTTTGTCCTTGGCCCTTGCATATTAATATGCCTTTTTGTCCTTGACCCTTGCATATTAATGTATGCCTTTTTTGTCCTTGACCCTTGCATATTAATGTATACTTTTTTTGTCCTTGACCCTTGCATATTAATGTATGCCTTTTTTGTCCTTGACCCTTGCATATTAATGTATGCCTTTTTTGTCCTTAATCGCTAAACGTGTTTTATTAATTATTTTATTTCATTAACTAATGCAATTCAAATTTATAATCTTATATAATTTCAAATACTTAAGTTAAATAGTATATTATACCCGTGTTTTTGTTTAGCGTTTTATTAATTAAAAATTTTTTTTTGGTATTATGTATATATTTGTTAATTTTTATAATATTTTTATTTAAAAAAAAAAACACTTTATGTATGAGATTTCGTTCATCAGTTTTAAGGAGGCGGTCATTAGATTTTAGGGGTGTATTTACGCCTGTTTTGGGGGTTATACTTCAGAGTGTTTTGTAAGGAGGGAGATATTTTCGGGATGAGCCGGATTCAGAGAAATATTTTAAGTGAAACAGTTTTCAGGGTGTATAATCAAATGTGAGAAAAACAAGAGACATTGTCATTCGGCAAACGAAACAAAACAATGAGTTAAGAAGGCATATACCCAGAAAAAAGATAATTTATATTTGATTAAAATGGAATAAGCGTGCACACACGTTTATGCATTTTAATTTTGTACATGGGTGTGTAAACATCGACTAAATATATATATTTTGGTTTAGTAATTTATTTGTTTATTTTCAAATTTACTAGCAAAAGTATTCAAGTTAAGTCTAACTTAATCTGAAAAGTAACACCATTATGAGCACGATCGTCAGTGGAAATAATAGTTTCCACCCATCCAGAAAGAGATGATATTAGGTTATATAAATAGTGTTGTGGCATTAGAAGTCTTTAAATAGCTTCTAAAGAGAGAGAAAATCCATTTATTATTATCATTGATTTTCGTACGTTAATTTTAAACTTTGTAAAAGGGTTGATATAGTTTGCACGTCAGTACAGTTGGGGAAGCAGGGACCTGGAATGGAATTCCAAAGTCTAGCTGTTCTGGGGAAGAAACTACTGGAGTAGAAAGATCTTTTACATCTAGGGATCTCTACAGTGTGGGGGTGGGATTTCGTAGCCTGTCGGGTTTGTCGAGAGTGTTCACGTCGTGGGGGCACCATTGTGTCGCGGCTTGGCCGCTAACAACAACAACAACAGCAACAACGACAGCACAACAGACGACCAGCCATTAACAGCCTCCGCCGAAATCAGCAGTAGCAAGTAAACAACAACAACAACGACAGCACAACAGACGACCAGCCCTTAACGGCCTTCACCGAAATCAGCAGTAGCAGTAATGTCGGCGGCCGTCACGTGATTCCAGAGTCCCGTTGTAGGAAAGAAATTTAAAAAAGACATCTTTTTCTACAACAAAACAAAAGCAACAAACTTTAATTTCCTGGGAAAACTTCGTGAAATACAAACAACGAACTCCTTCAGCATCGACTGTTTGTAAAGAACACATCCGAGAATTAATATTAACTGTTGTTTAGAAATAGAAACAGCTGCCTGCCCGCTCCCGGTGACTGGCAGCCCCCTGAATATTTCGGCGATATTTTTCACCGTTCGAGAGCTTGGTTTTCCGCCAGTTCGACCCCGAGCGGTCGGTGCCACTTGATTTGGCGTACGTGGTTGACAATGTGGACCCGCCGTTTATCAGGGAGAAACGGGCGGTGTTTCTGGCGATACTGGCTGTAGCTAGGTTAGTGACGTGGGTTACACGTCTGAGCATTGTCTATGAGGGGCAATCTGCTTCCGATCAGGATCTGGTCCTTTATTTTAAGCATCAACTTAAAATAAAAATCAGATGTGATTGGAAAAGATTGCCCCGCATCGACTTTGATAGGAGATGGGTGCAAAACACTAGTTTATGCATCCGACGAGGAGCTAGGTTCGAGTTCGTGTTTCCACCCTAGTGGTATTGTTCCTAAGGTGCTGAGGTTTGGTTTTCTCTGAACCCAGCCCCTTATGTAAAGTAATATAAGGTTAACCTTATACGATGGGTAGGAGTAGGCTAGGTAGGTGTTTAACCACCAAGAGTGGATAGCTTATGCTTTATTAGGGCCTAGACTAGGGTAGTATACATGTTATCCTGTTCCCGTAGTCTTTTATTTTTTCGTTAGATTGGCACTAAGAGAGCTTCCAAAGATGCCCAGTCCACTTGTTTATTTTGTCCCCGGCCTATTTTTGCCCATTACGCACTTTTATCTTGGACGACGCCATCCACCCCGGTTTACCCCAACCCCAAGTTATTTTTCACACATACCCTTAGGTCCTCCACTCCCCTCTAGGGAACGACCTGCTTGCTTTCACCTCTTCCCCCCGGGGGAGAGGAGCGGAAGACAGTGGGCGTCTCACACGACAGACCAGCTATTAGGTAGGGAGGGTTCCTTACTAACCTGCCCCATAGGCATTTTGTTTATTTGCTTTCTTTTTCTTTCTTTTTGGGTGTTTTCTAGTTTGCCCCCCTCCCCATCATTTCACCCCCATTTTTATTTATAATAAAAAAAAAAAAAAAAAAAAATACTTTATTTTGTATATAAATAAGTTTTGTTTTGTTCCTGTACATATTTGTTTTAAAATTTTTCAGCGTGAATGTCACCCGCCATCCGTGTAAGCTGGGGAGCTGTTATTTTAAGTAGGTCCTGGTAAGAATGTAAGGCGGTTATGCAAATAGTACGTGATAGAAACTCTAGTATAGGTTTTACTTAATAAAGTACTTGCTATCAAACGCAAGTCTAGCCTAGGACTAGCAAAGACCCCTATTTTTCCCCACTTCCCCCTACTGGCCCTGGTGCCTAAGTTGTTACGGACCCCAAATAAGGCCTTGGCAGTAGATAATGCCAAGGTCGGGGCCGTAACGACTAAATACAAGCTTGGTTTTCCGCCAGCGCTTTTGGTCATTGGCCAAAGGTTATTTGTTTTTTGCTTTGCTCCCTGCAAGGACCAGCCCCTCTTTGGGGATTTGGACCCGCAAGGACTTTGTACTTTATTGTTGCTTTTTGCCAACTCTGGGCAACTATTAACTGCTTGTTTTTTCCTCTCTTTCAGATAGTCCGGGGTCCAGCTAGCACTTAAGCAGCCGGCAGGGCCAAGGGAAACTGACGTGCCTTTTTAGGCGAAGGTCCCCTTGGTTTCCGAATCGGCGGGTGTCTAGCCGGGCCTTGGGCCAACAAAGTAGATGGAGCAGGCCTCTGCTCCTGCCACCTTGGGGGATGCCCCAGGTGTAGGTGCCGTGAAGGGTTTCGTGTCGAGAAGGGTCTCGGGGGTCGCCACCCCCAGTTCGGAAGGGTCGAGTGCCGGTGCGGTTCCGGGGGTCGCCACCCCCAACTCAGAAGGGTCGATTTCGGTTGCGTCGCGGTTTGTAGCGTCTGGCAGGGTTGCAGGCGCCGTGCAGGGCACCCCCAGTGCAGGTGCGCCCGGTTGGGTTTCGGGCGCTGGGATGACCTCCCAGGAGGACATCCCTGGATCGGTAACGGGAACAGCAACGTCCTGGGAGGAGAAGGTGGAGGCCTGGCGAAAGTTTGTTGTAGAGACTCGTGGAAGGTGAAAAATAGGAGACGAGCCAAGCAATGGTCACGGTCAGAGAGAAGCAGCCCAAGGGATAGATCGGTGGAAGGGATGAGGAAGGCGAGATCCATGGAGGTGTTCAGGTTAGAAGGGTGCTCCCCGGGGATGGGGGGATACACTAGCGTGGAGCCGGTGGAAAAGGAGGAATGGCCAGCCCTCGTATTGTCGGATTCACCTATCCCAGCAGGCCAGAGAACACCGCAGGCAAAGACGGTGGCAGAAGCAGTAGTAGCAGCGGCAGGAGTCCAGTCCACGGGTGAACAGCTGAGCTGGGGACCAAAGGAGAGGAAGGCAAAGTCCCCAGCTTACTACAAACAGCTGTTTGAAACGAAATACAAAGAGCTCGTGGACGGGAATAACATCAAAGTGGTCCCAGAAACATTGGATGGAATAAGGGAGCGCTCCGTCTCCCTACTAACATTGGATGCCAAAGGGAAGGGACTTAAAGGCGTCCCGAAAGATAGAATGATGGAACTCCTGGGCGAAGTCAAGATCCCGGCCCAATACGCCGTCAGAAGATTCAATGCCATGTGGGAGGTCCTCTTGCCGACAGAAGAAGAGGCACAGAAACTGGCAAGAGGGGATCTCACATGGTGGGACATCCGCATCAGACCAGAATATTTGTCCAAAAAGAGAACAGCGGTGACAATTTCAGGAGTCCCCTGTTTCTTAGAAGAAGACCAGCTGGGAGCCATCATGTCCCAGTACGGGGAAGTCGAGGAAGTGGAAGCTGTGAAAGGCCCCCGTAATATTAGAACAGGGGAGTATAAATTTCTGATGCGGCTGTCAAGGAAGGAGTTCCATGAAATTCCCGCACAATTGACATGCGAGGGTTGGTCCATAGTGGTCATCGTGGAGGGCAGAAGACCACAATGTTGGCAATGCCAAAAACCAGGGCACGTGGCCAGATTCTGCCCTCAAAAGAAAACAGCAGAGACCAGTAAACAAGGACCAGCTCAGAGCCAGACCAAAGAGCCCCCGATGGAGGTAGACACCACTACAAAATGGAGTACGGTGGTATCAAAGAAGGGGAGAAAAGTGGAACCGGCTCCACGAGCAGAAGCAAGACCAGTAGTAACGGCTACAAAGAGAAAGATCAGTAGCAGGTCATCCGAATCAGAGAGCGACGGAGGGGATGACAAACAGCAAGAAAAAAGAGAAAAAAAAGACCAGCCTACTGAATCTCCAAAAAACCAACCCCCCCAAGAGGATGTTCAGCCAACCCCTCCCCTATTCACCACACCAACAAGTGAAACGGAGCATTCGGAGGCTCCAGCGGAAACGTCCGAACAAGTTGAACCAGTTGAAATGAGTGTAGAAAAAGAAGCCCCGGGAAAGAAAGTAGAAAAGTCGGCAGCAACAAGAGCGGAAAAAACCAGAAAGTTCCCTTTGTGGCCCGGGGAAAGAGTTTGTGAAGCCGACTTAAGCAACACGGTCAGTGACCTCAACGGAAGGCAGAGGAGGTACCTTAAAGAACTAGAAAGCCTCTCAAAGGTCGATAAAAAGGAGGTCACTGACCCAAGAAACTTTCCGGACGCTCCGTCATTAATTACATTCGTCCGAGTGAATAGGGGAGGTAGAGCGAAAGCGCTCTGGAGAATGGTGGAGGAGGCAAAAACAGCATTTAAAGGCCTCAAACTAGTAGACGGGGAGCACCCATCACTAAGTAAGATAAATACCCAATGCGAGGGGAGGGTCCCTCTTTATGTTCACCCCTCCCTCTATAGGGCACGGAAAATGACGTTCCCCTTGGACGTGGGGGGCCTGGCTCGAGACGGACGGCTTACGTCCGACCTGCTCACGGGCAGTCTTGGTCAGGCCTTCGACGTCCTCACTCCCGAGGACTTTAGACCCTTAGTTGAAGAATATTTCTAGTTAGGGAAACATGGCCTTGAACCTAGCTAGTTATAATGCGAGGGGCATGAGATCTCAAAGCAAGGCTGCTCGCGTGCTGAGGGATCTCGTGGCCCTTGAGGTAGACATAGCTGCAATTCAGGAGACCCACTTTGTTGGGGCTGGGGACTGCGATGTGCTGGTGAAGGATTTTGATGTTTACTCAGCATATGGCAGTTTCCAGAGCCGGGGGGTTTCTGTGCTAGTAAGTCGCACCCTATCTGCGACGGTTACACTTGTTCATGCGGACGCTCATGGGAGGCTGGTCGTGGTCGATGTTGCCGTTAGCAGCAGCGCATTCCGGATCATGGCAGTTTATGCGCCCAACATCCAAAGCGAGAGGGTTTCCTTTTTTCGGCGGGTGGAGGGGTTTCTCTCTTCGGGTCCGGAGCGGGTAGTATTAATGGGGGACTGGAATGCCATCCTGGACCCCAAGTTAGATAAGGTCAGGGGGCCTAGAGGGACGGGTAGGTGTGAAAGCAGCCTGTCTGACCTGATGGCCTCGTGCGATCTGGTCGACAGGTTCCGTCTGGATCACCCCGGGAGGGAGATGTGGACGTGGCATACTAGTGCGGCCGCCAGTCCAAGTACATACTTGGACAGGATGTTAATTAGAAGGGGCGACGTAGATTTTCTATCTTGTCCCACGTTCCACTGGTTAGGTCATTCGGACCACAAACTTGTGTTGGCCCGTTTGAAGTTAGGTAATAGGCCTAGGTTGGCTGGCTACTGGAAGATGAACGCCTCCTTGTTGGAGTCGGTCGACTTCCGGGAGCAGCTGACGACACTAATTCAGAGGGAGTTAGTGGGGGCGGTTACCGGGAGTAGATGGTGGGTTAATCTTAAGGTCACCATTAGGCATTTTTGTGTCCAATATAGCCAACGCCTCGCGTTAACTAGGGCTCGGACCAAAAAGCACCTAGAGGATAGATTGACCCAGGCGGTGGCAGGGGGGGATTCCCTAGATCTAGCATTAATTAAGGGGGACCTCAGTCGCTTGGCTAGCGAGCGATATGACGGTCAAGTAGTTAGGGCTAGGTTAAATAGAGTCTCCAACGAAGCCGTGAACGTTGACGCTGTTGAGCGTGGGGCCGCTTTAAGACGCGGCTCGGATGGGTACATTCGGGAGGTGAAAAACCTGGAAGGACGTTCTCTCGTGTCGACGCGGGAGATCTGCAATGGGTTTCGGCAACATTTGGAGGAGCGCTTCACCAAACTACCCAGACTCCGCGGCCAGGAGTTTGGCAGCTATTTAGCTGGCTCGCCCCGCCTTACTGCGGCCCGAGCGGCTAGTTGCGAGGGGGTGGTTATGAAGCGTGAGGTCATTACTGCGTTGAAGCAGGTTGGCCACAACAAATCTCCGGGGCTCGATGGTTTGCCCTACGAACTGTACTTGAGGCTGTCGCCCATGTTTGTGCCCCTTTTTACGGGCGTGTTTAACCACTGGTTTGCCCAGGACTCGATCTCGAGGCAGGTAACCAAAGGAGTGGTCACGCTTCTGAAGAAGGGAAACCAACATGGAGGGGGGAACTTAGATGATTATAGGCCCATAACTCTGCTTAACGCAGATTTTAAGATTTTGGCCCGTATTCTTGCGAATCGACTGCAGGTCGTAATCGACGAGTTGGTCGAACCGGATCAGAACTACGCTGTGAAGAGTCGAACAATTCAAAACAATCTGCACTTGGTTCGCACGATAATAGAGGGGTTAGAAGACGACACAGAAGCCGCGCTGATCAATTTAGATCAGTCCAAGGCGTTCGATAGGGTGGACCATGGGTTCCTGAGGGCTGTTGTGGAGGCCGCCGGCTTTGGTCCGGACTTCTGCAAGTGGATCTCCGCCCTGTATCGTGACCCCGCGGTGGTGGTGCAAGTCAATGGTAGGTTGTCGGAGTCCTTTGGGGTCTCCCGGTTGGTGCGGCAGGGCTGTCCGCTGTCGCCTCTGCTCTATGTCCTGGCGTTGGAGCCCTTCCTTCGCAAATTAAGGGACGAGGCGGCGAGACCAGTCCTACGCGGCATTGCTCTACCTGGCGTCCGATTTGCCAGGGTGTCCGCGTACGCCGATGACATCACCGTTTTCGCAGCCAGTCGTAACGACATCGAAGCGGTGATAGAGGCGATCGCTGAGTACGAAGTTGTCACAGGGGCCGTGATCAATCGCAGCAAGTCCGTCGGCCTGCGGTTGAGCGCCTGGACCGGGGTAAACTCGCTTCCAGGTGCGTTCGGCTGGACTGATGGCCCGGTTAAGATCCTCGGTGTGTGGTTCAGGCCGGATCTCCAGCTGGACAAGAATTGGTCGGAGGTACAGACTAAGGTCGAATCGTCTGTCGTGACTTGGATTCGGAGGAGATTGTCCTTGAAGGGTCGTGCGGAGGCATGCGCCACTTACGTGTTTCCGTTGATCCTTTACCGTTTATCTGTTCTTCCCCTGCCTGCGGACCGCTGTAAGGCTTTAGAGCGACTCCTTTTCAAACTGCTCTGGAAGGGAGGAAAGCCGTATGTCCGTAGACAGGTCTGTACGCAGAAGCTTAGCGAGGGAGGCTTGGGGATGCCTGATCTGCGCAGCCATCAACACGCAGAAAGACTGGCGTTCCTGAGTCGGACACTGATAGAGGAGGCACCCTGGGTTCCGGCCGTGGAGCACGCTTTCCCACGGCTATTAACCTACCCCGCCGCCGAAGGTCGCCGTCGACCAGCGGGGGAAGGGCGCTTCCTGACCGAATGCCGAGCCGCCCTTAGGGCATTGCCGGGGTCCAGTGACCTTGCACGGCCTAGGTGGAGGCTATATGAGGAGTTAGTGGAGGGTACCGCAAACGATCCGCTGGTGGAGCGGCTACATCTGTCGAGGGGGGAGGTTCTCTCGCTTTGGAGTTGGGCGCCTGCCAGTAGCTACATTAATAATGCAGAATTTTTGGTAACGTGGAGGCTAGTCCGGGATGCGTTGCCTCTCTTCGACCGACTTGCCAGGGATTTCCGGGATCCCGATTATTATTTTCCTCCGTGCCCACGCTGCAACGATGAGAATGAGGACGAAACGCGTGAACACGCGTTCTTTCTTTGCAGCGGGGTGCGGAGTCTCTGGAGGTATGTCGAAGGGGTAACGGCTCGCATCGACCCCGAGCGGTCGGTGCCACTTGATTTGGCGTACGTGGTTGACAATGTGGACCCGCCGTTTATCAGGGGGAAACGGGCGGTGTTTCTGGCGATACTGGCTGTAGCTAGGTTAGTGACGTGGGTTACACGTCTGAGCATTGTCTATGAGGGGCGATCTGCTTCCGATCAGGATCTGGTCCTTTATTTTAAGCATCAACTTAAAATAAAAATCAGATGTGATTGGAAAAGATTGCCCCGCATCGACTTTGATAGGAGATGGGTGCACAACACTAGTTTATGCATCCGACGAGGAGCTAGGTTCGAGTTCGTGTTTCCACCCTAGTGGTATTGTTCCTAAGGTGCTGAGGTTTGGTTTTCTCTGAACCCAGCCCCTTATGTAAAGTAATATAAGGTTAACCTTATACGATGGGTAGGAGTAGGCTAGGTAGGTGTTTAACCACCAAGAGTGGATAGCTTATGCTTTATTAGGGCCTAGACTAGGGTAGTATGCATGTTATCCTGTTCCCGTAGTCTTTTATTTTTTCGTTAGATTGGCACTAAGAGAGCTTCCAAAGATGCCCAGTCCACTTGTTTATTTTGTCCCCGGCCTATTTTTGCCCATTACGCACTTTTATCTTGGAAGACGCCATCCACCCCGGTTTACCCCAACCCCAAGTTATTTTTCACACATACCCTTAGGTCCTCCACTCCCCTCTAGGGAACGACCTGCTTGCTTTCACCTCTTCCCCCCGGGGGAGAGGAGCGGAAGACAGTGGGCGTTTCACACGACAGACCAGCTATTAGGTAGGGAGGGTTCCTTACTAACCTGCCCCATAGGCATTTTGTTTATTTGCTTTCTTTTTCTTTCTTTTTGGGTGTTTTCTAGTTTGCCCCCCTCCCCATCATTTCACCCCCATTTTTAATTAAAAAAAAAAAAAAAAAAAAAATATATATACTTTATTTTGTATATAAATAAGTTTTGTGTTGTTCCTGTACATATTTGTTTTAACATTTTTCATCGTGAATGTCGCCCGCCATCCGTGTAAGCTGGGGAGCTGTTATTTTAAGTAGGTCCTGGTAAGAATGTAAGGCGGTTATGCAAATAGTGCGTGATAGAAACTCTAGTATAGGTTTTTACTTAATAAAGTACTTGCTATCAAACGCAAGTCTAGCCTAGAACTAGCAAAGACCCCTATTTTTCCCCACTTCCCCCTACTGGCCCTGGTGCCTAAGTTGTTACGGACCCCAAATAAGGCCTTGGCAGTAGATAATGCCAAGGTCGGGGCCGTAACGACTAAATACAAGCTTGGTTC
Source organism: Euprymna scolopes (assembly GCF_053919585.1). NCBI lineage: Eukaryota > Metazoa > Mollusca > Cephalopoda > Sepiida > Sepiolidae > Euprymna > Euprymna scolopes. Next base: position 179,046,863 of record NC_136486.1, on the reverse strand, counting down.
CTCGGCAAAGCTCTGCACTTGCTTACGGTTCCCTAACCGTTCGACGCTCGCGCAATTACTGTGACTCCAGTCTTTTCACTGTTACAGTTCAGTCCACCACCACTACCGTGGCTCCGGTCTCCACGCCGTAGAAGTCCACCACCACTACCGTGGCTCCGGTCTCCACGCCGTAGAAGTCCACCACCACTACCGTGGCTCCGGTCTCCATGCCGTAGAAGTCCACCACCACTACCGTGGCTCCGGTCTCCACGCCGTAGAAGTCCACCACCACTACCGTGGCTCCGGTCTCCACGCCGTAGAAGTCCACCTCATCACCACGACTCCGTCCTCCATGTCGTCCGTACCTCTCATACACTGACACCTTCCTCAGTGTCTGTCCGATCTGAGCGCCCGTCCGTACCTGATGAACACTGAACCCTCAGTGTGGCCAATTCGTTCGTCCGTACCTCTCATACACTCACACCTTTCTCAATGACTGTCCGATCCGAGCGCCCGTCCGTACCTGATGAACACTGAACCCTCAGTGTTGCCAATTCGTTCGTCTGTACCTCTCATACACTCACACCTTTCTCAGTGACTGTCCGATCCGAGCGCCCGTCCGTACCTGATGAACACTGAACCCTCAGTGTTGCCAATTCGTTCGTCCGTACCTCTCATACACTGACACCTTTCTCAGTGACTGTCCGATCCGAGCGCCCGTCCGTACCTAATGAATACTGAACCCTCAGTGTTGCCAAGTGTCCGTCCATTCCCCTCATAACCTGAGGCTAACGTATCAGTACTATCCCAGTCGGACCCAAGTCGACCAATCACCCGCACCAGTTACTACGCCGACTTCTCCGACGTCATCCCAGCATTCCAGCTTACGGCGAACCGACAAGCATCCCCCTGACAGAATACACAGGCGACGGATCCCGGACCAACGTCGCCCAGTGAGAAAATTCGCATTTGCCACCCTTTCGTTTGCTTAAATAAAAGGCGAAACTACGTCTTTAAACTAAACTACCTGAGTTTGTCATTCTTCTTTGTTCTGTTGTTTTCTTCCTTGTCCTTGTGTCTGATGTTTATTTAGTTGCACGGTCAGTTGGCTAATCACCTTCAGGCCTCACTGCAACAATTGCTTGCAGTTCGTCAGAGCATTGGCCATTAAAATACTTGTAGAACAGGCAGAGGGATGCAACATTTCGTCGATGGGACAGAGGCTGAAGCTTAGATGCCAGTTCAGGGCCTATCAGATTTGCGACTCTATTTTGAAACTTGTCAAGGAGCGAGAGACTAGTAGCAGTTGCACCAGCCCAAATGTGACAACAATACTCCATACATGGGCGAATAGTGGCCTTATAGAGGTACAGGATACTTTTGGGTGTTAGTAGCTTTCTAGCACGGTAGAGAGAACCCACCTTCCTTGCAGCGGCCCTGGCAACGCTTTCAATGTAATTGTTCCAACTCATGTTTCGTGTGAACGTTAGGCCAAGTAGTTTGAAAGATGTACTCTCAGATAAAGAGTTGTTGGCCATTGCTATTGGTGGTAGAGAAGGTTTCTTGCAATTATTGAATGAAACTAGTTTAGTCTTGGCGGCATTGAATGTGACCATCCATTTTTGTCCCCATTCCACTACAGATTGGAGGTCATCCTCTAGTGTTTCTGCCGTTTCTTTAGATATGTGTTTATTTGTTTTCTTGTCGTGCCTATTGTAGAGTGTGGTGTCATCAGCATCTATACCCATCCCAGAGGGAATTTTGTCGGGGAGGTCATTTATGAATATCAGAAACAATAGAGGTTCAAGCATAGACCCTTGGGGCGCTCCCGCATTTATATCGTATTGTTTAGATGTACGACCGTCGAGAACAACCTGGATTTTTCTCTTATCTAAGAAGGATTTGATTATGTTAAGTAGTTTCGAATATTGATTTGTGTTTAGCCCGTAAAAAAGTCTGACAGTAGAAAAAAAATGATTGAACTTGCAGAAGCCAATAATTATCCATTCCAGTTTCACATTCCGGCTTTCATTCACCGAAATCCCTCTCTTCCGATTGATATGTACCATTCAGATGAAATCATTTCAATCAATATTGATTGATAGTAACTCAAGCGATATCAGTTGGCCATTTTGACGGCATGAGTCATGTCCTCACATCTCCAAACATACATCGCATCAATTTGAATCAATCCAGAACCGAAAACCTTTTAAAACATAAAAATAATTAAATAAATAGATTTAAAAAATAATGATAATAACTAGCGGGACCTGTGGAAATTCCACAGCTACATCTTTCGTATGTAATATATTGCTGTTGGGCATTCTGTGGACGTTCAGTGTGAATGGAGACCCCGCGATATTATTGTAGCCCTTTTCTGGTAAATGTAGTGTTAGAATATATCTGGTTATTACGGTTTATCTCCAATATCTTTATAAGAGTCTGTGACATATTTCCATTGTATAGACGCCGGGAAACTCCACAATATCATTATACTATTTTTGGACAGAACAGATACTACCTTGTATCTTAGACAGAAGACCCAGAAGGATATTTTAGTTCCATGTACGACCCAAAAGCGACACCATTAAAAGAAAAACATTACATTGCGCCTCCGGTGATCGGGGTATCTTATTTATTAAAAAGAAAGGTAGCGGTGATAACGTGCTTCGAACATTAAATTAGCGTCTCTTGATACTAATTTTATGTTCGAAGTATGTTATCATCTTCTATTGTTCTTTATAATTAATTGGATCTCCTGATCGAATGATTTATAATATGAAAACTGACAAACTTAGATACGATAAAAGTACTACGGCATTAATATATGGATGATGATGATGATGATGATGATGATGATGATGATGATGATGATGATGATGCGCATTGCAGCCAATTTCAGTTGTCATTTGTTTGAATAGTGACTGATTAAAAACATTTTTCAACAGCAAAAAAAAAAAATCGGATTAAAAAATAGTTGGAAAATTAAAAATTACGAATCGATTTTAGATTACAGATAAAATTATTTTAATCAATATTGATTGATACTAAAGAGCCGCCCGTCTGCCATTTCTACGAGGTAACTCTCACCATTTTATATGATAAAACTTATCGTAAACATAAACTGTCCCTAATTCCCTTCTTGCAGCGTTGCGAGGGGAGGGGGCGCTTTATGTTGGATATTTATTCTGTAGCTTCTCTGGTGTTGCCGACAGAGATTACACGCCAGACCACTGAACGGCATCTGACCAGTTCCTCGTACCAAAGTCAACTCACAGATCTTTGATTGACCAGTGATATATCGTTCTCATGCACTTGCCAAGGGTATTTCAAGACGAGATTGACTTTATTACAGACTGATTAAACTCATACTAACCTTTCGGCGGACTAAACTAATTGATAAGGGGGAAAAAAGACACAACTAACTGATAAGAAGACAAAAAATTAATTGATAAAAAAAAGATAAAGTTGATCGATGAGAGGGAAAAAACAAAACGAATCGATTAAAAGACAAAATTAATTGATCAGAAAAAAAATTATGTGTATGCATCTGTTTTTCGATTGGTATTTTCTTATCGTTTATTCGTTGTCTTCATGTTTCTGAAAAGCAACGAACGTCAAAGTTACTTTTTAGCCGTTTCAAAGATGGATTTAAACATTTTTCCAACTTTTAAATTCGAACGTATTGTAGAGTGGAGAACTGATTCGTTATATAATGTCGAAACTAGATAAAAACCATTGATGAATCCTTTTTTTTTTCTATCTTAACTTTGATATATTTATTTCTAATCTCATTGATCTGCGTGGCTGTTAGTAGTGATCATGTAGGTGTATCAGAAATTTTGGGCAAGTCTCCATTGCAAACATTTAATTAAATAGACTCTCCATGTCTACAAGCTTATAACAATATGAAAATGTAATTTCAAACCCTAATTTTTATTCCAATAAAATGAGCAAACACCAAATTTTAAAATCAAAAAAAGGTTTAATCGAAAAATATACAATACTTTTTTTCATCGGTTTTCTTTCAAAAAGATTTCACGAAATCAACGAATTTTAACTGAAACCACATCTAAAATATATATATAAATGCCAAAAAATCACTTACCCATAAAAAAAAGCTAAGCAATGGGTGCTTCCATTCTTCATTTATAAGAATTGTCCATATTTATATTTTATATTCCATGTATTTTTTTAAATAAAATGCTTTTTTAAAGCAAGGTCCCAGAAAATCGCATTTTCGCAACTCGTCTCCACCATTAACTTAAAGCCGTGTGGCTTCTAATTTTCAATTTATCAAATACGGATGTCTCAAAGAGACATAACTATTTCAAAAACGTACAAACAACATATGCATCCTTATCTCCCTTTTGTATTTTTGACATATTTCATTTCAACTACAAAGTGCTCAGTATGTGCTGCCATATTTGCAAAATATGAACATTTCATTCATGGATTTTAGCCAATTACAAAAAATTCGCTCTACCAAATTTTCATTTTTTTTTATTGTCTTAAAGAAATACAAGACTTTTTGATTTAATATATTTGAATTATTCTTTATCGAGTGAATTTTTTTTTAAATATCTAAAAAAAGAAAACATTGAATGAAATAGAAAAATTGTCGTAAGCGTCCAATATTTGACAATATTTACTTAACATAAAATCCACTTAAAAAAATGAACGTGTTTTAAAAAAAAAAGTTTTACACTTTGTACTTTACAAGTAAATTTCAAAAAACATTCCCTTTTTTTGTTTTAAATTAGAATATTTTATTTATTGATCTTTTATCTCCAATTTGTGATATATAAAACTTTGGTGAGTAAATCAATTATTTAAATTTTAATAGACATTTAAAAATGGGGGAGATAAAAAAAAACGTTTGTCTAAAATATTATATTTGGTTTATTGGAAAGAACATAAAATTTCACATTTACCCTGAAAATATCGTAAAAATAGAATCAATAGAAAAATTTTGATAGATTTTTAAAATTTAAAAATTGAAAAATATTTAACTCGTAAAATTCAATTGATTTCATTATGTAAAAAAATGGCTGCATGAAAGCGCGCCGGAACTTTATAAACACTGTTTTTTAAAAAATAATACAAATATTATTTTTTAAACAACTTTAATAGTTTATTTTGGAAGTATATTCCATAAAGAAAATAAACAACCCACTTTAAAATGAGAAATTACGAGTTTTTTTTTTTACATTTTATTGGCAGTTTTGTGTTAGGGGTGTCAAAAATTCCCCCCAAATTCTGATACACCTAGTGATCATGCTATTTAAAAAATTTTTTTATTACAATTTCACTCCAAACAAGGCACATTGCCACTTTGATGTAAGGGACTACTACCAGGGATCTAAGTTGCTGGGTTGCTTTGAAGGGAGTTTAGCAGCAAGATGTCTGTTCACATTATACTTGAACTTCTGCATGTTAGTACAGTTGGGGGACCAGGAAACCGGAACGGAATTCCAAAGTCTAACAGTTCTGGGGAAGAAGCTATTAGAGTAGAAGGCCTTCCTGCATCTAGGTATCTCTATTGTGTAGGGGTGGGACTTTGCTGCTTGTCGGATTTGTCGGGGAATATTTTCGTCGAGGGGGCACAAGGGCTTGTAGTTCGTCAGAGCAGCCAACATTAAAATACTTGTAAAACAGGCAGAGGGATTTCGTTGGTGGAACAGGGGCTGAAACTTAGATGACAATTCGGGACCTATCAAGTTGGCGACTCTCTTTTTGACCCTATCCAGGAGCGAGAGATTAGTAGCAGATGTACCAGCCCAAATGTTACAGCAGTATTCCATACATGGACGAATGGTGGCTTTGTAGAGGTACAGGATACTTTCAGGCGTAAGTAGCTTTCTAGCACGATAGGGAGAGCCCACCTTCTTTGTAACAACCTTAGAAATGATATCAATGTATCTATTCCAACTCATGTTTCTGGTGAATCTTAAGCATAGGAGCTTGAACGAAGTACTTTCAGGTAAAGTATCTTTAACCATAACTATTGGTGGTTGGTAAGGTTTCATGTAATTATTAAAGGAAACGCGCTCTATCTTGGCAGCGTTGAACGTTACCATCCATTTATGACCCCATTCTACTATAGACGGAAAGTCTTCCTCTAGGGTTTCCCCTATTACCTAAGATATGTGCCCATTAGTTTTACCAACGTGCCTTCTATAGAGTGTGGTGTCGTCGGCAAATACACGTATCTCAGAAACAATTTTATCAGTCATTTATGAATATCAGAAACAACAAAGGTCCAAGGATCGATCCCTGAGGTACACCCACATTTATATAAACTTTTTTGAACGTACGCCCATCGAGGACAACCTGGATTTTTCTCTCATTTAAGAAGCATTTAATTATGCTAAGCATTCTTCCAGTAATACCATAGGATTTTACTTTCATGAGAAGACCATCGTGCCATATCCTGTCAAAAGCCTTAGATATATCTAGGGCTACTGCTCTTCCCTCCATTGCCTTATCCAGTGCTTGGTATAAACGTTCAGAGATTACAGATAGAATATCTGCAGTAAACCGGGCTTGCCTAAATCCATATTGGTGGTCAGACAGAGGTTTAGCAGCTGTAATGTGTTGGACTAGAGCGTGATTAATTAAATATTTTGGCGAAAAGAGGGAGGAGGCTAATTTGGTGATAATTTAATGTGTCAGTTCTTTCGTCAGAGTTTTTGTAAACTGGTACAACAGAAGCAGTTTTGCAGCAGCCAGGAAAGCGAGATTCGTTAAGGCAGTTGTTAAAGACTTTAGAGAGAACTGGAGCAACCTCAGCGGAACATTTTTTAATAGCACAGTCGGGATGATATCAGGTGCACATGCTTTTGAAGTGTCTAGGTTTTTTTATAATATCATGTACTTGAGAAGGGGTGATCTTCAGATCATCTAGTGTGGTTTCTCTTTGCAGAGGAAAATGTTTAGGTATCCTTTTGGTAATCATGGCTAGGTGTTTCCGTTAGTCGCTTCGCTTGTTATTCTTATGAATCATCCATGTAGTTGTTTCACTTTTCACTTGACTTTCCTCATCTTTCTCCTTTCCCTGTTCCCGCTATCGTTTATTTTGGCCGCATCTCTTGCTTGGTTGATTAGTTTTTCTGTTTCGGGGATATATATTTTATTATTTTTTCTTGTCATTCTATATTTTTCTAGCGTTTTACCGTTCGTTAGTAACATCTCCCGGATGTAATGCATTGCGCATGGTTATTATTTTCCTAGTTTTCTGGCTAGGATACCTAAGTAATTCTCTGGTTCAGTTATGAATGGTTCAGAAAATCTTTCTAGTAATGCCGCATTTATTCCTTTAATTAGATTCCTGTTATATAATTTAGTTTCTATGAGTTGTTTTATTCTCCTCGAGTGTTTTCCAACCTTTTATTTCTAAACATTTGATAGTGTTTGCTTCCTGATAATTATAAGTATCATGTTCGCTTAGTGTCTTCATTTTCCTTTGATTGCACTGTTTTATATTCTCTGGCATCTCCAGTTTTCCTCTTTCTCTGCCAAAAAATCAATTTTCCACTCAAAATTCTTTTTGAATGTCCTGTCTAAACATTTCAGTTTTGTTTATCAACATTTTCAACTCCTTTTTGCTTTTGCAAGTAGTTTCAGTTGTCCACATACATGAGATGGTTTATTATTTCTTCTGTGTCGGTAAACTTATAGTCAACATAACACAATTTTTGAGTGTGTTGCTGAATGCCATCATGGCTATGGTGAACAGTAGCGATGACAAAGATTCTTTTTGCAAGATGTCTTACTATATTCTTATCTCAGTATTTGTCTTCCAGCTATCAGTTTCAGTCTTTATGTTTGCATTACTTTTTTTATTGATAATTTTATTTGATACATTCTACATTCTCAAGAAATAGATTATCCTTACTTCAGGACCTGTTGTGAGCTTTTTATGGTCGATCCTTACTATACCATTCTCAAGAAATAGATTTGTTACATGAAGGGCTGTCCCTTTATCATGTAAGTAAGAAGACATACTGGATAAGTGAAAATGATATTTAACATCTAAATCTGACCCCCAAGATCGCTATGGGCATGGAATATGTGCCTATATTAAAGATGGCTTCCCGTGTGGCAGGGATATCTCTAGAGAAGATCCTAATTTACCCTATATGTGCTTCAGGGTTGCACTTGCTAACACCACTGCATTTATATTTGCCCTCTATCGGCCCCACAACAGCGGAGTTACTATCTTTGAGAGCATATCTGAGAAAATAGACCCCATACTGTCTACACATCCCTCGGCTAACATCCACATCTGTGGTGACTTCAACGTCCATAACGTGGAATGGCTGACCCATTCAAATAAGACGGACGATGAGGGGAGGTTTTGTCATGATTTTGCCATTGCTTATGACCTCACTCAGATTGTTCGCGAACCCACCCGTGTGCCCGATACACCCGGTCAATATGCAAGCCTCCTAGACCTTTGTCTCTCAACTTCCCCTGAGCTATGTTCATGTTCCGTTCATTCTCCTTTAGGATCCTCCGACCACTCCGTCGTATCAGTCAAGATAAAAACGAAATGTAAGAAGTCCCCAGACGTACCCCTCCACCATACTGTATACCGATACTTTATGGCTGACTGGGACAGCTTCCGTACATTCATATCTGATTTACCTCTGCACTCCATGTTTAAAAAGGAAGTGTCCTCTATAGTATCAGATCTGACCGAATGGTTACTTGTAGGCATAGACCAATTCATACCATCTAAAAAATTCCAACAAAAACCTAACAGCCAGCCATGGTTCTCCCCAGAATGTGCTGCTGCTATCGCACACAGAAATCACTTTTTCCATAGCTACCAACGTAATAGATGCACTGAGACTAAAGCTGCTTTCAGGACTGCCAGCAACCACTGTAAAAGAGTAATAAAAAATGCAAGAGAGCTATATGGCCAGTCTGTTAAATCCAAGGTAGCTGATCAGCGGCTTGGTTCCCACCAGTTTTGGCAAATAACAAATAGGATCTTGAACAGAAGTGTGCGTTCTATCCCAACCATTATCAATGGACCAGAGATCATCTCGTCAGCGTCAGACAAGGCCAAACTATTTGCCAAGAACTTTGCAGCTAATTCTACCCTATGCGACGAAGGTCATCAACTCCCCATATTTCCTCCTATAACACAGAACAAGCTAGGTAACATACAAATATCCGTGCATGAGAGAAGTTCTTGCAAAAACTGCAGGTCATCATCTCCTGTGATGAGAATGTACATGCAACTAGTGACTGAATGTGATATTCCCTTGAGGCAGTTAAACCCGCCTAAGGTGAGTACTGATAGTTTACTTACTAATGGTTAACAGGCGGGGTTTACAGGGCTTAATTTTTCATAAAGAGCATAAATAGTTTGATTTTTTTTTTTCACAAAAAGTTGTCTCTTTCAGATGATTTTTTTGGTCTATTTCTTAAATACTTATTCTGAGTAACTCTTAATAGAAACATTTTCTCTTGCCAAATCTTAGTGTGTGTATATATATATATATATATATATATATATATATATATATATATATATAAGTGAAAGTGTCTCTGTGTGTGTGTGTACATTTCCCTATGCAATAACTCTGTCAATTTTTACTTTACAGACTCGAAAAAATTGAATAAGACATTACCTCTGCTGTAACTTTTGCACATGCGCAAAATTAAACATTCATAGCTCAAAGTTGCTTAATTTTTAACCTTTCATATCCATCTGTTGGTGGCTCAGACAGTAAAAATGCTGGAGAGATAAATGACAACTAAGGTTGGAGTGCTAAACGATCTGGTTCTGATTCCAGCAAATGGTACCAAAGTCATTATTTTTTTATAAATTTTGAAATCATTACTATATATTAGATAATAACAGACAACACACTATGCAACATACAAATATCTGTGCGTGAGGTCGCCAAGCTAATCAAGAACCTTGATTCCAGTAAAGCAACTGGTCCCGACGGTATTCCAATTATAGTGTTAAAAAAGCTTCAACCAGAACTTGCTCCCATACTTACAAAACTATTTAAGCGCTGCCTTAAGGAGAAGTGCTTTCCGACTCCCTGGAAGACCTCATCAGTTTGCCCTGTATTTAAGAATTCAGGTGATAAGTCATCTCCCTCTCAGTACAGACCAATAAGTCTTCTGTGTGTTATGAGTAAGTTGCTGGAATCCATATTAAATAGAGAAATAGTCAACCACCTCAGCAGGAATAACCTTCTTAGTGACACACAATATGGTTTCCGCTCTGCAAGATCTACCGCAGATGTGCTGACGGTTATATCCCACAGGATTAGTGAATCTCTTGACAAAGGCTTCCTTTCTAGGGCAATTGCTCTTGACATATCAAAGGTCTTCGACAAGGTATGGCATAAGATTTCCAGCTACGGAATCTTCACAAGATTTCCAGCTACGGTATAACTGGAAATGTTTTCTCAATCATTAAATCATTTCTCTCCGATAGGCTCATAAGAGTAGTGGTAGATGGACAAAAATCGGAGGCCTGCAATATAAATGCTGGAGTCCCTCAGGGGTCAATCCTGGGCCCAACTCTCTTCCTGATCTACATCAATGATCTCCCTAAACACATACTTAAATCCTTCGTTGATATCTATGCTGATGACATGACCATCTACGGCAACACATCAAAGGCTGTAAATGACAAAGTTCTCTCTGATTCTCTCTCCTCTGATCTCGAGCGCGTGGTTCAGTGGGGGAAAATGTGGCTGGTTACCTTTAATGCATCCAAAACCAAACTCCTATCCTTACATCATCAACGCTCTGATCCCCATCTGGCATCAATTGTGATGGATGGCTCTCGTCTAGGTGAGGCCCCGTGTTTTGACAAGCTTCTGGGTTTGACCTTTACTCCTGATTTGAAATGGAACACGTACATCAAGTCTGTTGCCAAGGTCGCTTGAAAGATGGTGGGATCCTTCTACCGCTCCAGAAGATATCTCACTACTGATGCAATTCTCTATCTATAGAAAAGCCAAGTGCGTCCAAGGATGGAATACTGTTGCCATATCTGGGCAGGAGCTGCAAAAAAACAGCCTATCCTGCCTTGACAGAGTACAAAATAGACTTCGTGGCTTAGTGGGGGATGCCCTTTTCTCTACCCTGCAACCCCTCTCCCACAGAAGAGACGTTGCGAGCCTGTCCTTGTTTTATCGTTATTTCCATGGCAGGTGCTCGTCTGAACTCCAATCTCTGGTCCCCCCTCGCCAATCTTTCACGAAAAACACCCGTCTAGCTGAATCCACTGGGAAAAATTTCCCCCACTCTATATCTGTGCCTAAATCAAAACGTGGATTCCATGAACAAAGCTTCTTTCTTAGAACTGCACGCCTGTGGAACTCTGTTCCGTCTGCCTGCTTTCCACTGGACTACAACTTGGATGTCTTCAAGTCCAACGTCAACAAATTCCTAATGAACCGCCCCCTTAAGTAAACACTTCATCAAATCTCCACACTAACGTAATGTACTTGCAATAACCCTTATCCCTGAGTGGCTTCCAAGCCTTGATAAGTGGTGATCACTGTGTAAAAAAAAAAGGATAAGGTTAGAATCGAAACCTGTAGGAAAGTGTTAAAGATAATTGGGAATGGAATGTCAGAAATTAAGTCTATTGTTAATTCTATTAGAAATAATTAAATATTGTTTATGTTGGAAAAAGAGTCAATTGTCCATTCTTTTAGAAATCTGAATATTAAATATGTCAGTTAAAAAAATGGACAATGCAAAATAAATCATATATTGTTTAAAAATAGGTTAGATATTAGAATTGAGGATTCTTTTGTTTGCCAAAAGTGTGTTTGGACAAACACATGTAAAGCCACGTGAAAATAAGTCACGTTTGAAAAATCACACCTATGAAGTCATGAACAAAGGATATTTCTCAATATAGGAATCTGAGGGTTCGAAGTTAGAGTCAATTGAAGGATTAGTTGATGAGGATCAGATATCCAGAGCAAATCACACACAGTGATAGTCAGTTGGAGAGGAGAGCCCCTTAGAAGCGAAGGGTAGAACATTAGACCATGTAAATCCAAGTTTGAATACCTGACGTCATCGACCGGCCGATAAGATGAATAAAGAAATTGCCATTTTTATTTGTAACTGTTGTCTCGTGTCGAAAAGGTAAATGTGTTTTATCATCATCTTAATGAACTTTGTATAAATCTCCCCTTCCAAGTATTATGTGCCTCCTCCATCATAAGTGAAGTATCTCCCCTCCTCTCTATATGTGTATAAGAGCTGTTGCATCATATCATGCAATCTGTATTAATAATATGAAATCCCCAAACATTGTCACAGTCGTCGTCATGATGTAATATATATATATATATATAAATGTTTTCCCATCAGAATTGTCATCATCATCGTTATATATGCTATGAGTCCCCATTATGATCCCCCTGTTATATAACAGATTATCCCTGCTTCAGGACCTGTCGTAAGCTTTTTATGGTCGATCCTTACCGTACCTATTCTTTTTTTTTGTTTCTCTCTTTCACAATTTTAAACCTATGTATAACAGGTCGTACACCCATTTGTTTTTTTCTCCGGTATCCTTTCCGTTCATTGGGAAGTAGTCCACGATTATTAAAGAAGTGGTAACTCTATTCGTTCAGTTGTGCTGTTAAAGTTTTTCTACATGGCTGTTGTAGAGTGGAAAATAATATGCGTATATAATAATATCGAATAGATTTATTCCGCCAGGTACAATAATAGACATCCCTGTCGGATAGCAACAGCTGGTAGTTTAGTTTGCAAGTAAACCGCTAAGGGTACGCTATGGGTTTGCACTTCCACTTGAAGTTTTCAGTTTCGCTCCCTTAAACATACGTGAACCGTAGTCACATGGTCACGCCATGTCACAATAGATGATGAACAAGTTATTGGTCTGTAGTTGCTTGAGATCAGCCCGTTTTCATTGCCTTTTTCTATTAATATGTTTCTTCCTAAGATCATTTTTATTCGTCTGTTTCGTGGATATCGCTTTTGCTTATAAAAATGAAATTTTCATTGGTAATTAATTAAAAAACGTATGTAAATTTAACTTTAAAAAAATTATTATTGATTGGCATTTGAGCGCGCATTTTATAGTATTTCTTGCCTTCTGCCCTGCCAGCTCACTTCTATTTTTACCAAAAGACACACCATGATTAGTAAATCATTATTATTTGGTTGAGATCCTAATCAATTGATCGATAAGTATCATTCACGTTAAATTATCTCGATCACTAATTCCAGTCATATCCAGCTGACATTTTTATGAGCAACTCATATCATGGACACATTGCATCAGCTTGGATTAATCAATAATGCTTTCTTCACATTAAAAAAACAGCAATCCACGTTGTAACCATTTATGCAATTTCTATTGAAAAGTACCTTACAAGGAAGTAATCGACAGAAAATAGCAAAATCCACCAAGAAGGAACCGTTTAAGATTAATCACATGCTAATATCTCCATCGATATTGATTGATACTAATTCAAGCGAATTAAGTCTGATCGGCTTTATTCGCATTCTTTTTAAATTTAGTTTCCAATACAAATTTATTAAACTAATTCAATGCCCAGTCACTAGAAGGAATCGTCGATTGTGAATTGTGCCATGCGTTGCTACAGTCGCTTACTATCGATTCCCTTTGTTTAAACTTGAAATGTCCCACACTGCCACCTCTTGGGATTACTTTGAATATCACTAACTGCTTCATTTAATGATTCGCCATATCAAAATTCTTTTTCTGATTGGTTAATAAGTTAAGAGTGATCACATGATCTACTTAGGCAAATCAAGGCTTAGTCTTAATCTGCACCTTTCTATACAGACATTTTTTTTTATTAAAACTCAAATGTAATTATTACATCATCCGTTGGTCTTTAAGTTATTAAAATTGTTGTAAAACTATACCAAATTTATTTTATTTTATCGTTTTTTTTTCATACAGTTATTAAAATTGTTGTAAAACTATACCAATTTTATTGATTTTATCATCTATTTTCATAAAGTTATTAACATTGTTGTAAAACTATACCAATTTTATTGATTTTATCATCTATTTTCATAAAGTTATTAAAATTGTTGTAAAACTATACCAATTTTATTTTATTTTATCATTTTTTTTCATAAAATTTTAAATCATTTAATACATTAGAATATGCTACTTCTAAATTTCTAATCACGAAGATTTTCATGTTTTCTTCGTCGATTACCTTCACCCATACTGATTGATAATGATTCAATATGATATCAAGCTAACATTTGTATTCTACATGAATACGAACTCATTTGAATTAATAAATAGTGATCCGATCAGACAATTAAAAATCCACGTTGATACGCTTAAGGCAATTATTTCACTATCAATTGTATTGCTGTATATTTATTTTCGTGATCACTTTCGTACCTTGCTACATATTGCATTTCATAAAACATTACCTAATAACCAAATATAACAATCCCTGGCCAGGTTGTCGGTTACTCTATAGATTCCTAAGATCACTTCATTGTCTAATCCTTTTTAATCATCAGATTATTCTGTCTTCGTGGTTATAATTTGAAGACTACAGATTCCTTTATTTTTATAATATTGGCTTATTAAGCCAATTCAACACACACTGCCTAATCAGTTCGAAGTATTTTTTTTTATCAATGACTAATAAAGAAATTATGCTAAGTTATTTAGAGGACATGAAAACTTTATTTAAGTACGATACTTAATATAATCAGCCATCGAAAAAAAAAATTTTTTTTTTTTTTTTTTTTTTTTTTTTTAAGAAAAAAAAAAAATAAAAAGTTAATAAACATCAGTGACCCCCCCCTTGCTTGTACACTGCCATTTCCTTTCCGGATCCCTGCTCCGAACTTATGCTCGTGATCCATCATCTCATCTGAAGATGAGGGGCTCTTATGCCTTACACAACAATTTATCAGTCTGTACTATTGTCTATAAACTGATATCATCAACAATTAGATAAGCTGTTTTTAAATTTCCCCTCTTGACAAAATTGCAAACCGGAATGCAAACGGATTTTCCTTTGCGTTAGAGGATTGAACTGAAGCAGTATACTTAATATGTACAATACGTGCGTACTAAAATAAACCACCTTTGTTACCTATATACAATCGCCTATACTGAATCCTCATCGGCTCAAAGCTCTCTGTATCCCCAGACTCTTAATTTCTCAAATCTTATATCACCAAGACATCCTTCTTAATTGATACAAGAATCCTCCTGAGCAGTTCAACATCCAGTGATCATATATCCAATCCTCATGAAATTGCTTATATCACCCTGAATATTACCTTAAATCTTTATTCTATCCCTAAGCTAAGTAGAACACCTAATAACACTCTAGTCAACTACTTTTAAAATTAGATAAACCCAGTTTCAATATTAGAAGTACATCGTCCCTCACCTTCACTACGGACTTGTGCAATAAGTCATGAAACTATTGTACCTAAAATTCCTCTCCAAACTACAAAATACTGCTGCTTGTATACTAAGAAAGTACCTCCTATAGATACTTTACCTCCAAGATGACTGCCTTGTCTGTTTTGCATGACAAACCTTATTATTTTTTACTTAAATTCTCTTTCTCCTGATCACTAACAAATCAAATCTGCTCTACTTCCTAAGTTGACACTAAACAAATCCGTCTCACGTAACTTAGATGGGTCCTTGCTCTCCGCCCTTGACCTTAACAAACTCGTAAATCGATACCCATTAACACCTAAAATTTCCTAGGCATGCTCCCGATTATAACTCCCAACCCATAACCAAGCTTCTAAGTAAATACTTACTAGCCTTAGTCCAATACATTGACTTAAAGTAATCTATAATGAACAGTAACCATTAATATCTCTTTATTAAGAGATAGTATTGCAATAATTATTACACAAACTAAACCGGTACTCATTGAAAAAAAAACTTCCGGATATTAAGAGAAAGGCGAAGTCATTCTCCTTAGTTGTAGTCTAAAGGCAACTTACTCAAATTGTCTAAAATTCCATGCATTCGTATACAATGCTACTTATCCATCCATCTATACTTTAACTATACTTACAGAATATGCAATAACCTATATCTATCAGGTATAACTGTACTCCATATCAAATGTTCTCTTGTCTCTATACTGAGCATATCTAATCTTTCAGTCTTACTAAATGTCCGGTTTGGGCACCAAATCAGAATTTCTAATAGAAAGTAGATCATACTCTAACACTTTATCCTAATCCTAAACCTACTAAACCATATCTAACCATACATTCCTAAACCTACTAAACCATATCTAACCATACATTGCTAAACTTACAAAACTATATCTAACCATACATTAACTCGACTCTCTCGATCCAATGCTGTAGCAAATTTAACTGCTTCCACTGCATGAATTTTTACGTATACCCTCTCTCAGTATAAATGAAAATGGACAGCATAATAATGCCCTTTTTAAACCACACTTGAGGAGTGAAAATCTTCTGTAGAAGCTAACCTAAATGCCCGATTTTTCCAGGCGATATTAACCTAAATAACCAATAAATATTAACTACCCATGCGGGGTCGCAGAAATACCTGGATTAGGACCCAGGCGCGGGGCGAACCCCCTCGGAGCTGATGGACCCGTAGGTCTTCCCAGGCCATCCGTCTAGGAGAAGGAAAACTCTGAAACTAAACCTAGGGGAGGGAGGTCTCTTCAGTCCTGGACGACAACCTTCCTAGAGCTGGTGACTCAAACAAATCACCGGTTGGCAAACCTAAACTGCTTAAGGAGGAGATAGACTCTGTCTATCGCTTGGCTTTCATACTCCTTCTTTGCCTATTGGCCAGGCGTAGAGGTACTATCACAGGGACTCGCTTGAATCACCCAGTGGTTGACCTTGTTTCCTGACTAGGGTAATGAACGCCGCTTTTCCCCACTCCTGCCACATCCCATCCCCCTAAACTGGACACAGTGGGGTGCTTCAGTGCCATATATGTCAGTGCAGTTGGACTGGGCTGGCTTTGCCTAATGGATTGAGGGTACCGGATTGACAGTTCCTGGCTGCTGTTTCCGACTGATAGTACAGGAGCCCTAACTCTTTGGTAGCGCTTAGAGCGGCTGCTCCATCAACAGTTGTAAAATATCGGGATGTTTGTAGTGCCATGTCGCGCATGGAAAGGGACCCTGCACTCATCCCCGGTGGGCTTTCCTGAGGCCACAATCCTGTGGGTGAGGACAGCTGATAGTCTACTTGTATTGCATGTCTGGTATTCTGCACAACTACTTGTCCAGCACCCCCCTCACTCATCCACCCTAACTGAAACTTTTAAATAAAATAAAATGAAATGACAGCTCAAGCAAAAGTTACGTTTAAACCAGGACCAAACTCAAAGAAAACCAACCTGCCTCCTCCCTTGAGGCTTGCATTTACTAATATCCGCGGGCTTAGAACTAACTTAGATGATGTTGAGTCATTTCTCCTTGTAAACACCCTGGATATCTTAGCATTAAGTGAAACTAACCTTCACTCCTCCATACCCTCTAACCACTTTAACATGCCTGGTTATTTCCCACTCTACCGTAAGGACTCGGACAGACATATGTATGGACTTGGAGTCTATATTCGAAACACCCTCCCCCTAACTAGAGAAATAAAACTAGAATCAGAGGGCCAGGCCTTTATGTGCTTCAGACTAAATATGCAACACAATATTAGCTACTTATATTTTCTCTACCGCTCTCCCTCAAACCAAGACTGTACCCTAATAAACAAAGTCTCAGACAGCATAGATATAGCACTCTCCCTCGATACTAGCGCACAAATACATGTATTTGGTGACTTCAATGTCCACCACAGTAACTGGCTAGGATTCTCAAATCACACAGACGTAGCTGGTAGCGCCACATATAGCTTCTCTATATCTCATTCCCTATCTCAGATGGTTACATTTCCGATACGTTTCCCAGACCAGCACGATCAACATGCCTCACTTCTAGATCTCTTTCTGACAACAGTTCCCAATGACTGTACAACAAATGCCCATAGCCCACTCGGGAATGCTGATCACGCTGTGATAATGGTAGAAATCAGCCTAAATTCTCGCCCTAAAACTGAAGACCCACTACTCAAAACAACGAGGTATTACAAAAAGGCTGATTGGGAAGCCATCAGGGAGCTCATCAGAGATGCCCCATGGCAAAATATCTTTACTCTTCCAGCGGAACAGTGTGCAAATGAGACAACTGAATGGTTCAAAACTGCTATTGAAGCACATGTTCCCGCACGGAAATACTATAGCAAGCCCCACTCCCCCCAATGGTTTATTTCTGCTTGTGCAGCTGCCATTTGTCAAAGGCAGCATGCGTTCCGCAGATTCAACCGACATAAGTCCAGCTCAAATAAACAGAAGTTTATAGAAGCTAGAAATAATTGTAAGAGAGTGATAGACACAGCTAAGTCAGATTACTCTGAAACCACCAGAAAGCGCATCGAAGCACAGAAATTAGGAACCCGGGATTTTTGGAAAATCTACAACAGCGTAGTTAATAATGGACAGTCAATTATTCCCCCACTAACAAACAATCATGAGGTTGCTTGCACGGCAACTGACAAGGCTAATCTGCTTGCCAGTCGGTTTGCCTCAAACTCCACACTGAACTCGGTACACCACTCACTCCCTGATTTTCCTCTGCGAACAGACGCCACACTTGACGACTTGAAAATCACCCCTTCTCAGGTACATGCTATTATAAAAAACCTAGACACCTCTAAAGCATGTGGACCAGATCTCATCCCGGCTGTGCTATTAAAAAAATGCTCTGCCGAGGTTGCTCCAGTTCTGTCCAAACTTTACAATAAATGCCTTAACGAATCTTGTTTTCCCGACTGCTGGAAAACCGCCTCTGTGGTACCAGTCTTCAAGAATTCTGGTGAAAGAACTGACCCACTAAATTATCGCCCCATTAGCCTCCTCCCGCTTTTCGCCAAAATATTTGAGTCCTTAGTTAATAAAGCCCTAGTCCAGCACCTAACAGCTGCTAAACTCTTGACTGACAAACAATATGGATTCAGGCAAGCCCGTTCAACAGCAGATATCTTAACTGTAGTTTCTGAACGTATATACCGTTCATTGGATAAAACAGGGGAGGGTAGAGCGGTGGCCCTTGATATATCTAAGGCTTTTGACAGGGTATGGCACGATGGTCTTCTAAGGAAAATTAGATCATATGGAATCACTGGAAGAATTCATAACGTAATTAAATCCTTCTTAAGTAATAGAAAAATCAAAGTTGTCCTCGACGGACGTACATCCAAACAATATGACATAAATGCGGGAGTGCCTCAGGGGTCTATCCTTGGACCTCTATTGTTCCTGATATTCATAAACGACCTCCCTGATAATATTGTTTCGGAGATGGGTATATTTGCCGATGACACCACTCTCTATAACAGATATGAGGGGAAAACAAATGAACACATATCCAAGAAAATGGCAGAAACACTAGAGGATGACCTCCAATCCGTAGTGGAATGGGGACAAAAATGGTTGGTCTCATTCAATGCTGCTAAGACTAAGCTTGTTTCCTTCAATAACTACAAGAAACCTTCTCTACCACCAATAGCAATGGCCAAGAACACATTGCCTGAAAGTACTTCTTTTAAACTCCTCGGCCTAACGTTTACAGGGAATATGAACTGGAATAGATACATTGAGAGCATTGCCAAGGCTGCTGCAAGGAAGGTTGGCTCCCTCTACCGTGCTAGAAAACTACTTACGCCTGCCAGTATCCTATACCTCTATAAGGCAACCATTCGCCCATGTATGGAGTACTGTTGTCACATCTGGGCTGGTGCATCTGCTGCTTGTCTCTCGCTCCTGGACAGGGTTCAAAAAAGAGTCGCAAACCTGATAGGTCCTGAACTGTCATCTGGGCTTCAACCTCTGTCCCATCGACGAGATGTTGCATCCCTCTGCCTGTTCTACAAATACTTTAATGGTGAATGCTCTGACGAACTGCAAACACTTGTACCTCCCCGACGTAACTACCCCCGACAAACCCGACAAGCTACTAAGTCTCATCCCTTTACAGTGGAGATCCCTAGGTGCAAGAAAGCCTTTTACTCCAATAGTTTCTTCCCCAGAACTGCGGGTCTTTGGAACTCCCTTCCGGGATTCTGCTTTCCCAACTGCAATGATATGCAGAAGTTCAAGTGTAATGTTAACAAACATCTTTCTACTCTTCTCCCTTCATAATGACCCCGCTAATTAATTCCCTAATAGTAGCCCCCTGCTTCAAAGTGGCACTGTGCCTTGTTTGGGGTGAAAATTGAATAAAAAAAAAAAAAAAAATATCCTACATGGTTAACTGTAGGTTTACTCTTGTTTCCCAAACTGTTTACCTAAACTCATTATTTCAAGATTTATTTTCATTAACCTATCACATAATCTGCTTTACTGCTACTGAAGCGATACTCACCCTAAGCCGTCTGAACCGGCCTCTCTCGAAAGAGGAAGCTTCATGGGAGTATGAAATTGACAAGCAGTCACTAGTCGTTTGTAAATTCCCGTTGATGATATCCATGGCAGATTGCAGAATCTCTGGATTGCGATTTAACTCCCTTATTTCGTTCTGCAAGCTGGCAGACCTCGAAACGTCAAACCGCAAACTCCACAAGAATTGAAGGAAAACATTAGGAACGAAATAAGGGAGTTAAATCGCAATCCATAGATTCTGCAATCTGTCATGAATAATGAAAGAGCACAAATACGCAAAGCTGAAAATGGACAACATTTAAAAGACATTATTTTTCAAAAATAAAGATTGTTTGAATTTTGTATTTCAAAATAAAATTCACAATGTTTATTTTAAATTGTGTTAAAATTGCAGAAAAATATCAGAAAAATTAAGAATCTATTCAAGTTCAAACCCCTTCAGTTACTTTTTGGACACATTGTATTCATTTAAATCGGCATTTGCAAATGATTTCAACAAGTGAACATTTAATGAGATTTGATGAGCAAAATGAGTTACTTGCTGCCGATGTATGTAAAACGTTTTATGACTGCATTGCTTTCTGCATTTTGTTGCTGCCATCTGTGATATGAAATACATAAAAAACACGTTTCCTTTCAAAGAAAGTTGGAAGCAAAAACAACCCAGCATAATCACGATCACAATTTAGACATTTATCCTCTCTTTTACGTAATTACGTATTTACATAACTTTAAAACCAGTAAACGTCAATTTCATTGGTTTATGCTTATATAATCAACAAATTTCCTTGTTAGAGTGAAGCGATGCATTGTGAATAAAGAGGGTTTGCGCGTTTAAATGTTCTCATTTATGGGCGCAGTTGTCATAGGTGATAACAAGATGTAGTTAACACCCAAAACTGTTATCTTGATCATAATGGATATATGTTGCCCATCCGTTTTATTTGGATTCTTAGGACTACTGTTTGCATCTTAACTGTTATTTACACAACGTTTCGACCGATGCAACATTCAGGTTTATCTTTTCGCAAGGACCCATGGCTTAACGGATAAAGTACTAGGTAAAAATCAGTTGTATGTTACACTCTTCTGGAGTTTAAAGGTCTAACCATCAATGCAGACGACACTCAAAATACAATTACTTAAAACTTCTACCCGGTCGTGGATGATGGAACGAGACTATGCTACCTTAGAAAATAAAGGACTCCGTTTGAAGTTCCGTGCAGATTCCCGGGTTCGACAGAAATATTATTTATCCTCTCTTCTGATGTAAAAAATATACACTGTTGTGCGAAATTGATTTAATAACTTACTGAGATATTTAACAATTGGCGTTTGCGTCGATAAGGCGTTGAAGCGACAAAAGATATAATTTCGTTAGATTAAATGAAATAAGCAAATATTGAAAAAAAAAAACAAAAAAAAAGCAAAACAATTTGGGACGCTTCTTCAACATCTGAAGGAAAACGTGACAGGCATTACCATCACCATCATGGTATTTAGAAAGAAAGAAGAAAAAAACTGTATTTCCTGATAAAGATTATGTTATGAATCGAAATATGGAATTTAATTTTAAATAAATGCGTTCATTTATTTAGTAAAATCTGCACTTGCTTTCGTCTTGAAACCGTCAAATTTTGAATTTTGCATATATATATATATATATATATATATATATATATATATATATATATATAGTTTTTTTGGGGGGAGGGGAGAAATCCAGCAGAGTGCTCAATTATAAGAAAATCCGAAAATAAGAGCGTATTATTTATATTTTGTTTACAGAAAGTTTTAGCTGAGATAAGTCATTGGTACCGTCGGTTTCTAACTTTAAAGTTAGGCATAGAATACAGAGTTAATAGGTTAGCAAAGAAATATATGTTCATAACTTAAAAAAAGCATAACGAAAATTTTAATAATAAGTCAACCTGCAGGCTAATAAACCCGGCTAAAAGCGAGATCGGTTTAGCTAGCAAGTCTATAATTAGAGAAATAGTAAAAGAGATAAAAAGAAAATTCAACCTTAATTTGTGGGCAGACACAAGCTCAGTACTAGACTGGTTTAAAAGCATAACTGAACCACAGATGTAAATTCACACAACTGGGCATCGTGGATTTTTACTAATGAAATTTTGGAGAAGGCATTACTTTTCGCATCAAAATATAAAAAGATAAGTGAGCTGGATAATGAAACCATTACGCAAGCAAGGGAAACCGTTTTATTTTTTTAAAGGTAAAACATGGGTCAAAAAATCAAATCCTGAAGACGCTTCTGATGTCGTGATTGGGTTGTATGACAGTGCAACGTCTGTGATCTAGTTGGACTTTTCCTACCAGACACCCTGAAAAACAAATTCCCAGGACACTTTTTTGGTTTATATAGGAATGATGGACTTCGCATATCGCGAGACTGCAATGGATATACACTACACCTGCTTAGGAAAGATTTAGTTGATTTTTTCAAGGAGTGAGGTTTTAAAATAACCATAAAGACACATTTATATAAAGTGGATTTTTTAGATGCAACTCTAGATCTCGAGAAAAAATACATAAACCCTTCGATGAACTAAATGAAAAACTAATATAAATAAATAAGGGTTAATGCCATCCACCCACAGTTTAAAAATATAGTAGCTTATATTAGCAAAATATTATCAAGACCTTCTTCGAACGTCGAAGTGTGCGAACAAGCAGCGCCATATTATAATGAAAGTGGATTCAGTGAAAACATAAAATTCCAACAGTCAGGATCAAAAATAAAATAAATAGAGAAAAAGGAGACGGAATATAATTTGGTTCTTATCTCCGTTCTCACTTAATACAAAAACTAGAGTTGAACATGTTTTTTTAGACTTCTAGATAAGCATTTCTCAAAAAAGCACAGACTACACAAAATCTTTAATAGAAACACTTGAAAGTAAGGTACTCGACAGCACCATCGATCAAGTCTATCATATCAAGGGAACCAGGAAAGATAGTCAACGCAGGCTGCTCTTGCAAGACAAAAAATAAATGCCCATTGGAGGGCAACTGTAAAGCTGAATTCCTTGTTTATGAAGCCACAATAGCAGACCAATGTATAAGCATACCGTAAAAATATATTGGTATGACACAAGGTCCATTTAAGCAAAGATATTATGTACATACAAGCTCCTTTAGAGCTAAAACAAGGAGAAAAACATTATCAGCATCTTAAAGAAAAGAGTACACCTTTTTCCATCAAATGGAGAAAAATCGAACATAAATCACCATACGCCCCAGAATTGAATCAATGTTCACTTTGTAATGCGGAAAAATACCACATCCTACATGCAATTTATGACCCAGAAATAAGATGTTTAAATGTGAGGAGTGAATCTTTGAAAAATTGTGTACACAGAAGGAAAGCACTCCTTATAAACTGAATCAGTGAAATTTACTCCTACGTGATTGCGTATTGAAGTGGGCGGCTGTTGCTTATATTCCAATACGCATTGATTTAAAGTATTTTTCTTGGAAATTATTTCGTCTAACACAGCCTCTTCCTCATTATGTGTGTTTGCTATTTAGAGGTTGAGCTCTGCGATAGATGAATTACCGATATTCATTAATTGATCTAAAGAATAAATTTCTCTCGGTTTGGTTTAGTTTTGGTTTATTTTTCGGCATATCAACTATTAATGAGTTATTTAATGAAAGAATTGCTGCTACTGTTGACAAGTCAGTCACAGAAAATAACGTCTCTGCCCAAACCCACAGAAAACTCACTGCATTGTTTTAATTGCTCCGGGCCAACTCATCCGGATAAGCACTGCCTGTTTGAACGACCGAGGTAACACCGTAAGCCAATCATTCGATGTTACAGATGCCAGAAGGACAACCACGTTGTGTCAAATGTCCGGAAAAGGGAGACAGGGCGACATGTGAGCGGTACTATCACAACAAGTTACCTGAAAGTACTTCGTTCAAATCCCTGGCTTCACAGGAAACATGAGTTGGAACAGATATATTGACGGTATTGCCAAGAAGACTGCCGCAAAGAAGATGGGCTCCCTTAACATTGCTAGAAGGTTACTTACACCTGAGAGGATCCTGTATCTCTACAAGGCCACGATTCGCCCATGTTGATGAGTATTATTGTCACATTTGGGTTGGTACATCCTCTTAGACAAGGTTCAAAAGTGAGTCGCTAATCTAACAGATTCCGTACTGTCATCTAGGCTTTAACCTCTGTCCCACAGACGAAATGTTCATCCCTCTGCTTGTTTTACAATTACTTTAATGGTGGATGCTCCGATGAACTACAAGCTCTTGTGCCCCCTCGACGTAAATACCCCGACAAACCCGACAAGCAGCAAAATCCAACCACAGCAGAGATTCCGAGATGCTAGAAAGTTTTCTGCTCTAATAATTTCTTCCCTAGAACAGTTAAACTTTGGCTTTCCCTTCCGAATTCCTGCTTCCCCGACTGACATGCAGAAGTTCAAGTGTAATGTAAACATTAATGTAATGTTGCTGCTAAACTCCCTACATAGTATCCCTGCAAATTATGTCCCAGATAGTAGCCCTCTACATAAAAGTGGTACTGTGCCTTGTTTGGGGTAAAAATGTAATAAAAAGCAAACAAACACACAAAAAACCAAACAAATAAAATAAAAACCAACCTGCCAGCGATGTGAGTGTGAGAAGCCTTTGAGACTTTACATGACCGGTTGCCACAGTCGATTGAAAATTTATTTGGGCGACTAAAAATCGTAAATCACTCGCCCGCCAGTTTCTTTAAATAAAGAAACGGGAAAAACTCATTTATTTTACGACCCTAAAATATGCGGTGACTTAGAATGACCTATGTCTCATCATTTGTGAATTCTATCATCTCTAGGTGTGAGACCGTTGGAATATCGCATTAAAAAAGAGTGGTCACGCTAAAGATCAACAAGAGGTCAAATTTATACATTCGGCGTGTAGTCAAAATGTCGCCTTCATTTAGCTCTCTGATTTTGAAATTCATTTGGAAAAAAAAATTCTTCGACGCTACAGCTACATACACTTCATGCTTACGAAAGTAAAGACGAACATTTGAAAGAGGAAAAAAACGCATCGTTCCGTCAAGCACGCACCGAAAATTATACAACAAGTAAGTAACAATATTTTTCTCAATTATATAAATTCAGATATGTGTATGCTCTTTTTTGCGCAACTTTCAAAAAATCATCGATACCCAATTTTAAAAATAATATTCTAAATTTTAGAATGTTGTTCCGAGGTGAATTCTTTGTTTTAATAGAAACAAAAGAGACTAATTTCTGTTCTATATCAAAGTTTTTTTTTCCATAAATTACAAAGAAAAATTGACCGTTTAAATTTTAAAAAGATATTAAACTATGTCGATTTTCTAAGAAATCTAGTTCATTTCAGCTAAATGGTATTTTTTTTTTTTTTTGAATATCGGAGATTTCGGGCCACGGAGATCTCGTACCAGGAGATTTCAGTCCACAATAGTGAATACCCGGTGATTTCGTAACGCTTTTTTTTTCAACACCCACGGTTTAGGCTAGATATTTTAATTTTTGTATGTAATTTTACAACATAATTTGGGTATCGGAAGAATAGTTTGTTATATTTTTATTAAGAATAAAGAAGAAAAATATAATTGAATTGTTGTAAAATTATTTATTATTATTGCTTGAAACAAAGACATAAAGTCAGACGAGTAAAAATATTTAGGGGCGAGTAAATTTTCCCTCATACTCGACCGGCGGGCGAGTGATTTTTTTTTTCAAATCTCAAAGGCTGAGCGTGAGTGTATACGGAGTGATGCTTTACGCATTGATTGACTCTGAGTTCACAAGTCTCTTGAAGGAATTCGGTTAGTAGTCCATCGAATGAACGCAAGATAGAGGGGCTGATCGTTAACTAAAAGAGCATGTCCAACAGGGGCATTACCAAAGTCAATCTGCAGGCGGATAAGAATATCCACATAATGGTGCAGAATCTGGCTATGGATTGAGATCTATTAGTGTTCGATCTCCTGCTCGGAGTTGATGTCATTTGTTGAGCGGTATTCATATAAATAAACACACCGAGACTAATTTCCCGAACGAAGTTTCTTGTGTCGGCGCTGTCGTCACAATGCAAATAGAACAACTTGACTTTTATGTTGTAGTCAACATGACTACGAAAAACTGGACCGCGATCTGGAAGTGATCGGGCGAGTGGCCGCCAAAATAGTTGATCACTTGAACATACTGTGCCTAAAAATATTCAGAAGGACTATAAATCGACGCAAGTCTTTTTTAGTTGAAACAAAAGGCATTTATTAACGGTCGTTTTATCACTAAACCACGGTTGCATCTTTTTTTCTATAGTTCCTCTCATTTGCGATGTGGTTAACAAAACGATGCCGTCTCGACACGTCTTTTCCATTCTTTCATATCACCACGAGGGTTACACGACTATTTCACGACTGTACGTGTTTCCTCTTTTGATGCCGTTGTCGTAAAAGTCTGAGTCGCGCCCGTATCACTCACATCTCTGTCGCCACTCTGAAGTCGACGAACCCATTTCTCAATTATGCTGACATCAACTTCACCAGTTTCATAAACGTTCAACAGGCGCCGGTGAATGTTAATCGCTTCCAATTTTTCTAAATTGATGAATTCAATGACTCATCTCTGCTTCTGACGCAGGTCCTGACAGGGCTTGACTTCTTAAAGTCTCACACCGTCAATATCTGCAACAAAGGAATGAAGCGTTCAGGTCATGAATACACAAGTTCAGTCATCATAACAATGCCATTTGGAATTACCTCTAATTCATTCCGGAGGAATTGAAATAATGTTACATTATCTAACATGAACGGGTGTATGCGTTTCGTGTTTTTTTGTGAAACGTTTTATGTTCTGTGATCGTCTAAATTTATATGTGTGTGGGGGTGTCATATATCAGAATACCTTATATTCACTGTTCAATATGGAATTTATCGTCTTGGAGAGGGCTGGAACCTGTTGGGCGAAAGACATTCACTCCAAGATGATAATTGGTTTTAGTTTTTATTCACTTTCCAGATGTCGACGGAGATGACCATGGAAAATGAGTTCTTGTAGACTTTAACAGTCTCCATTGAGAGACACGTCACCTCCCTCCAAAGGGGGGAGACAATTATTAACCCAACTGCTGTTCACCGTGTTCAAATTCCAACTTCAAGTCATCTCCAGCTAACCTGATCCACGTGACTCACACGTAGATCCGATCAGCTGATAAGATCTTCCGGTAAACTTGTCTATGATCTAGCTTTGTTATATTTTGACAGGTTTTCTGAAAACATCATCATATCCATCTCTGGTCTACCTCTCCAGTTAGATAGATAGATAGACCGAGAAGGACAGATAGCTAGATCGATAGATAGATAGATAGCTACAAAGTTAGATAACTTATTCTGTTCTACCTATTTCATAACAATACGAAGCATTATTTTTGTAAGATCCCTTGTAGTTTATTTTTCTTTCGTGACTGAGCTTATGTCCGGTATTGCACAGCCCGGTTATGCTATTGAGTAATATTATGGGTATGATAAAAACTAGTAGTTATAGTGAATTTCCATAAAAAATGTATCTCCATATTTTTATCTTTGTTTGTTGTTCCCCGACTGTCAGTTCCAACCTCCATGTTTCCATTACCTTTTCTATAAACTTTATAATTTTATCAGATATTTTGTACATTCTCTTGCATTCAATTATCCGTACTTAGCAGATTATGTCGGGAGATTTATTATTATTATTATTATTATTATTATTATTATTATTATTATTATTATTATTATTGTTGTTGTTGTTGTTGTTGTTGTTGTTGACGACGACGACATTGATATCATCATCTGAAATAACAGCGTTATACCTTTGTGCATGCAAACTATGTTTGTGTAGACACATACACATGTTTTTGTTTATTTTCTTTACTTCATCATTTCTTTTTCCTCTCTCTTATTTCACATCCCTATTAATCCATCCCCTCATCATCATCACTCATAATTTTTTGCACACATTTTATTTTTTCGTTCCCTATCCCATCAATATCCCTAACTTTCATTTTTTATTCCTTTTATCTCCCTAACTACTATTCCCCTCTTTCGGTATTCGTATCTTTCCTTTCTCCATTTCCATATTAATCCCTTATGTTTTTAGTTCATCCCTTCTTTTCCTTTTTGCCCCCCTCCTTCTGCTCTCTCTTTATTCAGTCATTCTGTTCTCTATATCATTGCATTCTTTTTTCCTGTTTATTTCTTTTCCTTCTCTCTCTCTCTCTCTTTCTCTCTCTCTCTCTCTCTCTCTTATTCTGTCTTGTTCCCCTTCCCCCTTTCCTTTGTTTTATTTATTTTTCGTTTTCGATATCCGATATTCCATGTGCTTATCATATCAAACGCCATCTGTTTAATCTAATTCGCAACGACCGACTTGATAACGACACTCAAGATTCCCAGAGTCACGTGCCGACGATCACGTGATCTGCACGAATGAAATCCAACGAAAAGCATTCATTAACGAAATCGTTACGTAAAGAAAGCTAATATTTGCAGAGAAAGCCAAAGCAATGATTATAACATATGCAGATGAAGGCACATAGACAGATATAATAATAAAAAAAATGGCAAAATTTTTAGGTGGAGAAAAGTATTTTTAATCTATTTTCTCCAACATCCTGTGGCAAGGTGCCATCCTTTCACTGGCCCTTTAAAAGTACTTCTACTACCTACTCAAACTGTCTTTCCTACTTTCCGGTCTTAAGTATGACCATGACGAGGATCCTAACGTGGGTTGTGTTGCAAGTCAATACCTCGTCACATCTTCTAGGCTTATTATTAAGTTTTATTTATCGCTGAAATACAATTGGTTGTTTGCAGACTACATAATTTACTCAGGGGTTGTTTTACAATGCACCGATTCGAAAAAACAGTAAAAAAAAATCAAATATATGACAAATAAATGTTACCAAAGGCAAGATAAGTTACTCTTCTAACTAGTTGGATATATTTTCAGTGTTTTTACTTAATGAAAAAATGTTTATTCGGTTAAAAAAAAGTAATGTCTACCGGTACATATGCACAAGGGAAAATGGTCGCAATGTATTAATTACGCGGCCATTTTTTTTGTGTTCGTATACACTGACTGACATTTCTTGTTTTTCGAGCCGAATAAACATTTTTCATTAAGTAAAAACACTAAAAACTATCCAGCTAAGTAGAAGGTAACTGGCAAATATTTTGTCAAAATTAATATGGTAAAAGGGATCCAAACACTACAAGTAAAAATATTAACTAGTCGCATTTAATTGGCATTGTCCAGTTGGAAACAAAATTAATCATATATTTTATTAAATTAAAATTACTGTTCCATCTGTTTACCATTTTTAACATAAACAATTACTAATTTCAATGATTAATAATACATTAATAGTACGTTAAATTACAACATCAACAATAATAATAATAATAATAATAATAATAATAATAATAATAATAATAATAATAATAATAAAATTTCACTCTCCCCAATGGTTTACTTTTATTTGCGCAGATACCATTGCTCAAAGGCAAGATGCATACTGCAGATTTATCTGGCATAAGTCCAGTGTAAACCAACAAAAGTTTATAGAAACTAGAAATAATTGTAAGAAAGAAACAGCAACAGCTAATACAGGAAACCACCAGAAAACGCATTGAAGCGCAGAAATTAGGAACTCGTGATTTCTGGAAAAACTAATTCAAGTTGCTCCAGTTTTCTCCAAACTTTTCAACAGATGCCTTAACGAATGTTGCTTTCCTGACTGCTGGAAAACTGCTTCAGTGATACCAGTTTATAAGAATTTTGACGAAAGAACTGGCCCATTAAATTATCGCCCCATTTGCCCCCTCTCTTTTCGCCAAAATATTTGAGTTCATAATTAACCAAGCTCTAGTCCATCACCTTACAGTTGCTAAATTTCTATCTAACCAATAATATGGATTTAGGCAAGTCCGTTATACAGCAAATATCAAAATATCATAATTGTAATCTGCACTTATATACCATATACTGAACAAGGGGAGGGTATAGCGGTAGCCCTCGATATATCTAAGGCTTTTGGCAGGGTATAACTCGATGGTCTTTTCAGGAAAATCAGCTCATACGGTATCACTGGACGAATATTCAACATAATAAAATCCTTCTATATATATATAAAAGTGAAAATGTATGTATGTATGTATGCATGTATGTATATATGTGTGTTCGCTTTTTCTGTATGTCAACAAAAGGCTTTTTTCAGAGAAGCGGTCGCTCGCTTCACAACTTTTTAAAACTTTTTATATCACATATAAATCGTAATATCTCACAGTTAACAATGAAGCTCGCCTGTCTATTTAATTTGCTTGATTTCGGGAAGAAAAATATTCAACATTTGTCGCTCGCCGCATGTGGGTTAGTCTTTTTCCTATAACATCTTGGGGGGGCTGCGTTCAGCAGTAAATGAAGGTACCATCCCGCAGTCAAACCTGACCTCATTAACTCATTAAAACGGGCACCTGCTAAATCCAAGTAATTAAATAAATTCAAACGTATTTCCGTTAGCATGTCGCGGTGGGTCAATGGTCAATGTCGCACGTTTTTTTTTCACACTTTAATTTACAACTTTGCCTCAAGGGTTCGGGTTTGATCCTCATACTTACTTTTTTACCCCCCCCTCCTCCCCCGGAGTTTCCACACACACCTCTAAACACCCGGGCAACGCCGAGTACCCCTCGTTAGTCTTCAATAAGAGAAAAATCCAGGTTGCCCCCAACAGTCGTACATCTAAACAATATGATATAAATGCGGGTGTACCTCATGGGTCTATTCATGGACCTTTATTATTCCTAATATTCATAGATGACCTCCCTGATAAAATTGTCTGTGAGATAGGTATATTTGCTGATGAAACTACACTCTATAACTGGCACAAGGGGAAAACAAATGAACACATATCTAAGAAAATGGCAGAAACACTAGAGGAACTGTAGTGGAATGGGAACAAAAATGGATGGTCACATTGAATGATGCCAAGACTTAACTTGTTTCCTTCATTAACTAAGAAACCTTCTCAGACACCAATAGCTTTAGCTAAAGATACCTTATCTGAAAGCACTTCTTTCAAACTCCTCGGCCTAACGTTCATAGGGAACATGAGTTGGAACAGATACATCGAGGGAATTGCCAAGGCTGCTGCAAAAAAGGTGGGCTCTACCGTGCTAGAAAGTTAATTACACCTAAAAGTATCCTGCACCTCTATAAGGCCACCACTCGCCCATGTATGTAGTATTGTTGTCACATTTGGGCTGGTGCATCTGCTACTAGTCTCTAACTCCTGGACAGGGTTCAGAAGAGAGTCGCCAAGCTAATAGGCCCGAACTGTCAGGTAAGCAATCTCTGTCCCATCGGAGAAATATTGCATTCCACTGCCTGTTTTACAAATATTTTAATAATAGATGTTTCGACAAACTGCCTTTGTATCCGCTCGACGTAAATATCCCCGACAAAGAGTAAAGTCCCAGTTCTACACAGTAGAGATTCCCAGATATCAGAAATCTTTCTACAGTAATAGTTTCTTCCTTAGAACTGCTAGGCTTTGGAATTCCCTCCCGGGTTTCTAACTGCACTGATATGCAGAAGTTCAAATGTAACGTAAACAGACATCTTGCGGCTCAACTCCCTACATAGTACTTCTGCTACTTATGCTACAGATAGTAGCCCCCTTCATCATGCCTTGTTTTGGGGTAAAATACAAGAAAAGAAATGTTATTTTCGTCCAGGAAGCGCCGGTTAAATACTGCTACTTGAATATAAACACTGAAAAAAAAAAAAAAAAAAGACTTAATAAAATATAATTTTTAACAATATTCCAGAGTAATACCCCCTTTTCAAGTTTTTAAAGACATTCTTTTTTTTTTTGTCATTGGTTACTGTTCATTATCTGAAGAATGAATCGTTTTGAAAGTTGAATGCTTCCTGTTGTCAGTAAAAAATCTTTAAAGATACCAGTAAACCTTAACCCAGGTTTGACTAACATCTCTATTAAATTATAACATATTACCAATCAATTGGACCTTCTGTCGGCTAATGTATGGTTCTCATTAGTCTTAGGAAGGAGGTTTTACTTTCTTTTTTTTTTTTAGAAGAGTTTAATTTATTGCAAATCATCTGAAGCGCCTCTGACAAAGGTATGTCAACGTGGCTGTTCAGGCTTTTTTTTTTTTAACGAGACAACACTTCTTTTAATGCATTGATAAAAAGAACTCCTCATCATATGCCTAACATTCTGAAGAAAAGATAAATAAACATAACATATTATCCTTATGGTTAGTCGAAGTTGATTTGTAGTTAACTGATATCTTTGAGTAAGAGTGTGTGAATATGTGTATTTCAGAAAGAGAGAGAGAGAGAGAGAGAGAGAGAGAGAGAGGGGTTAGAGTGTAAAAGAGAATGAGAGAGACATTAAGAGTGTTAGAGAGAATGTGAGATATAGAGAAAGAAGAAGTGAGAAAAAAGAGAGAAATAGGGGGAGAGAGAGAGTGTGTGTGAGGGAAGAGAGACGAAAAGAGAAAGAGAGCGAAAGAGGGAAAGATATGGACGATTCAATATGGGGAAAGTGTGAATACCTCGATCAACTGAGCATTCATTATGAGATGCAGGTGTGCCGACGTTTCGTGTAGGGTTATCTCATTGCAAAATTGATTCCTACAATTCAACAGCTGACAGAACATGTGTGTTGGTAGTGATGGGGGCGGGGTGATTAGAGAAACGACTTATGGCATAAGATTTTTTGGTAGTTCTGCCGGGGTCAATGAAAAGTTCAAAAAATATACTGAACGCGATTAATTCATTCTTAAGGTCATGCTTACTCAGTCTCATAGTTACGATCGCGCCAAATAATTTACAATGTTCTATCATATTTCCGCACGATTCTGGTCTTCTGATACACCCCACAAGCATCTGTGTAATAAATTCACATTTTTCTAATTACGGATGGCTAAAATAACTTTCTATCTCTCTTGAATACCAGCTAGTAGCATACAGAAATCTAAAGAAATCCTGGTGTTTTTCGGGGTCAAGTCCTTGATATTATGAAAAAGGGAGATAATTTGAATATGATTAAATGCCCCCCTCTACATTTGTTACATATATGAATGTTATCGTCAAGTTCTCGTAGTCGTATAAACAAAAAGGTGTTTTCGTGTTAAACAAAAAGGTGTTTCGTGAGACACTTTTATGTTTTCAATGCAGATTTGGTTATTTACACTTTATACTTCAAAATAAAAGTGATAACTAATCATCGGCGCGCGGTGGAGGTTAGTGGAGGAGGTGGGTTTGCAGAACTCTGTCTCGATCTGTATTTCGCTTTGTGTCTCCTGTTTTGTATCTCTACTCTTTTATTTATATCACTTTGACCATTTCTCGCCAGCTTCTTTATTGTTTTGCAAGTCTCCGAGTCAGAGTTCCTGGTGATTGAACTGTTTACCTTATTTTCGCCAACTTTTGTTTATTGTACTTTTTGCTGGTTTTAGTCTAACCCATTTTAATATCGGTTAGCTTTCCTGGCCGATTGACGTAATATTGCCGCATTCTCAGGCATCATGGATACAGGTCGCTTTAAATCCCGGAATTTCTCATTGTGTTCTAATTGCCCGGACACACCTCAGTAACTCTATTATAGGTCACCTTATTCCTGGTATTGCCCGGACACCTTTCCATAACTCTATAATAGGTCACCTTATTCCTGGGATTGACTTATTGTGTTCTTTGATTGCCCGGACACCTCTCCATAACACATTTTAGATGCCATGACTGCCATATCCAACCCTCTTCCTCTGCATGCTGCTGATACTAAGTCGGTTTAATAATTCTAAATTGGCAATTACAATTGGATTATAGACGTAAAATATAAAATCTACATTTAAATATGCGAGGCTTTGATGTTCGAGCGTTGTACAGAGAGGGAAGAAGAAACCATCAGCAGAACAAGGAAAGGAAAAAGCTATTTGAAAAAGAATGAGTAAAAAATGTCTAGACATAATATTAAACTGGGCCAGTGTTTAGGAGAGTAGGAGAATTATAGATTATAGATTATTAAAGCCTTTTGTAACAAATCAAGTATAATTTTCAGAGTTTTTAAGGGGTGTGTTTTTTTAAACAAAATAAACTGAGAGGAAATCTAAATACGTTCTCATTTTGGAATTGTCTATGCATCGTAAAGTAAAAGTTAATTGAAAATTTTTCTCTGTCTACTACACCCATAGCATTCGACCAACCATTATAGCGTAAATTGCCTTATACACTATGCTGAATTAGTATTGTTCTGGATGTACAATAATTCATAATTTACGCGCTTAAAATCCAACGATAGATACATTCTTAAAATATGTCCATTCCATCTTCTCACTTAGCGAAAAAAATACCATTTCAAACTGAGGCGAAATAGACCAACGAAAATTCAATTTCGGACGAACGATCACATCTGACGTAAATCTCCTATTTCCCAAATTCAGGATATTAGCTAAGACGTAAGTCAGGTAATTTGTCGAAACCATTTATTGTTGTCGCTCAAAGTCGTCTACTCGTTTACGTCAACGCGTCTTATATTTTAAAGTTTTATTTATTTTTCAAAGTTATTTATTTTATTGAGTTTTTTTTATTTTTATTTAGTTTTTTTTTATTTTACTCATTTCAACCAAAAACAAGGCATATTACGATTTAGACGTAAAGGGCAACTAATTGGGATCGTGTCTAGTAGGAAACTATAGTTGAGCAGCAAGATGTCAGAGTAGCAGCAAATAGGGTGGAGAATTCCAAAGTCCAACAGTCATAAAGAATAAACTATTAAAGACATCTAGGAACCGTAAGAGTATAGAAGTGGGATTTTGCTGCTTGTCAGGTTAGTCAAGGGGGCACAAGTGCTATGGGTTCATCAGAGCACATTCCATTGAAAGTGTGCATTAAACTAAGCGTTTAAATAACTTAACTCAGTAACTGAGACTTTAATCCAAGCCAAGTCGGTTATAAAAACCAATCACCTCTTCAGGTGACGCAAATTTCTTCTTTTTGAAAGATTCTGTCCTTGAATGAAGACAGAGAAGCAGCCAAATAACTTAAATATTGCAATAAAAAAAGTCACGTGTTTGCATATCGAAAGAAAAAGGAGGAGGCAGAGAGAAAAGGAAAATATAGCGGGGAGGGGGGTTTAAATGAAGGGGAAAAGAAGAGAGAAAAATAAGGGTGAATGTGACATCGAAAGAAAGGCATACGAATCTTACGAGGAGAAATGTCTAGACAGATTTAATGCTGGAGCATGAGAATTTAGGTTAACAGAAAATCGTTAAGGTGTGTTGACGTGTATTTGACGTCAACATTTAGAAAGGTGGAGGGGGCGTTTCCTTTAATAGAGTTGATAATTATCCAAGCTACTCAGTGTTAAAAAACAAATTTGCGATTTTATAAATTAAGACGCTATATAATATGTATTTATTTTTACTGTTTATCCTATAAAAGAAACATATTGGGCTTAATTTCTTAGTCCAAAAAATATAAAAGTTGTAAGTTAAATTAAAGTATCAAAACTTATAACGTATTAATATAATAATAATAATAATAATAATAATAATAATAATAATAATAATAATAATAATAATAATAATAATAATAATAATAATTTAGCAAACCGGAGAGCACCAGCACAAAACGGAATAATTTCATATTAGTTAAAAAAATATCCACAACATTACATGAAACGCTAATTCAGAACCTGAAAAGATTTATCCAAGTGCAGACTGGGCAGAATGGATGACCGAAGTTAGAACCACACTGTTGCAGAAAGACATAGAAAAAGGAATCATCCCAGTAACTACAAACCTATAACCTGTTTACCTATTTTGTAGAAAATACTAACAATACAACTGAGGAAACAATTTTATTATTCCATTCATAATCGTGAACTACTTTCTGGGGAGCAGAAAGCTCCCCAAAAAGGAAAACGAGGAAAATATGACCAAAAAGATCCTGTAGGAAGTGAAAAATTTGATTAAAAAAATCAAAAACAATAGCCATGGCAGGATCGACTACAAGAAAGCATATGACAGACTCCCACAATTATTTATAATAGAATGCTTGAGAATGTACAAAAATACCAGGTAAGATTATCAATTTGATAGAAAATGCAATGAGAACATGGAGATTTGAACGATGGACAATACATAATTGAGATTAAAATACAAAAAGGTATCTTGCTATCACCACTACTCTTTATCATAGCCATGATGCCCCTTAACAATATACTAAGAAAATGCCAAGCTCGATACGAGTTCAGGAATACAGATAAAAGAATGAAACACCTAATGTACATGGATAACCTAAAACTGTTTGCAAAAACCAAAAAAAGAACTATGGACACTAATAAACACAACCAAAATTTTCAGCCAGGTTATCCGAATCGGATTCGGTATGGAAAAATGCGCACTGCTGATTATGAGAAAGGGAAAATTGGAAGCAACGGTAGGTATGATACTACCCACTCAAACAGAGATAAGGACTCTAGGTTAACATATAACTACAAATATTAGGGAGTTCTAGAAGCAAACACCATTAAAGCAACAGAAATGAAAGAGAAAATTGGAAAGGAATAGCTCAGAAGAGCAAGAAAACTCCTCGAAACTAAATTATATAGTAGAAACCCAATAAAATGGGCAGTGTCATTAGTAAGGCACTCTGGACCGTTTATAGGTTGGACCAATGAATAACTGAAGATTCTCGACCAGAAGACCAGGAAACTCATGACTATGTACAGTGCACTACACTCAAATGATACTGACCAACTCTAGGTAAAAAGGAAATATGGAGGAAGAGAGCTGGTTTGTGTAAAAGAAACAAAAAAAAATTAGAAGAATACATAATGCAGAACATCGAAAGAATAATTACCGTTACAAAGACAATTCATAAAGATGACTAAACATTTTGGACATGGTTACAAAAAGGTAACCTAAATAAAGAAACTGAATCCCTAGTAACAGCAGCACAAGATTACGCGATTAGAACCAATAATAGACAACCACATCAAAGCAAGGATCGACAAGACACAAGAAAACAGCAAATGCAGACTATGCGGACAAATAGACGAAACAATAAACCGCATAATAAGCGAATGTATAAAACTAGCCCCCAAATAATATAAAAATAGACACAATCAAGTGGGGAAGACAATACACTCGGAATTATGCAAATAACTTCATCTTGAACATCTAGACAGATAGTACAAGCACAAACCGGCAGCAGTATCTGCAAATGAATGTTAAAAATCCTGTGGGACATGGATATACAAACTGATAAACCCATTCAAGTAAGAAGACCAAATGTCATAATAGTTAACAAAAAGGAAAAGTCCTGCCAGACTGTAGATTTTGCCGTTCAAGAAAATCTCAAGGTGAATATCAAGGAGAGAAAGAGAGAGAGAGAGAGAGAGAGAGAGAGAGAGAGAGAGAGAGAGAGAGAGAGAGAGAGAGAGAGAAGTGGAGCAAATACACATAACCGACCAGAGAACGCAAAAGGATATGGAAGATGAAGAAAGTCAAGATAGCACTACCAATATTAGGAGCGCTAGGAATAATATTGAAAACTTTGAAAACAAAGAGAGATTGAAATTAGAGGGATGGCTGAGAAGGTACAACAACGGATAAAAATAATGAAAACTGCTGAAATATTAAGGAAACCCATATATATATATATATATATATATATATATATATATATATATATATATATATATATATATATATATATACTTGTGCCCGATATTATTCATACCCCTCGGATCTTTGAGATTTCTATAAGAATATTGCTCAAACCAGAAGGTAGACAATATTAAAGGGATTTCAAACAATAAATCAAGCATAAGCATTTAATTTAAACTCAACAAATAAATAAATTATGCAAGTTTGAAACATTATACAAAGAAAAACAATAATGGCACTAGTTCAAAATTATTCATACCTCTCTTACTAATAGTCAATAGCATGCCCTTTATTCTTAATAACTGCCTGTAACCGTTTTGGATATTTATCAACAAGGGTTTTACAAGCATCAACACTGATTTTCGACCATTCTTCAATGCAGTAGTTCTCCAAATCCCTCAAATTTCTAGGTTTCCGCTTTTTAACCTCAGTTTTCAATATGTGCCAGAGGTTTTCGATAGGGTTCAGGTCGGGACTCTGGCTAGGCCATTCCAAAACATTAATTTGATTATCCTCAAACTATTTCTTGACTATTTTGGCAGTATGTTTTGGATCATTATCCTGTTGAAGGCCCCAGTTTGGTCCTAAATGGAGCTTCTCCGCATCCTGTCTAATGTTTTTCTGGAGTATCTCCAAATATTGCTCCTTCTTCATGGTTCCATCTATCTTGACAAAACTACCTGGACCACTAGCCGAAAAGGAGCCCCAAAACATTAGGCTACCACCACCATGTTTCACCGTGGGTATGGTGTTCTTTGGGTTGTAAGCTTCTCCTTTCTTCCTCCAAACGTAAGAAGCATCCATATGGCCAAACAATTCAATTTTTGTTTCGTCAGTCCACAAAATACTTGTGTAAACGGACTCTGGAGAATTCACATGGGTCCTAGCAAACTTTAGACGTGCTGCAAGGTGTTTTCCGGTGTGCAATGGAGTCCTTCTTGGTCTTCTTCCTTTCAGACCATTTTCATGCAGAGTCCTTTGCAATGTTTGTCTTGATATTTTTATGCCAGAAGACTCCAGATTTTCTAAAATGTCCTTAGTATTGGTGGTTGGATTTGCAGTAATACTTCTTACAATATTCCTGGTAGCTCTAGCAGACAGTTTCCTTTTCCTTCCTCTACCAATCAAGTTGTTTGTTGTATGGTGGCTCTGGAATCTTTTGATGATGCTCTGTACTGTTGCTGTAGGGACCTCAAATTTCTTGGAAATTGACTTGTAACCTAAACCATCCTTATGTGAATTCACAATTTTAGTCCTAAGATAATTACTAAGCTCTTTTTTCTTCCCCATTCTAATAATTTTTATTCTTTTATTGGTTTTCAGTTGATATCATTTTAATGCAAAAAACGAAATGAAATTAATCAAAGGTTGTATAAAAGCATTCAAAACAAGAATCAAACAGGAAACAAACAGTCAGAAACTCGATTAATACTGAAAAAATAAGGGGGTATGATTATTTTTGAACATTGCAGATTTTATAAATAGCTGTATATTTCTTTTATTACAAGTATCCCGAGATTTTAAAATGACGAAAATGATCAGAAGAGGTTTATTAAGAATATGTATCAATATGGACGTAAACAATAAATTCTTACAAAGTTACACCTAATAAACTCAATTTTCAAAGGGGGGGGGGTATGAATAATATCGGGCACAAGTGTATATATATATATATATATATATATATATATATATATATATATATATATATACTTTTTATTTGATTTACATAAACATTTATATGTCGCTACACAAGCATGTTTCGCGCAGCTAATTACAACTAAAGACCTCTTGGCCTTTTGGTCAAGATCAAAGTGTAGTATCTGTTCTTCAGATGCTGCACTTCTATTTCTTGTTCTCTTTCGGTGGAGGAGAAATCCTTCACGACTGAGACAATTTTTATTTTTGTACCTTTTCTCCACGTTAAAAAACGACCCTGGTGTCTAACTCTGTCCCGTGGGGAGGCATAGTAAATAGGTACAACTAAAGACCTCTTCAGGCGATCCTGTTTAAATAAAAGTAGAGTCCTTAAGTTTGGCTTTTTGTTTCATAGAAATAAATCCAAACTTTACATAGGACAATTATTCTTTCCTCACTTTGTATACTCGTTTTCAACAACGAAAAGAGATAAAGAAAGATATATATGTATATATAGAAGTAATTTCACTTTCGTTTCCCTCGTTCGACAAAAGGAAAAAAAAAAGAAACATTTTCGTCGTTTGAACATCTAAGCCCTAAATCCAGTCAAACTTCACGACGAGCACCTGTTCCGGTGATCTGTCAATCATCAACCAACATGAAAGTCAAAAGAGATTGATGATGCCGGAAGTGGGAAGTGAATTTCCGTTGAAAGTTTTTAACATTAGTTCCAGCCTGATTCGGACGAACGAGTATCTTTCTTTTTCGAAAAAAAAAAAAAAATTCTTCTAAAAGAAACAAAGTCATAAATTTTTTTTACAAAAGTATATGTAAAGTAGTGTTGGGACAATGATTCGGAATAAAAAAAATTAAACATTTTGGGGTA
Source organism: Euprymna scolopes (assembly GCF_053919585.1). Taxonomy (NCBI): domain Eukaryota; kingdom Metazoa; phylum Mollusca; class Cephalopoda; order Sepiida; family Sepiolidae; genus Euprymna; species Euprymna scolopes. The sequence continues at coordinate 179,006,099 of NC_136486.1, read as the reverse complement.
TCGGAATCGGTATTGGAATTGGGAAATTTGGTGCCTATTTTTCCGATGCCAAACCCGATTCTTTTTATTGTGTTTATTTGCTTGTTTTGTTTAAAACTTAATTCTTGATGACACCTATTAATGATGAAATAATATTTATTGATTTTAAACTACAAGTAAAATAAATCAATAAATCATTCCACAAGTGTATTTTTTGTTTACGAAAATATATGCACATATTAGATTGGTTTAGGAGGTAATCGGACACCCCACCTTCCACAAAACAATTCTTTATTCAGAAATTAAAAAAAAAAAATCAAAATCGGAATCGGTAATTGTATCAAAAACCGGGAATTAAGAACAAAATCGGTAACTGATCCTGAAACATCTACAGGTGTATGCGAAGGATTTTGTAGTCAGAAATTATTTTCTATTCAACAATTTAAATACTTCTCAATTATTTCTAATTTTCAAATGATTAATCTTTAAAATTTCCCCGCTAAAAAAAAAAAAATCGATTTCGAGTCAGTTGATTTTTATATCAACAAGCGGCAATATCAGAATCAGCAATAGTTAATTATCAACGTTTCTGAATTTTTGAGATGAGAATTGATTATACGTATTATTTTGAGTCTTCGAACTATTGTTCTCATCTTGAGTGTTATTTTTACAACGTTTTAGTCGATGTAACCTCTGACTTTCTTCAGATGTATGTTGTCGAACTTTGGAATCTTTCTGTTGAACTCGGGAATCTGCGCGGAATTTCGAAAGGAACCATTTATTTAATTCACGGGGGTAGCCTGCTCTCGTTTTCAAGTCCTAAGTAATTTGCAATTGTATTTTGAATGTCGCCCGTATTGAGGATTGAACCTTCATCCTCCAGAAGAATGTATCTTTACAACTACAATTTTTGAAGTATTTTATCGATTACTCTGCGAACAAGAATCAGGTCAAAGGTCACATCGATAGAAACATTATGAAAATAACACTTGAGATGAGAACAGTTGTCCGAAGAATCCAATAAATACGTCAGTAATCAAGTTTCATCGACAGACTTGAATATATCTTCTATTTCAGTAGTTACTGCATCGCTTTTGCAGTTTTAACAACAGACCTGAGAAGAAAAAATAGCGAGAAAAACACGCACGCATACTGATTTGTATAAATCGATTATGTCCTGTATTTCCTCATTCATAAAAGGAAACGTCATAATCGTTACAATGCCAAGAACTTTAGGATGTATTGCACCTATGCATAAATATTGACTGGTACAGCCAAGTACACATACTGTAAACACAACCTGAGTAGGTTATATTCATACCAATCAAGGGTACGACCTCGACACAGTCTGACATTGACTCTTTTTGAGTAGGGAATAAGCTGGCATCTATTGATCCGAGGTATGATACTGAATAGTCCTAGGAGGTTTATCCTCTCAGGTTGTTACCTCTAGTCTTTTGGGTGAAATAAGTTTATTAACTACTGTCCGAGGCGCTCCTACCATGGAATACCGACGGAGCTGCCTAAGCAATCTTTAAAAGCCTAGAGTGCTCTTCGTTTAGGATCACGGGCTTGACTCTCCCTATCTGCCGACCTTGTGTCACATCTTCCTGTAGTAAGTAGGAAATGAATAGCTATGTACATTGTAACATGAAAGCTATATACGTTTGCTGCTTTATGTAAAGCTATTATTTCCTTTTCTTGAACACAAAGTGACACTTACTACTGCATTGTCTCAATTTTTTAGCCTATATAAACACAATGGAATGACTCCAATTAATATTTTTATGTGTGTATTTCGAAACTTGGATAGAAATAAGTTTTATTCAGTTAACTCATTCTCCATTCTTTTGTCTCGAAAAACTGTTGTTCGCAATATTCGTATTTTGTATTTTAGTTTATAAGAGACAAAAGCAGAATTTGTTTTTCCTCTTTGGAACTCAGTTGGCAGAAACTTACAATAGAAATAATGTCACCAATCTACTGAATAGAGAACGCAATATTATTTCGCTTCAGATCTTGGTAACGCAGGCTACCCGACTGCCGTTGGATATTCTAATTTGAGGCAATTCTCAAAGTAGAAAAACTTCTCCTTGCTCGAAAGCTCGTTCTTTAGGAGATGAACTTTTTTTTTTCGGGCACTTTGAATTGTCGTTTCATTTTTAACATCTTACAAGCTTTACAAGAGGTAAAAAAGAAAACAAAAATAAACAAAAAACGTGTGAAGTGAGGATTTATGTTTTTCTCTATCGTCGTTCAGCGTTTCGATAATTAGCTATGAGTCCAGTTTTTTGTTTTCCTTGGGGGCAAAATGTTATTCAACATAAGAGAAAAAACGAAAATAAAAGTAGTTTTTATTATTATCCTAAGAGCTTCCTTTCTCTACTTTGTGAGTCTATGACGACAAGAAACGTTTTTTGCTCAGGGTTTTACATTCGGAGAAGAACGACAACAACGCTCATTCTTAAGTTAAATTCATTCAATCTGTACGATAAGCGATAAAAATGATATTTTAAACTTGAACAGAGCAAAGAAAAGTTTATCTCAAATTTAAGCAGCGTGACTTCACTGCATTTTACCTTACAAATCGCTACTTGATTTTGTCTAACCATTTTTTTTTGTTGAACATTGGTACATGTTGAGAAGGATAAATTTTGATTCGTTTTAATTTCTTTACAAATGCAATTAATCCTCAAAGTATTTTTCGTAGGGATGTCATTCTTCTTTTCAACAATAAGTATGAGTTAAATCTGAAAGCAATTTAAGTCAACAACAGTAATAATACACAACAGTATTAATACACAATAATACACAACTAATATTACAACACTAATATTACACAACTAATAATACACAACTAATAATACTTATTTTCACTCAAATTATCTCTAAAACAAGGCACATTGCTACTCAGGCGTAGTTTAATATTACATTTCAGAAATGTGGGTTGATGTCTATATAAGACAATTGATATAAACAACAAAAAAGTAGAGAAAAAGAAAAAGAGAGAAAGAATAAAAGAAAGAAAGAGAGAGATAGAGATAGAGATAGATAGATAGATAGATAGAGAGAGAGAGAGAGAGAGAGAGAGAGAGAGAGAGCGAGAAGAGGACCGATAGCCGTCGAGGATGAGTAATAGTTTTGCAGCCGTCGTTGCAAAACACAAACCAACCCCTACAACTGAACGTCTCTCTTTTTATCGATGACCAAAGACCTAATTGTAAATAAAACTTATATGTTGATAAATTCGTCTCTGTGTTGATTTTAAGAATAACGTCAAAACAGTTGTCAGATGTTTTTGTAATTTTAGCAAGCATTTGAAAAGTGCAAGCTAAAAAATGATATATGCATTCAATAACGTAATAGACGTTGTTTTTTTTTTAGTGACAATTACAATTCCTGTTATTTTATGGGACACAAGAATGTAGATCGAAAATCCACCCGGAGTGTGTTGTGTGTGCACACCTCCACTTCCATCGGCGTGCTCTGGCTCCATATTCAATAGTAAGGGTGAATGTGAATTATGGATTATGCTTACAGGGATACTCTGAGTGAGGGGTTGAGCAACGAGAAATCTGTTTACATTACATTTAACTTTCTGCATGTTAATACAGTTAGGAAAGCAGGAAATAGAGATTGATTTTCAAATTCTAGCAGTTCAAGGGAAGAAACTATTAGAGCAAAAGTCTTTCTAGCATCGGGGAATTTATATGGTGAAGGGGTAGAATTTTGCTGCTTGTCAGGTTACTCAGTGCTATTTACGTCGAGGGTGCACCAGTTGTACGTGTCTATCGGATAACATTTCATTAAAGTGCTTGTAAAATAAACACAGGAATTTAACATTGCGACGGTGTGACAAGAATTAGAGCTTGGGTTGATTGCCTTTTAGGTTGGCAACTCTTTTTGAATCCTGTCCAAATAGAGAGATACTAGTGATTGGTGCACCGGTCAATATGTGGCTCAATATTCCATGCATGGGCGAATGGTGGCTTTGCAGAGATATATGATAATGGCAAGTATGTGTAATTTTCTAGCGTAGTAGAAGGAGACTATCTTCTTTGCAGCAGTTTTGGCAATGTATTCTATGTATTTGTTCTAATTCATGTTGCCTGTGAATGTTAAACGAGTAGTTCGAATTATGAAGTCTCAGTGTGTCATGCAAATCGCTGGATGGAATCGTTTTGTTTAGCTACCGATTATATCATGAACTATTCTTTCGTTTGTTGTAAGTAAATCACTGTTAAAAGCATACTTTTTATTCCGATACAATCTGACGTTTAATAAAAGGTTGACATCTTAAAACGTTTACATTTCGATGTCTAATCACGTGATATTTCATTCGGGTTGCATGCTTGAAACGCTGGTATAGATAACCAGAGATTGCTTTGTCTACTTCAAATATACTGCGATGATTTATCGATTTTCATTTAGAAATCTACTAGCGTCATTTTCCTTTTAGTAATTGCTCGCGTCAGATGGTATCATATCATGTGTGCGGGAATCCGTGCAGAAATGCCACTCGTGGTTATGAAACGATCATTGGCTGCTGAGTTCGCACACTCACCTCTCGACGTGGCCTTACCCTCCTTCACTGGGTTCACTTGAGATATTGTCATTAAAATTATGTTCATATAACGTTATATAAAGACTAATACATATTAAAAATAATAATAATAATAATCATTATTATTATTAATTAAACATTTAAGGAAAAAAAAAAACAATTTGCTCAAATGATTGAATGAGGATGTCTTGTGAAGTAGTTTATTGTTATTTGTATTCCTAGTATTTATTGTGTAACGTTTGCCCTAGAACTCAGATACATATCGTCTGGAGATAATAGTACACTGTTTTTATTTATTTAATATATCAATTGTTAAGAAAGAAAAAGAAGAAAAATAGGAGGAGAACGAGGAGGAGTAGGCCGGAAATATATAAAACAGAAAATAGTGTTGAAAAAAGACGTAAAAGATATAAAAGTAAAAGACGAAACGCTGATAGGGAGCAAGAAATAGAAAAGAAGAAAAGAAAATAGACGAAAACGGATGGAGAAAATGAAGGAAAAAAGAAAGAAAAAAAAACGAGCAAGTAGAAGACGATGGAAAAAGCAGAAAAAAGATAAAAGAAGAATAGGCACCGCCAAAAAATGGCCGAAAAATCAAGTTGTTGTTGTTTTTTAAAATGAAATTACATTTATTAAAATCCATTATTTCTGAGTAACTTTTTTTTCCCAGAAAGATAAAACCCTGATTTTTATCATATAGAAAGCAGAATAATGTAAAACTTTTTCTACTATTTTTAATTAAATTTAAAATGTTAAATTTTCCCCAAAAGTTAACAATTGGCGTTTTTTGTTTTGCACAAAAAACGTATAGTTTAAAAAAAAATTTTTGAAAGAATTAATTTGTTTATTTCTTGTCTAACTAAGACTTAGGGTGATTTTCTATGAGAATATGCAAAAATATTATAATATAAGTACCTGGATTTCAAATAATTCCACTTATTCATATAGGCAACCAGTTACTTCGAGTCGATTTGATTACTGCTTACATTTATACTTGATAAAAAGCAAACTACGGAAGACTAAAAAGCCAAAAAAAAAAAAAACAACTTATTTTTCAGTGACGAAAATTTCAATGTATTATTAACGCTGAGGCTGGCCAGTACCAGATGGGTGACCATTTGTATGAGTTTGATTTTTAATGTGTATGTGTGTGGGGGGCCAGGCTCTCTAAAATGAGGAGGGGGGGCAATTTAAAGCAGAATAAAAAAAATTATTTCAGCGCGTTTGGTCCACCGTAGTCGAAAGGCGGCAAACGTTTCCAAACTTGATCGAAAAAATAATGATATTTTTAACACAAAGGGCACAATATTTATCGAATTTTTTTTGTATCGATTCTTCAAAGCATGCCCTGCTTAATAATGGTCATGCATTATTCGGCTCGCTAAAAAGAAATTGTTAATTTATTTATCAAAGATTTTAAAATGGCCTTTTTTTCGTATAAATAGTAAAAAAATTTTTTTTTTTGTTTTGCTTAACTTAAATTAATTATTTTACTTAACATATTCACCGAATTTCACACTTTAAAACTCAAAAGCGGGATAATTAAACACAATCGAAGTTCTGATATTCAGACATCAAAATAAGGTATGCAAACAAGTTTTTTTTTTTTTTTAAATTTATAATCCCGTCTCTTACAACAACATAATATGTTTTGTTCAGTTTCAGATGATTATTTTAAGCATATTTGGAACCCCCTCAAAACAAGGGGGGGTTGTAAGCAAAAAAAAAAATAAAAATATATATATATAAATATTGTTTATGAAAAATAAGTACACTGTTATAAAGTTCATTCTTCTCTTAATAATCGCTGAAAATTTCGTATTGATTGGATAATTACCTGACTTTTGGTAGATTTTTAAGACGGTCCGTCAAAAAGTACTTACCTGCCCCCCCCTCCAGTTTTGGCGGTGCCTAAAGAAGAATGAAAAGAAATACAAAGGAAAAACATAAAGGAAAAAAAAGGAAAGATGAAAAAAGTAAAATGAAAAAGAAAAACACACTTGATATCACTTATACTTCACGAATAAAACATCACAGTGTTTATAAGTTATACTACTCACATATAACGAGTTTGCCGATGACGAAGTAACAAACGCAACAGAAAAGTCCTTTATTTTTATCTGCTTTGTATTCGCAGTAAATATTTTCTTGAAATGATGTGTTTATTTTACTTGTTAAACGGATTCGTGATTTCCCTCTCTCTACCCCTGTCTCATCTTATTCGTCTCTCAGTCCCACCCCCTTCTCTATTTCTAGTGTCTTTATTCTGTATTCATAGAAAAGGCACATCAACACCAACCTTACGTGAATTTATCTTTATGTTATTTATCCGGAAATAACATTGTTCCCCCGATTTACTATGCATTTAAACAATACCAGAGCCATATACCAGCATTTAATAAAAGAAAACTGTCCCCCTCCAATCTTAGTTTTTTTTTTACATGGAGGCCACCACTTATCAAGGCCCGGAAGCCACTCGGGGATAAGGGTTATTGCGTGTACAGTAATCAATGGGATCATACCATAGTAATCGTTAGTAATGGAGATTTGATAGAGTGTCTTACTTTCAGGGGCGGTTCATCAGGAATTTATGTTGGACTTGAAGACATCCAAATTGTAGTCAGGTGGGAAACAGGCAAACGGAAGAGAGTTCCACAGTCGTGCACTTCTAAGAAAGAAGCTTTGCTCATGGAATCTAGGCTTTGATTTAAGCACAGATAAAGAGTGGGGAAAATTTATGACAGTGGTTTCAGCTAGATGAGTGTTTTTCGTGAAAGATCGGCGAGGGGTAAAATCTTTGTCATAATCTTTGTTATTGAGATAAATCTTTGTTGATAAAACAAAAATTATGCAACACGAAAACGATTTTAAAAAGCTAAAAATTTTCGAACTATCCTACATTAAAACCCATCACCCTACTATAAAAAATATTGCATTCGAGAAGAGCATCAAGGTGTTAGAATGTCTGGTGTAGCGCGTAAACGATGCGCTTTGCCAAAATTCGCCCAAGAACTTGTTGGTTTTTAAACTCAGATTTTTAATCGACTTTTACTTGACTTTCTATATACTTTAAACCTTCCATCACGCGATATAATTTATTGTGTTTTTTACTTTTCATTTTAACTCCTATTCACTTTCACCTCATCAACTCAATAAATTCCACCTGAAGATGATTCGCAAGTAAATCGAAAGCGCTCGTAATAACTATGGAACTTTCATCAATATATTCGATTTTAATATAAAAAAAGATCATTCGGAAAATCGAAAAAATAAAAAGGAATCATAAAGCAAAGTAACTTCGTTGTATTTAATAATGTCTGCTTGAACGAAAAAATGCTGCATATATATATATATATATATATATATATATATATATATATATATATATATATATATATGAGGGTAAATCAAACATTATTTGCACTTTGCTTTAGAGCGCACTCTTGCTTTAGCTTTTTCACATATGTTAACACCCGTCGACTATTGTGTCACGTGATCAAGATTAGCTGATTTAATTGTTCGTTCAGCGTTTAACACGTATGACTTTCAGCTGATAAAAATGGACGCCCCACTTGCATAATGCACCAGAGAAGAACAGCTGATTTTTTGTTCAAAAGGTTCACCGGGAGTAGAAATTTACAAATGACTCTTAGCAATACAGAAACAATGCACTATCGAAAAGAACGGTATATGAGTCGATTTAGAAGTTTAAAACAAAGCTTCTTTCTTAGAACTGAACGCCTGTGGAACTCTGTTCCGTCTGCCTGCTTCCCACCTGACTACAACCTGGATGTCTTCAAGTCCAACGTTAACAAATTCCTAATGAACCGCCCCCTTAAGTAAACACTTCATCAAATCTCCACACTAACGTAATGTACTTGCAATAACCCTTATCCCTGAGTAGCTTCCAGGCCTTGATAAGTGGTGACCACCGTGTAAAAAAAAAAAAAAAATCTGGAGCTGTGTGGAACATGCGGAAGGAGCAGGACGTTCATCAACTTCCACCAGTAAAGATAAGACTGTGCAAGCTCAAAAGATGATCTTGAAAAACCAGCGCATTACCATTGATGAAATCGCACAATCTTTGCAGATCAGTTTTGGCTCTGTTCAAGAAATCATTCATGAAATCCTTGGATACAATAAACTTTGTGTAAAGTGGGTGCGAACACAACTTACCAAAGAGCACAAGAATAGACGTGTAGAGATCTGTTAAATATTACTGAACCGCTACAATAATGAGGGTGAATGATTTTTAAGTCGAATAGTCAGTAGAGATGAATCATGGGTTTATCATTACAGTCCTTAAACCAAGTGGTAAAGCTTGGAATGGAAACATCCGTCCTTCCAGTAAAGAAAAATTCAAGAGTCAACTTTCTGCGGGAAAGGTTATGCTAACCATTTTTTTTTGTTTGATTCCGAAGAGCCTATTTTAGAAGATTTCCTGGAAAAGAGGAGACAATCAAAAGTGAAAGGAATTGTGATTTACTAGCTAAGCGCCTGAAGTCTGCAATTCGCATCAAACGCCGAGGATTACTGTCAAAGAAGGTTTTGCTGCAACACGATAATATACGTGCACACGTTGCCAAACAAGCACTGAAACCATTAAAAATTGAGTTTTGAGGTGTTGCAGCTTCTTGTATATAGCCTAGATTTTGTTCCTTCTGATTATCATTTCGTTGCTCCACTCAAAGATGCATTACGGGGCCGTAAATTTTCTTCTGATGATGCAGTGCAAAAAGCGGTGCATGGATGGTTTCGTGACCAGCCAGAGACTTTCTTCTTCTTACATGGCATTCATAAGCTTGTAAGTCACTGGAACATGTGCATCGAAATGAGTGAAAATTATGTAGAAAAATAATAAAACTTTTTTTTGTTTTTTGTGTTTTTTAAGTAAACAAAAAACAATAAAGAAAGTGTGAATAATTTTTTATTTACTTTCATATATCATTCAACGTTTATCTTCTCGTCGAAATGTTGCATCTCCCGTTTTACAAGTATTTTAATGGAATGTTTTACAAGTATTTTAATCGAATGTGCTCCGATGAATTCATCGAATTTGCACCCCCTTGGCTTACATATCCCGGACAAACCCGACAAGTAGCAAAGCATTGCCTCTTCACCGTGGTGGTCCCTAGATACCGGAAGGCCGTCTACTCTAATAGTTTCCTCCCTCGGACTGCTATACTTTGCTGTTTCCCTGACTGTACTGACATGGAATGGTTGAAATGTAATGTACACCGATATCTCACTCATTTATGTTAGAGTAACCGCTTATCAAAGCTCAAAGTCCACTCAAGGATCAGGGTTAATGAGTGTAAAGTGATCACTGAGAACTGCTTAATGATCGTTGATGGCGGAAGTTGGGTAGAATTTGATTATTTAAGATGCAAGGCATGAAAAATTTGTCAAAAGTGTATCATGTTGTAATCAGCCGGAAAGCAGACTAGCTAAACAGAGTTCCACAGGTGAACAGTTTTAGGAAAGAAACTTTGTTCATAGAATCTGCGTATAAATTTAGGTACAGATAGAAAGTGGGGGAAATTGTTGGTAGTGATTGTAGCTAGACGAGTGCTGTTTGTTTGGCGTGGGGGACTATAGATTGAATCCCATACGAGAACATACCACGAAAGTAACGCTAGAGAAGAGATAGGTTCGCAACGTCTCCTCTGTGGGAAAAAGGTTGCAGGAAAAAAAAAAATAATAGCATTCACCTGACTTTGAATCCGGTTCTAAACTCTGTCAAGGCAGGATAGGTTTATTGAGAAGATCCTGCTCTAAAGTAGCTACAGTGCTCCATTTTAGGGAGTATCTGGCTCTTATGCAGTTAGGGAGTGAGATTTAAAAATATTAATATAACTGTTTTTGGTATTCTGTAATCGGAGGTTCAAATCCAGGCAAACATCTCGATATGAAAGACTAGTATTAAGAACTCTTTAAATCCGCATCTTTGAAAGTCAGCTTCACATTGCTCTTCATGTAACATCGTTGATGGCTTTGCGACGTAGATGCCAATCACACGCTGGCATTATAATGCGATTGATTGCAAGAACGAAGCTAATTTAGAAGCTGAAGACGGCGATCGGGTGATTGCGGGTGGCCTTTGAATCAACGTCGGCAACGAAAGTGACAAGATGGATTACCTACATTAAAAATGCCTTAAGCACATTCTAGTCTTTTCATATTAGGCTAGTCAAATGTTAATCTGTCTTGTGTATGGATGTATTTCAAGCGCGCACACACAGCCGAGTTCTTGTCTAATTATTTCTCCTCTCTAACTTTTTTCTTTTAAATCTCTTACTTTCTCTCGTTTCGCAAATATTCATTTCAAATAAATATTCGCATAAAACAGTTTAGATCGTTTATTAATTTCATTTCGGTAGATATTTCTATTTTATTAGTCACATGTCTAAGTAATAACTCGGAATATTCTTAAAGTGAACATTTTTCTTTTAAAATATGTCTTATAACGATTTTGTCTATTTTTTCTTCTTATTCATCAGAATAAGACACAATGTCACTTGAATATAAGAGGCTATTATTTGGGACAACATTTACAAGGACACTATGTAGGGAGTTGAGAAGCGAGATGTCTGTTCATATTACACTTGAACTTCTGCATGTCAGTACACAGGGACCGGGAAAGAATTCCAAAGGTTAGCAGATCGAGGGAATAAACTAGTAGAGTAAAAGGCTTTACGGAATCTAATGGTTTTTACAGTGTTGGGGGGATTTTATTGCTTATCGGGATAGTCGGGAGTATTTTTTTTTTTTTTTTTACACGGTGGTCACCACTTATCAAGGCCCGGAAGCCACTCAGGGATAAGAGTATTTACGCCGAGGGTGCAGACGAGCTAGGAGTTCGTCAGATCACATTTACTTAAAATACATGTTAAACAGACACAATTATGTAACATTTCAGTGATGGGACAGAAGTTCGAGTTTTATTAATACTGCGAAACTTATTTAGTTGGAGATTCTGTTTTGAACTTTGTCTGGGCACAAGAGATTAGTGCGAGATGCACCAGACCAGATGTGGCAACAAAACTTGCAGAGATAAAGGCCACAGTCAGGTGTGAGTAACTTTGTAATGTAATAGACCACATTTTTGTGGCAGCAACTTTGGTAATATTACAATGCATTTGTTTCAATTCATGTTACATGTGAATGTTAAGCTGGGCAGTTTAGACAATGAGTTCTTATTTAACGTATTAAAGGTCATGGCGTACCTTTTTCATATAAATATAAAATGCTGCTATTATTTCTAGGTTTTGATTTTAATAAAAAACATTTTATAATACAGGGCGGAACGATAAACTTACATTTCTCTCTCTCATTATATATATATATATATATATATATATATATATATATATATATATATATATATATATATATACACGCACAAAAGATGTCAACTGAAGCAGAAGACACACAGAGTAAGAAACAGAAGTTTATAATTTGTTCCTGTGTTTATTGCTAGTATTTAGCTCATCTGTTCTTTTTTTTTTTCATATTGGGCTGAAGTTGCCACCAGCGAAGAAGACGCGGTTAAAATAGCAAACATTAATTCACTTCAGCGATCGACGTTCGTCTATTTTGACACTAAATAAACGCAGGGTCCCGTCGTAGAACGCGACCTTTTTTCTGAGTGAACGGACAATGATGAGATAGTGTACGGAGCGTTCACTCGTTCAAGCTCACATTGTCTTCCAACGCTTTTCATTGATTACCAGACAAATTTGTATAGACACTACATTAACTATATTTTTCTGGTTATTACTAGATGAGTTAAATGCCTTACATATGCATGTATGTATGTATGTATGTATGTATGTATGTATGTATGTATGTTATGTCAGGTCATGTCATATGCTACTGGTACCATGTAACCCAGTACTACCTGCCTCATGGTCGGGTCACCGGTGACTAAACTGGTTCCCCCACCAGACTTGTTTGGTGAGGAGGGCGGCTAGTCTCCCTGAAGGATTAAAAACAAGATCTTCCAAAGGGCGAATGAACTCTTTTTCTGGGTCAACGGCCAACTAGCACCGTGTATATTTGGGTGTGTGTGTGTATGTGTATTGGGTAAGAGAGGGCTCCCGTAAGCCGCGGTGAAGGCAACCTTTCTAGGAGAAGCAAATCTCTGATTTAAAAAACCATAAAGCGGAAGACCAGTACCTGCATTAAGCTGGTCTGCAGTTTAATTGCTGGCTATCTTGCTCTTGCTTGTTGCTGGATCTCAACATTTTGAACCAAGAGAGAGACTTAGCTGTCGTATAAAGCAAAGACTCTGTAACATCACATTTGTATAGATACTCCCTCAGACATTTGGGCTCATGGATTTTAAATGTCTGAGGGAGTGGCACTCGTCTGACAAGACGTTGCAATCATCATCATGTATGTATGTATGTATGTATGTATCTATCTATCTATCTATCTATCTATCGCTCTCTCTCTCTCGCTCTCTCTCTCTCTCTCTCTATATATATATATATTTCTCTCTCTCGCTATATATATATATATATATATACTTTTTTATTTGTTTTACATAAACATTTATATGTCGCTACACAATTATGAGCATGTTTTAGTCAGCCAGTTACTAGAAATTAGTGAATGTCTAGCGACATATTAATGCTTATGTAAGACAAATAAAAAGGTATATCTTGCCCAACTTCGGTATTGACCATTCTTGTATTAACTACGTTAAAACTTCATTGGTTATTTTACTTCTGGAAAATAATACCCTTAAATTTATATATATATATATATATATATATATATATATATATATATATATATATATATATATATATATATATATACTGGCAGGACCCGTTAACCGGCGTTGGCCGGTGAAAGCCTCTTCCCTTCCTTTGCAAAAAAGTAAACTACGGTTGCTGATAACCTGCGGGTACTGTTTGAATTTGAAAAAAAAAACAAAAAACAAATAAGGGAATGCATAAATCCGTATGCAATAATTATATTAGGTCCAGTAGAATAAGAATAGAAAATATTAACACATTTTTAGTATTTTTTTTTTTTTTTTTTTTTTTTTTTTTAGAATTTAGGGATTCTCACTGTATTATATGAACTTTTTAAATTGATTGAAACTCCCCATGCAAAAAACGGCTTTTGGAATAGACACCGGGAGTGATAGATAAATGAATCCCCCAAATTTAACCGTGTAAATCGTAGGCAGCATGCCCATCCACAAATGATCTGGTTGGTGACAGTGTCGATAGGAGAGAAGTGGATTTTTGTATCGCGCACGCAAATACAAATTTGTCAAGCATGGGTAAATGTCAATATCGGAATACCCTGGCCAAATCATTGCTAAAAAAAATCGTCCGCGTCCATAGAACTTAAACATCGAATTCAAAACTCAAAAACAAAATGAAACGGACTTTATTTTTATTATTACCAGAGAAGATTCATTTTTTTTGTTAATATTTTAGTTATAACGACTTAGTAATTCATTATCTTTCTTACTAAAATGAAACACAATTATTAATTATTGTATTTTTTTCATGCATACATGAAAAAATTCACTGAAAATAAAATAAAAAAATAAATACCACAACGTTATTGGTCAAATAACACGACAAATAAGTAATAAACAAGAATTATGTGATCTTGGCCACGAAGGCCAATGAATAAAAAAGCTCTCAAAGCTTTCAATGTTCAAATTAAATGAGAATCTGCTAAGAATTTTAAAACCATGACTTTAATTCAACAGTTTAAAGGCTTTAATTATTTTGTTTATTTTTTGTAAACAAAGCAATTTTAACCGTTTGTTAATAGTTACTTCGTGACTCCTCAAAAGTCTTTAAACTGTCGAATTAGAAGTCATGGTTTAAAAATACTTAGTAAATTCTCTCAATAAAAATAAAGGTCGTTGCATTTTTTTTTTCGAGTTTCTGATTAGATCTTTACGTATGATGGACGTGGACGATTTATTGTATCGGTAATTTAGCTTGGGTAATCCGAAACCGACAATCTCCCAAACATATTTACATTTGTAAACCATGTGTATGTACAAATTTGTTACTTGCGCACGTTAGTTCAATGTAATAAGGCCATCAGTAGTTAACTGTATGTTTATGAGAGACTAATAGTTTATATTTTCTTTTTAGTGCTCGCTAGTATGCCCTGTGGATAGCGACAGAAGCGTAGGTAATCGATGTAGGAAAGTCAGACCGTAGTTATGTAAGTTATTACCTGTGACTGACTTATATGAGGTTAGCAATATGTAAATATCGAATTCTGATTGTTTGGCAACTTTTAGGAATGTTCGATTATATAAGAATTCGGTTCATTCTAGAATATGAGAATGTCCGATTTCAGCTAATAGTAATCGCCGCAATATTGTCAGGGAGAAGTAAGTAATTTCAGTTAGGATAATCAGAAGGAATATGTTAGTTGTGTGTATGTAAGCATCCAGTTACGGAAGGTGTAATTTCACTGTAGTAGAAAAAGCAGAATAGTACCGGGTGACAACTGGTAGCAGTGTTAGGAATAAATATATAAAGAGAAAAGCAGGGACTCCTTCCTTTTATAATGTTGCAATTGTTATGGTTGTTCTCCACAGATGGAATGTATTATTTTAATATAAAGACTGAATGTTTATGTAACGACGTGCAAAAGTTACATAAGATGGTGGGTAATAGTTTAGACATAATAAATTTGTATATGGAATCTGTTATTCCAAACAATACGGTAATTTGGCATTGAGGGAAATTTCTGCAATCAAAATATCACGTATAGGATAATTTATAGTTTTTTTATATTTAAATTTCATTCAGAAAGTACAATATTTCAAAACAAAAACTATTATTTGAACAAAGAATACAATTCAAGTAATTTCCTTAATCCATGGAATTTCGATGCAGGCCCATCTCCTCAGAGGAAAGTCAAAATATTAAATCTGGTTTGATATGATTTTGCTATTCAGCACATAGACAATCCATGGATTAAGGAACTTACTTTGAATTGTATTCTTTCTTTAAATAATAATTTTTTTGTTTTGAAAACTTATATTTTTCTGAACGAAATTTAAGTATAAAACAAGTGAAGCATGCATGGTCCCCGTGAGTGCACAGTGAACGAGTGAACGAGGCATAAAAAATAACTAAATTCAGAATTTACCACCCTCCCCCCATTTAGCCCCCAAATCCCCAGGGGACGTCAAATCATGGTGAAAATGAACAAATGGTGCAATTTTAGGCCTAAGTGGCTAAGTCCATCATTTGCCCCCCCCCCCATTCATTTAGACCCAAAAGTCCCCAAAGCCTTAACATATTTAAATTCGAGTTCAGCACCATGAAAAACTGCTAAATAAACATATACAGAAAATTTTGGACAAATATAGTAAAATAGTCCCCAAAATGGAGTGTTTTTTATTAGCTTTAAAAGAGGCCCTGGGTCACACCCAAGGGTTATCGCGAAGTATAGACAAACAAAATTATATAGAAATCAGTTGGTTGCAACTTTTCAGAAAGTTTGCTAACTTTTTATGCATTAATCGTATTTGTTTCTTTGTCTTTTAATTGCTTTTTTTTTGGTTAAATTTGGGAGCCAAAAGCAACGTCATTTATTTCCTTGTCGTAATAAAATTGGATTTAATTACGTTCTAGATATAGTTTGCTATTTCCCCCTTTTTATTGTACTGTATTGTTTCTAATTATTATTGTCCCATTAATCCAAAGACGAATTTTGATCACAACATTTTGTCAGTGGATGTTATGATGGCATCAGTATTGTGTACGTTGCGGTATGGATAATATCTTTGAATTCCAGACAATGCCGGATGATATCTGCTTGTATATATATATATATATATATATATATATATATATATATATATATATATATATATATATATATATATATATTAGGCACCGCCAAAACTGGGGGGGCAGGTCAGTACTTTTTGACGGACCGTCTTTTTAAAAATCTACCAAAAATCAGATAATTATCCGATCAATACGAAATTTTCAGCGATTATTAGGAGAAGAATGAACTTTATAACAGTGTACTTATTTTTCATAAACGATATTTATATATATATTTTTTTTTGCTTACAAAACCCCCCCTTGTTTTGAAGTGGGAACAAATATGCTTAAAATAATCATTTGAAACTGAACAAAACATATTGTGTTGTTGTAAGGGACAGAATTATAGATTAAAAAAAAAAAAAAAAAAAATTGTTTGCATACCTTATTTTGACGTCTGAATATCAGAACTTCGATTGTGTTTAATTATCCCGCTTTTGAGTTTTAAAGTGTGAAATTCGGTGAATATGTTAAGTAAAATAATTAATTTAAGTTAAGCAAAACAAAAAAAAAATTTTTTTTATATTTATACGAAAAAAGCCATTTTAAAATTTTTGATAAATAAATTAACAATTTTTTTTTAGCGAGCCGAATAATGCATGACCATTATTAAACAGAGCATGCTTTGAATAATCGATACAAAAAAAAAAAAATTCGATAAATATTGTGCCCTTTGTGTTAAAAATAGCATCATTTTTTTCGATCTCGTTTGAAAACGTTTGCCGCCTTTCGACTACGGTGGACCAAAAGCGCTGAAATAATTTTTTTTTATTCTGCTTTAAATTGCCCCCTCCCCCCATTTTGGGGAGCCTGGCCCCCACACACATACACATTAAAAACCAAACTCATACAAATGGTCACCCATCTGGTACTGGCCAGCCTCAGCTTAATAATACATTGAAATTTTCGTCACTGAAAAATAAGTTTTTTTGGCCTGTTTAGTCTTCCATAGTTTTCGTCTCATCGAAAGAAAACGTAAACAGAGTCGATCTGAACTCTTCGGCGACGCGAAATATCTGGTTACATATATGAATAAGTGGAATTATTTGAAATTCAGGTACTTATATTATAATATTTTTGCATATTCTCTTAGAAAATCATCCTAAATCTTAGTTAGACAATAAATGAATAAATAAATTATTTCAAAAACCCTTTTTTTTTTTAAATATTTAAGTACGTTTTTTGTGCAAGACAAAAAATAACAATTGTTAACTTTTTGGGAAAATTTAACATTTAAAATTGAATTAAAAATAGTAGAAAAAGTTTTACATTATTCTGTTTTCTATATGATAAAATTCAGGGTTTTATCTTTCTGGAAAAAAAAAAGTTACTCAGAAATAATGGATTTTAATAAATGTAATTTAGTTTTAAAAAACAACAACAACTTGATTTTGCGGCCATTTTTGGCGGTGCCTAATATATATATAAATATATATATATATATATATATATATATATATATATATATATAATGTGTGAGCGTTTCGTTATAGAAGTTGAACAGGTTAAGCAATTCGGCCATTTTGTGGTACGCGCTCAAATTGTCCTAATTTTACTTTTAGTCATTGTCTTTTGTTTATCGCGGCAAAAACTAAATGATTCTATTTCACGTATCAACAATCATTTTGTGGCTTTGGCAATTGTTTAAATGACGAAATGTATTCGTTTAAATCATGACCTCTGGTGAAACAAACACTCAGGTCTACTAATGTTATCAAAATTCAAAAGAAGCATAAAACAACAGAAATGTTTAAAAATTTAGAAAATACCATTTATATGGCAGAAATAGATGGCGCCCGCTTGTATCTGTTTTGTCTCGCAAATAGGGTAAAATAAGAGCCAAGGTCGTTTTTTTTATCCGCAGAATTTAACACCTCAAAACGTGACACCAGGCAAGAGACAAAAATATTTGTAAGATCAAAACTCTATTATAAACGAGGACGTCTTAGATGACTGGAAATAAACCCATCGCTAGTGTGAAGTAAGAAGTTTTTTCTCTCTGATAGGTTCATAAAAATTGTCGTTTATAGATATAAGATTGAATCATATAGAGTTAATGCCGGCGTGCCCCGAGGATGTATACTTTCTTGCTGGTCTTTATAAATGCTCCCTTAAAAAAACGTTATAAGATCATTGACACAAATATCTATGACAACACTCGGGAGATCATTAATGATGGAAATAAATAAAGCCTTAACTCATAAGTTTTCAATGATAAGCTATTTTAATCAAAAGGCAATCATTAGAAGAGAATGCAATCACAGTTGTGACAAAATATCTAATAATTTTATTTATTTATAAATTGATTCCCTACGAACACAATTAATTCTGGATATTTTTATGACATTTTATGACATTTTATGGATATTTTATTTTAAATTGGCTTTAGAATTTAGTTACATCCCAATCACTCATCGAACTACATTGGTGATAATTTTTAGACCTTATTGAGTACGATTTCTCCAGACGTTTTGGCATTTTGAATTTTATGATAATCCAATCACATTTACGATGACATTCTCTCCATTACTGATATTATGAAATACGACCTCATTACTTATTTGATTTGTCACATTTTAACGAAATATTATTATACCACAATCAATTCACTGTTGAATTATTCACACTTGGATTCTAAATATTTCCTTTAACTGTACCGATTATTATTTCATTAAGTAATTTATTGACTAGTTAATTAGTTAATTGACTGATTTTTTAAAACTGTTATTCGATTAAAAATGCCTTTTATTACCTACAAAAAAGTTTTTACACATATTTTTTATATATATATTTTCAAATTGATTCCAACCAGTGATGGATTTTTTTTTTTTACTAATGTTTCTTTTCTGATGAAAATGTCTTTGAAGATCGATGGATTAAGGATTTGTCTTTACAATTTATTGCTTAATTTTTGAAACATAAATATTATAATCTATTCCATCTTATTTTTTCGCGTTATTTCATATATATACATATACATACATACATACATACATACATACATAAATACACACACACACACACACACACACACACACATATATATATATATATATATATATATATATATATATATAGGTGTGTGTGTGTGTGTGTCTCAAATACTTAATAAAAATAGTCTCTAGAATTTTTAAATGAAAGTCACATTCGTTATGCAAATTTTTCGTCCTTTCATTTAAAAATTCTAGAGACTATTTTTATTAAGTCTTTGAGACCTTCTTTTAGGACTTAATTTAGTCTCTATGTAATTTTCCCCGTTTATTTTTCGTGTTTTTTCCTCTCCCCGCCATATTGATGACTTTTTTTAATCGTATTTTCCTCGATTTAGCTTTGTTGAGCGAGGAACGAAACCTGGTTAGCTAACCTTTATTTTCATTTTTTTATTTTTAAATCATTAGGTTGATTGGTCTGTATTTATATATATATCCATACATGCACACACGCACATATATATATATATATATATAAAATTGTCACCAGAGCAAAGACGACATGATTACATTTCCGTTTGATGAAAACCGCTTATCATTCACTGATGAATCTCTGGTAAATAACTATATGTTTAAATGTATTTCTTTCATCGCATTAGCTAATTATTAAATTCTTTTCAGATGAAAGACATTTCGTACAAGTTCATAAATTTATATATCTATAAAAGTGAGAATGTGTGTGCGCGCGCGCGCGTGTGTGGTGCGCGCGTGTGTGTGAAGACACTTCTCAATCTATATTTTCAACGAATTTTTCATCTACAGACTTCGATAGACAGGGTATTCAGATATGTGGAAAAAATTTTACTCGGTTTTCATCCGGAAAAAAGGGCTGCTAAGGAGTCAAAATTGAAAAATTTGGTACATGCGGGGAATTCATAACATTTTTGTCTGTTTGTCAAGTGTTTCACGAATACTCATGCGTGAATCGTTCACATGAAAGATTAAGAATAAGTTAAGAATAATAGGTTTGAAAACACTTTTTAAAGATTATGTCAAGCTAGTCTAATGGCTGACGTACTTACTGTCTTTAGGTATTAGTTCCGATCTCAGCTCGAGTATTTTTGTTACTTAAAAGAAGTGAACTGTTGATAAAAAAACATAATATTCGTATGCACATGTCTCAGTTTCTTTCCCTTTTTTTTTCTTCATCTTTTAAAAAGAATTTGACGTTAAATTTAATACTTATGGTATTTTTGTTTATCTTGTATATAATAAAAGAGACGCATTTTTCCCCCTCTGAACGAAACTACCTAAGGTTGACGACAACAGATGGCACATAAAAATTAATTTGTTTACGTCATTAGCCAGTACATTATCTAACTATAGACCGCAATTACATATACATTATTTCGTTATGTTAAAAAATTACATTGTCCGAGGAGCGCCATGACCATCATCGTCCTAAACTAAAGAGGAAATAACTAAAATTACATCCTCACTTTAACCGTCTATTCTTACGACACCATAAAATTTATTCAATTTTATTCTTTAAAAAAGATAATTCATGAGTACGCCAAACAGAGATTTATAAAAAAAAAAAAAAATTAGTTTTGTTTTAAAATTGGAATTATTGACTTCAACTCCGTTGTTGGATATTAAAAACAATAAACACGGTTTTCAATATATAATTTCATGTTTATTCGCGAGATAAAGGTTGTGATTTTTTTTCGGTTTTATTTGTGTATTTTTCTTACGACCTGCCCAAGCGTAGTATAAACAAACCCAACCTCCCAATGTTAAAAACGGTTTTCGAAATAAACACCCCAACCTTCCTTGTGTTAAGACCGGCTTTCGAGGTTGGGAGGTGATTATTCCGAAAGCCCCGTTCGAAAAAAAAAAAAAAGAAAAAAAGAAAAGAAATCTTATTACTTATTTTTACGAGTTTTCTTTATTTTATTTATTTACTATTTGTTTTTACATTTCGTAATTTATTTACTATCTTTTTTTTACATTTCGTAATTTATTTACTATTTTTTTTTACATTTCGTAATTTATTTACTATTTTTTTTTACATTTCGTAATTTATTTACTATTTTTTTTTACATTTCGTAATTTATTTACTATTTTTTTTTACATTTCGTAATTTATTTACTATTTGTTTTTACATTTCGTAATTTATTTACTATCTTTTTTTTACATTTCGTAATTTATTTACTATTTTTTTTTACATTTCGTAATTTATTTACTATTTTTTTTTACATTTCGTAATTTATTTACTATTTTTTTTTACATTTCGTAATTTATTTACTATTTTGTTTTACATTTCGTAATTTATTTACTATTTTTTTTACATTTCGTAATTTATTTACTATCTTTTTTACATTTCGTAATTTATTTACTATTTTTTTTACATTTCGTAATTTATTTACTATTTGTTTTTTTACATTTCGTAATTTATTTACTATCTTTTTTTTACATTTCGTAATTTATTTACTATTTTTTTTTACATTTCGTAATTTATTTACTATTTTTTTTTACATTTCGTAATTTATTTACTATTTTTTTTTACATTTCGTAATTTATTTACTATTTTTTTTTACATTTCGTAATTTATTTACTATTTTTTTTTACATTTCGTAATTTATTTACTATTTTTTTTACATTTCGTAATTTATTTACTATTTTTTTTCTTACATTTCGTAATTTATTTACTATTTATTTTTTTACATTTCGTAATTTATTTACTATCTTTTTTTTTACATTTCGTAATTTATTTACTATTTTTTTTTACATTTCGTAATTTATTTACTATTTTTTTTTACATTTCGTAATTTATTTACTATTTTTTTTTACATTTCGTAATTTATTTACTATTTTTTTTTACATTTCGTAATTTATTTACTATTTTTTTTTACATTTCGTAATTTATTTACTATCTTTTTTACATTTCGTAATTTATTTACTATTTTTTTTACATTTCGTAATTTATTTACTATTTGTTTTTTTTACATTTCGTAATTTATTTACTATCTTTTTTTTTACATTTCGTAATTTATTTACTATTTTTTTTTACATTTCGTAATTTATTTACTATTTTTTTTTACATTTCGTAATTTATTTACTATTTTTTTTACATTTCGTAATTTATTTACTATTTTTTTTACATTTCGTAATTTATTTACTATTTTAAGGGGTTTTTTTCTGTAGAAATTTGTTTTCATTACAGAATGAAATAGTAATTTATTTACTATTTTTTTTCTTACATTTCGTAATTTATTTACTATTTATTTTTTACATTTCGTAATTTATTTACTATTTTTTTTCTTACATTTCGTAATTTATTTACTTCGGTTAAAGTTCCAGACACTCATAAAATAGAATTCATAATTATATTTATTTTTAGTAAGAGATATAACGATATAGTAATTCGCTTTTACTAAAATAGTATTACGGACCCACGAGATAAAACAATTGTTTCCTTTGGTTTTGTTTATTCATTAAAAATGTTTCAAAAGCTTTACATAATTTAATCACGTTATTATTGCACATATGAGGTTGTGATTTGTTTTTTATTTGGTTTTGTTTGTGTATGCAAAATTCTTTGTGTATTTTTACGACCTGCCCACAAGCGTAACCTCCCAATGTTAAGAACGGCTTTCGAAATAAACACCCCAACCTTTCTGTGTTAAGACCGGCTTTCGATGTTGTTGTTTTTTTTTGTTAATCCGATAGCCGTTCTTAACATGGGGATATTTTCTTTTTAAATTATACGTTGGCAGTGAGTGCTGAAATACTATTGTTTTTATTTACAAAGGCATTTTAATCTTCGGGTGGGGAAAGGGTGTTTTATCACTATTAGAAAAATTACCGTGAAGCTTGCTGCCATCATATGAATCTGAGAAGGCTGAAGCACAGGTCAGTTACTTAACACGTTTATTTAATAATGAATAAATATCGAAAATTACAGGATAATATGACTATTATTTTTTTTCTACATTTCTTAAACATGGATATGTCTACGGCTGCACAAATATGACAACATAGGAATAATTTTTGTCTCGCATTTACATTATTTTTGTATGCTGTAAAAAATTTGTAAAAATTATTAGCAGTTTATTTAAACCTTCTTCTTTTAAAAAAGTTTATTTAAACCTTCTTCTTTTAAAAAAGTTTATTTAAACCTTCTTCTTTTAAAAAAGTTTATTAAAACCTTCTTATTTTAAAAAGGTTTATTAAAACCTTCTTATTTTAAAAAAGTTAGGATGATAATATTAAATTACAGTTACATAGTGTTACATACGGCGGGGGGGGGAGCTGTGGCGAGGTATATATTATTATTACACTTATTAAAAAAAAATAAAACAACTGATTAGGCTATTTTGGCAGTACGCTTTAGTAATTTAATATTTGGCCAACAGTAAAAATAACAGCCTTATCTGAAATTTTTACGCGGGGGGGGGGGCTATGGTACCAACGCCAATTAACGGGTTCTGCTAGTAATAAATAAAAATTCTGCATTAATTAAAATATATTTATGCGTATTTTACGGCCGGGCAATGCCGGGCGGCCTGCTTGTACTTAATAAATGTTGTCTCAGTTTAATGACGTTTTTTCATGTTATAAGTTATAAAATCTTCTTCAATACTGAAACTATTAAACACTTGTTTGCAGTGTGTGTGTGTGTGTGTGTGTGTGTGTGTGTGTGTGTGTGTGTGTGTGTGTGTGTGTGTGTGTGTGTGTGTGTGTGTGTGTGTGTGTGTGTGTGTGTGAGAGAGAGAGAGAGAGAGAGAGAGAGAGAGAGAGAGAGAGAGAGAGAGAGAGAGAGAGAGAAATCCTGAACGTAAAAGTGTCAAGTCACCATTCTTTCACGTCAACGCGTTATAAATCAAAATGCTTCATGTCTGAGCGTGGGTTTGAATGAAGTTACGTCATAATTTAGGGAATGTATAGACGCTACGATTTGGTCGTTGAGGGCGTTTTCAGCTTTGCTCATCGACTTTTTTTTTTACGTCATTTAACTACGTAAGCGTCTCAAAGGTTAGATAAAATCAGCTGCAGTGAAATCAGAGTCAGTCTTTCCGCTTTTTACATTGTCAATGCCGGAAATTGCGATTATACTACGAAATTTCTAAGTTATAGTTATCTATCTATTTTTAAAAAATGAACTTTAGTAGATAACTCACTAAAATACGTCTAGTGTTACAAGATCAGGCCGTCCGAAGATATCGCCTTCCTGATCCAATGAATCAAACATTGATGTTATTGTTATTTTTATTTTCCTTTTTCAAAATTCAATCATGTTCTGCAAAACAAAAAATGAAAACAATTTTTCTCTACAAACCAAATCAAACCAAACGCCACGATTAAATATTTGACGATATAAACAAACATTTATTTTCCTAAAATTACTGCGTTCGAAATAAAATAACGTGAAAATTGGTTGATATGCTGTCTCTTGAATTGTAAGCCACGTTTAATTTCTGAAGAGTTTCTGATGGATAGCTATTTGTTGGGGATGGGGCATGCTACTTCAATTTTGAATTATGGCTAAGTAGTTTTACTTACTCTTGGTTCTTAGCATGCTTTACGTTCGTGAGAGAAAGAGAGAGAGAGAGAGAGAGAGAGAGAGAGAGAAGTAATAAAGGGTAAGGAAGAATATGTTTCTTGTTAAGATATCGCTTAGTGTTAGATCTTTTTATGTCATTGGTAGTAGACGACAAAATGGCGACTGTGGATCGAAAAAAAACTCTTGTCCCCTTTGTTGACTTACTACGAAACAATGGGCCCGTCTCTGCGTGTCACGAACCTCGGTTTGTGTGATTCCGTTTTTTTGTTGTTTTTTTTTTTTTCATTCTTTTGCTCCTCTCTCCAGTTTGATGTGCTTGTATCTTCACAAACTCCTCGTAGGGCTTTGGAGATATACCCACACAACAGATACATTATAAAATTATAATATCCAAAGTACTTGGATAAGTATATTTCATTTTGATTACAGGCAGACACAATATTATCACCTGTCTTCGCACTTGACCTCCATCAAAACAAAATACGACGTTTTACTTTATTTCCTGTACGAGGTGCCTTCAATAAGTCTCCAGACTTTTTTCGTATGAACACTTTTATTGATATTACGCGCATGAGACTCTAGTTTCCTTCGCAGTAATTTCTTACGACTGCAATCACATTCCTTGACACGGACAATAAAGTTCCCGACCCATCTCCCAAATTGTCAGGACGAGCAAGCCTCACCTCTGGACCTATTTCTCACACTAGTTCCTGAGAGTTATGTAACAAATGCCCATTGTCCGAGAATGCTGATCATGCTGTGATAATGATAGGCATGACTTTAAACTCTCGACCCTAAGTCGAAGAGACATGGTTGAAAACGACAAGATACTTCAATAAGGCTGACTGGAATGGCATCCGAGATCACATCAGAGATTCCCCATGGGCAAATATCTTTTCTCTTCCTGCGGAACAGTGCGCAAATGAGACCATTGAATGGTTTAAAGGAGCAATTAAAGCACATATTCCCACACGGAAGTTCCATAGCAAACACCACTCTCTGAAATGGTTTACTTCTACCTGTTTAGTTGTTCTACCAGCGCATCTGCCATAGCTCAAAGACAACTTGCATACCGCAGATGTATCCGAGATAAGTCCAGTACAAATAGACAAAAGTTTATAGAAGCTCGAAGTAATTGTAAGAAAGAAATGACAAAGTTCTCTCTGATTCTCTCTCCTTTGATCTTGAGCGCATGGTACAGTAGGGGAAGAGGTGGCTAGTCACTTTTAATGCATCTAAAACCAAGCTCCTATTTTTACATCATCAACGCTCTGATCACCATCTGGCATCAATTGTGATGGATGGCTCTCGTCTTGGGGAGGCTCCATGTTTTTACAAGCTTCTGGGTTTGACCTTTACTCCTGATCTGAAATGGAACACGTACATCAAGTCTGTTGCCAAGGTCGCTGGGAAGATGCTGTGATCCTTCTACCGCTCCAGAAGATATCTCACTACTGATGCAATTCTTTATCTGTATAAAAGTCAAGTACGTCCAAAAATGGAGTACTACTGCCACATCTGGGCAGGAGCTGCTAAAAACAGCCTATTCTGCCTTGACAGAGTACAAAATAGACTTCGTGGCTTAGTGGGGGATGTCCTTTTCTCTTCCCCGTCACCTCTCTCCCACAGAAGAGACGTTGCGAGCCTGTCTTTGTTTTATCGTTATTTCTATGGTAAATGCTCGTCGGAGCTCCAATCTCTGGCCCCTTCGCTAATCTTTCACGAAAAACACCCGTCTGGCTGAAACTACTGTCATTAATTTCCCCCACTCTTTATCTGTACCTAAATCAAAACGTAGATTCCATGAACAAAGCTTCTTTCTTAGAAGTGCACGACTCTGGAACTCTTTTCCGTTTACATGTTTTCCACCTGACTACAACTTGGATGTCTTCAAGTCCAACATAAACACATTCCTGAAAAACCGCCCCCTTAAGTAAGACACTTTATCAAATCTCCAATATTAATGATTACTACGATACTATCCCATTTATTACTGTACACGCAATAACCCTTATCCCCGAGTGGCCTCCGGGCCTTGATAAATGGTTACCACCATGTAAAAAAAAAAAAAAAATAGCGACAGCTAAGAGAAAATATACCAAATCCACCAAGAAACGTATTTAAGTGCAGAAATTAGGAACTCATAATTTCTGGAAAATCAATGTAGTAAATAATGAGCAATCAACAATTCCTCCACTACCCAACAATTATGAGGTTGTTTGCACGGCAAACCAAAAAAGCTAACATGCTTGCCAGCCGGTTTGCTTCAAGCTCTACATTTGACCGAGCAAAACATCCCCTCTATGATTTTTCTTTTGCGGACAAAAACTACACGAGATAATCTGAAAATCAACCCTCTCACACGATATCACAAAAAATTTAGACACCTCAAAAACATGTGAACTTGATCTCATCTCTGACGTACTATTAATAAAATGCTCCGCTGAGGTTTGCCCAGTTCTCTCCAAACTTATCAACAAATACCTTAACGAATCTTGCGTTCTTGACTGTTAGAAAACTGCTTTTGTGGTACCAGTTATAAGAATTTTAAGGAAAGAACTGACTCAATAAATGATCGCCTCATGAGTTCCTTCCCCTTTTTTGCCAAAATATTTGAATATATCATTAATTCAAAATATTTGAATATTTTTATAATATATGAATTAAGACAAGCCCGTTCTACTGCAGATATCCTAACTGTAATCTCTGAACGTATATACCATGCACTGGATAATGCAGGGGAGGAGAGGGCAGTAGCCCTAGATATATTTAAGGATTTTGATAGGGTATGACACGATCGTCTTCTCATGAAAGTCAGATCCTGTAGCATTACTGGACGAATACTTAACATAATTAAATCTTTCTTAAACAAGAGGAGAATCCAGGTTGTCCTCGATAGTCGTATGTCAAAATAATTTGATGTAAATACGGGCGTACCTCAGGGGTCATTACTTTTAGATCTTTATTATTCCTGATATTCATAAATGACCTCCCTGATAAAATTGTCTCTGAGATGGGCATATTCGCTGAAGACACTATGCTCTATAACAGGCACGAAGGTAAAACGAATGAACACTTATCAAAGGTAACACCTCCTGGAACACCTCTAGTCTATAGTAGAATAGGGATACAAATGGATTGTGACGTTCAATGCTGTCAAGACTAAGCTGGCTTTGATAATTACAAGAAACCTTCTCAACCATGAATAGCAATAGCTAAAGATACATTACCTAAAAGTACTTCGTTCAAACTCCCCGATATAACGTTCACAGGGAACATGAGTTGGAACAGATACATCGAGAGCATTGCCAAGACTGCTGCGAGGGAAGGGGGAGACTCTCTCTACCGTGCCAGAAATTATCTTACGCTTAAAAATATCCTGAACCTCTACAAAGCCATCACTCGCCCATGTGTAGAGTGTTGTTGTCACATTTGGGCTGGTGCATCTGCTACTAGTATCTCACTCCTAGGCAGGGTTCAGAAGAGAGTCGCCAACCTGATAGGCTTTGAACAGTCATCTAAGCTTCAGCCTTTGTCCTATCGACGAAATGTTCAATTTCTCTGCCAGTTTTACAAGAATTTTAATGTTGGATGCTCCAACTAACTACAATCACCTGTATCCGTTAACGCAAATACCCCGACAAACCCGACAAGCAGCAAAGTCCGACCCCTACACAGTAGAGATTCCCAGATGACAGATAACCTTCTATACTTTGGAATTCCCTTCCGAGTTCCCTGCTTCCCAGACTGTACGAAGATGCAAAAGTCCAAGATCACTTTGATGTCGGAGGTTACTATTAGCCCTCTCTCTCTCTCTCTCTCTCTCTCTCTGTCTGTCTTTCTCTCTCTCTCTCTCTCTCTTTCTCTCTCTCTCTCTCTCTATATATATATATATATATTCTTTATTTTTCTTCAAGTGTTATGATAATAACACCGTATTTTGTGATGTGGGTAAGATCAGTAAGGGGGTCGGGGACATGGTATATATTGCGCAAGAACTAAATTATACCCATACACTCCACCAGAACCAATTAAGACGATGTCGCTCGGACGACGCAAGCGACACACCACCGTTGGAAGAAGAACCAGTCGATTCGATTTTCGAGACATTGGATGCCCCCCCCCCCAATAAATACCAGAACCACAACGGTCTGTTCGGAAAAGTCAAGTCATCGATCCTCTAATGATTGATCCTTAACAAAATAAATATTAACAGCTTTTACAAAGAAAGAGCTTGGGAGAGAGTGTTAGGAGGCACCCGTACAGATTCTGATGACGTTATTTCCGGCAAGCAGGTTCTACTTTCCAGTCAGTCTAGACCCAAGACTCAGACGGAGAGAGTCGTAACATCACTTGTCTTTCAGTTGAGCGGAGTTATCACACAACTAACATACTTGTCTGGATTTTTGTTAACATATTCATTTCATTATTTCCGAGTCTTTTCGTTATTCCTTTCAACATGTACACCACGACTATATATATATATATATATATATATATATATATATATATATATATATATATATATATTCATCCACATACAGTACTGTTTCGCTGTTTCACAGCTCATCAGTACGGCTAGACACTATATATATATATATATATATATATATATATATATATATATTGTATTGGTAGTAATTATTTGTTTGTTAAGTGTGTCCACCAAAAGAGTGCACAGAGCCAAAATACGTGAATTTAGTTTACAAACAAATGGCTACACATAAGCATACATGTTTCAGCGAAAACCCAGTACGGGAATCGCTTCGTCAGGCCAAGGACATCTCTTGGCCTGACGAAGCGATTCCCGTACTGGGTTTTCGCTGAAACATGCATGCTTATGTGTAGCCATTTGTTTGTAAACTAAATTCACGTATATATATATATATATATATATATATATATATATATATATATATATATATATATATCACCTTTTATTTATACCAATTCTTTAATTTATGAAGCTCAATGTAACTACAGCGCATGCACAAAAATAAATGATAAAAGTGTATATATCAAATTTCAAAATGTCGACTATCTTACCGTCTTTATAGTCCCAAGAAATCATTGTAACACGTTGCTTAAAACTTTTCATATGCCGCTCGTGTATGTTTGAAAACGAAAAAAATAAATCTTTACATAAAAGAGAAATTTTACATATCAAGCTTAATTAATGTTCGATTGTTTGTTTTGTGACATATCTATCCTTTTCGAATTCAGTTATTTTTCTTAAAATAGTTTCTTATATATAATTTGATTGCCTTATAGATTCAAATATTTATGCATTAATTTTTATCGTTTACATATTTTGTAAAAAAAAATATGTAAAAGATATATTCACTTTTATTCATAGCATATTGACAGCTAATATCTCCATTTACGGTTAGAATGGACCTGGTAGTAATAACTAACCAGTGACTTTATATTCCTAGAAGCTTCCAAACTTTGACCTACCAACCATGGATTAATTATCCAGAACGAATTTATCTCTGTCTGCACTAAACATATTTTGATTATAGTCAGCTAATATAATTCCTAACTCCCGGTGTGACTGCTACCGGAAGCAATGACCAAGTAAATCAATTCCTTCGCTTTTTTTTTCTCTCACATCTATATCACCATGTACTATTTTTTTATTACGTTTTTTCGATCTTTCTTATTTTATTCAATAATCATTTTTTTTTTTATTATTACATTTTCACCCCAAACAAGGCATATTGCCACTTTGATGTAGGGGGCTACTATCAGGGACCTAAGTTCCAGGGGTACTATGTAGGGAGTTTAGCAGCAAGATGTCTGTTCACATTACACTTGAACTTCTGCATTTCAGTACAGTTGGGGAAACAGGACACCGGAAGAGAATTCCAAAGTCCTGCAGTTCTGGGGAAGAAGCTATTAGAGTAAAAGGCTTTCTTACATCTATGGATCTCAATTGTGTAGGGGTGGGAATTTGCTGCTTGTCGGGTTTATCGGGGGTATTTTCGTCGAGGGGGGCACATGTGCTTGTAGTTCGTCAGAGCATCCACCATTAAAATACCTGTAAAACAGGCAGAGGGATGCAAGATTTCGTCGGTGGCCCAGGGGCTGAAGTTTAGACGACAGTTCAGGATCTATTAGGTTGGCAGTCTTTTGGACTCTTTCCAGGAGTGAGAGACTAGTAGCAGATCTACCAGCCCGAATGTGACAGCAGTACTCTATACATGGGCGAATGGTTCCTTTGTAGAAGTATAGGATTCTTTCAGGTGTAAGTAACTTTCTAGCACGAAAGAGAGAGCCCACCTTCTTTAAGTTTCCAAACAGCAACCAGCAACTGTCAAACCAGTTAACGTCACCAAATACATGGATTTGGGCGCTAGTGTCAAGGGAGAGTGCTACATCCTGGCTGTCAGAGACATGATTGATTATATTACAGTCCTGGGTTGATGGAGAGCGATAAAGAAAATACAAGTAGCTAACGCTATGTTATAAAGTTAGTTTAAAGCACATGAAGGGCTGGTCACCTGATTCTAGACATAGGAAGAGTGTTACGAATATAGACTCCAAGTCCGTGCATGTGTCTGTCCGAGTCCTTACGACAAAGTGAAAGATAACCAGACATGTTAATGATGTTAGATGGGATGGCAGAGTGCAAATTAATTTCACTTAGTGCTAATATGTCCGGGGAGGTTGCTAGGAGAAATGATTCTACATCATCTAAGTTAGTTCTAAGTTCTCAGATATTTGTAAATGCAAGCCTCAAGGGAGGAGGCGAATTGTTTGAGTGTGTGTCTGGTTTGGAGTTTTTTTTTTAAATTGAGCTGTTATTTCATTTTATTTCATAGTTTTTCAGATCTAGGGTGAGCTGTTAGGCAAAACGGATATGCATAGCCACTATTATGCAACACGAGTAGACCATCAGCCAGCTTCTCATCCACAAGAATGTGGCCTCGGGAATGCTCACCAGAGATGAGTGCAGGGTCCCTTTCCATGCGCGACATGGCAATACAAACATCCCGATATTATACAACTGATGATAGAGCAGCCACTCTAAGCGCTACCGAAGAGTTAAGGCCCCTGTCCTGTCTGTCGGAAACAGTAACCAGCAACTGTCAAACCGGTACCCTCAAACCTGTCTGATAGGAGTGATCTAGTCCAATCATGTTAGCATGTATGGCAAACAAGCACCCCAAGATGCGCAGGTGTAGGGGAAGGGAACGAAAAGGGGTTTTCGATCTTATATTAATAAAGACTTATTGAACTTATTTTTATTTTTATTTTTTTAAGAATTATTGAAAAAACTTTTTGCGTTTCTTTTTTTTTTTTTTTTAATAATTATTGAAAACACTTTTTAAAATCTTTTAAAGCTATTATAACAATGTTATGTATTAGATACGTTTTTTTATTATGCTTGAAATTTTGTAAATTTGATGTCAATAATTCCATTTCTTATTTTGATTTCAATAATCTTATTTTCATACTTTCATAAAGATATATTTATTGTATAAATTCAAATAAAAACATTTATTTTAATATTAAAAATATTTTTATAGATTCAGAAACATATTTCTTATAAAATTTCGAATAAAATAAAACTATTTTTTAATTTTGTCATTAAAATGCAAATAAAGATTGCGTTATTTTCATTTGTATATTTTTGTTTATTTTTATTGTATATCTTTCAATAATGTCCTTTTCTTATATTTTATTTCAATAAGTCGCTTTAATATAGGATTACTGAAGAACAACGTAAATGAAGGAACTGATTTGCCCCGTCACCGCTTCTGGTGCAGCCACGCCGGAAGTTAGGAAGTGTGTTAGCTGACTATAACCCACATTTTTCTTCTTTTTTTTTACATAGGTGGCACCACTTATCAAGGCCGATCGGCCACTCAAGGATAAGGGTTAAAGAGTGTAGAGTAGTCAAAAGGACAATATAGTAATCGATAGTAATGGAAGTTCGGTAAATTTGTTAACTTAAGTGGAACGGCTCATTAGAAACTTGTTCACGTTGGACTTGAAGACAACCATATTATAGACAGCTGGAAAGCAGGAAAACGGAAGACAATTCCACAGCCGTGCAGTTCTAAGAAAGAAGCTTTGATCATGGAATCTATGTTTAGGTTTAGGCACAGATAAAGAGTGGGGGAAATTATTGATAATGTTTTCAGCTAGTCGAGTGTTTCTTGTGAAAGTTTGGCGAGGGGGGACCATAGATTGAAGCTCAGTCGAACACTTTCCATGAAAATAACGATAAAGCAGAGACAAACTCGCAACATCTCTTCTGTGAGATAGAGGTTGCAGCGAAGAGAAAAGGACATCTCCCACCAGGCCACAAAGTTTATTTTGAACCCTATCAAGGCAGGACAAGTCTTTTCTAGCAGCTCCTGCC
The DNA here is from genome assembly GCF_053919585.1 of Euprymna scolopes. Classification (NCBI taxonomy): domain Eukaryota; kingdom Metazoa; phylum Mollusca; class Cephalopoda; order Sepiida; family Sepiolidae; genus Euprymna; species Euprymna scolopes. The sequence goes on along the minus strand of NC_136486.1, from coordinate 178,972,855 downwards.
CAGATGTGGCAACAGTATTCCATTCTTGGACGTATCTGGCTCTTATATAGATAGAGAATTGCATCAGCAGTGAGATATCTACTGGATCGATAGAAGGATCCGACCATTTTTCCAGCGGCCTTGGCAACAGATTTGATGTACGTATTCCTATTAAGATCAGGAGTAAAGGTCAAACCCAGAAGCCTGTCAAAACTTGAGGCCTCCCCAAGATGAGAGCCATTCATTTTAATTGATGCCAGATGGGGATCAGAACGTTGATGATGTAAAGATAGAAGCTTGGTTTTCATTTAGTTTTGCTTATATTACATGAATAGAACTCCATGAAAAACGAAAAACTAACATCAATATAGAACAAAAATAATCCAAAAAGAACAAGTATCCCCTCCTTTCCTTGCATTCAATAGCCTCTATTGTTTGACTATGTTCATCACTAAAAGCGTACGTATGTTTGTCTTTCTTTTCTTGGCCAGCAGTAGATGTAATTAAGAGAAGCAGAGAACGAAAGAATGAAAGAAAATGGTATGAATATAAAAAAGGCAATTTAATTTCTGTCAGTTACGCCATGTTTGGCGACAAAAATTTGATTTGTTAATTTGGCATTTGATATCTGATTGTTCCATTGTTCTGTCAAATGCGAACGAATGCCTGTTGGACAGAAATATCACACACACACACACACACACACACACACACACACACACACACACACACACACACACACACACACACACACACAAAGACGTCATATTAAAGAGAGTAACAAATGTATTTTAACTAGCAGATTACCATCATCAGACTTATGCGGAATGAACAACAACGTGCCAAACCTTTACAGAATGGTGAGCGAAAATATAATATTCTATTTCGAATGATGCCATACTAATGATACAACAAAATGAAAAGTGAAAGGGTCCAATTTTATTTTAAAATTTATTATACACACGGACACTCGTATATATATCTATCTATATATCTATAAAAGTGAACGTGTCTGTGCGTCTGTGTGTCTGTCTGTCTGTGTGCCTGTGTACATTTCCCTACGCAATAGCTCTGTCAATTTTTAGTCTACAGACTCGGAATTTGCTATACAGGGTACTGAGATTTGGGAAAATCGATGTGATCGGGGTTTCGCCAGAAATTTCGCTGTTAAGGGGTCAAAGTTTAACGATTTGACCTTTGAGAACTGTACCAAACTCCTCGGACAATTTTGGATATAAACACTTGAACATTTAGATATAGGTTCCTTGGACATGGATCTAATTTATTAACTTAATTTTAGCCCAAAACAATAAATGTTAAGGGAGCATAATAGGGGCCAATGTTAAAAAAAATTGACCGCTTTTTTTTTTTATTTTCCTCAGCATACACCTCCAAACACCCGGGCAACGCCTGGCACCCATGCTAGTCTATCTATCTATCTATCTATCTATCTATCTATCTATCTATCTACAAAAGTGAACGTGTCTGTGTGTCTGTCTGTCTGTGTGTGTGTCTGTCTGTCTGTCTGTCTGTGTGTGTGTCTGTCTGTGTACATGTCCTTACGCAATAACTCTGTCAATTTTTAGTTTACAGGCTCGAAATTTGATATACATGGTAGTTAGATTTGGAAAAATCGATGTGATCGATTGTCGACCAGAAATTTGGTTGTTAAAGGGTCAAGGTTCAACGATATGACCTTTGAAAACTCTACCAAACTTCTCCGACAATTTTGAGTCTAAACACTTGAAATTTTAGATATAGATTCCTTGGACATGGATCTAACCTAATAACTTGATTTGAGCCCAAAACAAATAATATTAAGGGGTCATAATAAGGGGCAAAGTTAAAAAGATTGACCGTTTTTTTTGTTGTTTTTTTCTTTGCTCAGCATGCACCTCCAAAGACCCGGGTAACGCCGGGCACCCATGCTAGTCTATATATATATATAAAAGTGAACGTGTCTGTGTGTGTCTGTCTGTGTGTCTGTGTACATTTCCCTAAGCAATAAATTTTGTCAATTTTTAGTCTACCGACTTGAAATTTGATATCCAGAGTACTGAGATTTGGGAAAATCGCTGTGATCGGTTTTCGGCCAGAAATTTGGCTCTTAAGGGGTCAAAGTTTAACGATTTAACCTTTGAGAACTCTAATGAACTCCTCCGACATTTTTGGGTCTAGCCACTTGAAGTTTGGATATAGGTTCCTTGGACATGGATCTAACTTAATAACTTGATTTGAGCCTAAAAGAAAAACTGTTAAGGGGGCATACTCACACAAATTTAATATACGAAAGTATAGATTTATGCGTAAACTTTAAGTATTTACTTCAAAAGTGCTCAATACGTAGGTAGAGCTAGTTAGTAATTTATAAAATATATATGGCGATTAAGCTACACTGAATATTCTGCGTTTCATCCACTGTAGGATTCGTCAGGCTTATGCGAGAATTTTGTGGTTGCTTCTTGTTTTAATATATGTTGAGGATTTCTAGTTAGCCAATCAGCTTTCTAGTATCCACCGCGCCCCCTCCTATCAGCCAATGGGCATGCCTTTTATCGAACAAAGGATCTGTTTTAGAACTAGGTTAGTGGTTTAAGGTGGATCTTTCCCTCCTTTTTTATATATATATATATGAATATACCTATGTGTATTTTTTTTATATATATGAATATACCTATGTGTGCACACACATGCACACATATATACATATATATATATACATATATGTGTGATCGTTTATGTATATTCATGTTTATTTAATTTATTTATTTGTTTGTTTTCTAATATTATTGTTAGTTTTAAAGCTATTTTGTATCGCTATCCTAGAGTAAGTTTTATTTTGTGAACACAGTTGTTTGCTATTTCTCGTCTACAGTTTAATAGATTTTGAGGTTTTTTAAAGTACAGGATAGCAAATTTTTCATGGAGGCATAATTTACACGGGTCGTCTAAATGTCTGCACGTGGTAGCTTGTCTCATTATTTTCCATTCGACTACCGGCGAATGTCCTCTTTCTTTGAGTTCCCAGTATTTATTGGCTAGTGTTGTTTTTATACGGCGTTTTTTTTATGTTTGAAGGTGCTTTTGTGGTCATAGTATCGGGTTTTAAAATCTAAGGAAGTCATGCCTATGTAATATTTCTTGTTATTCGGGTTTTCTTTCGCAAATATTGTTGCCTGTATATACTAGACTTTTTGTTAGACATTTATTTTGGACTGGGCAAATTGTGCGGTGTCTACAATTGCATTTATCTTGTTCGTTATTAGTTTTATAATTTGTTGTATGGTTGTTCTTGTTCGGGGTTGGTTTGTTATTATTATTATTATTATTATTATTATTATTATTATTATTATTATTATTATTATTATTATTTCTGCTAGTGTTGGTTTTATTTCTGTCATGGTGTCTACTTTTTTATTGTTTATTTTGGTGTTGTTTACATTGTTTTCATTTAGTATTTTGTTATTATGTGCTTTAATTATCATCTATAAATTTTCGCAACAACTGTAAGATAACTTCAAGGTATTTTTATTGAAGATTTTGTGTAAGGGGTTGGTTGCGGGAAAGTGTTTTTGAATAAGATCTAGAAATTTCTTGCCAAGTTTTGTTTTTAACATTTGATTGTATGGGACCGTATACCAAATTATAGTTCTTTTTCTTCTATTTTTAATTTTATTATAGCTGTTGGTGTTTTGTTGCTTATATTTGATATCGATATTTTTGTATCCACTATCTTTTAGGGCTGTTTCGTAGATATTGCTTGACCTGTTAAATGCATTTTCATCGCTTGAGTTATTACTAAGTCTACTTACGATCGAGTTAGGAATGTGTTTTATAATTGATGGTGGGTGGTTGGACTTAGGGTTTACGTAAATTGGAGTAGCGTTATCTTTTAAGTATGGTTCATATGTGTTTTTATCTAAGTTTAACGTGAGGTCCAGGAAGTTTGCAATTGTAGACACCGCACAATTTGCCCAGTCCAAAATAAATGTCTAACAAAAAGTCTAGTTTATCAAGCAACAATATTTGCGAAAGAAAACCCGAATAACAAGAAATATTACATAGGCATGACCTCCTTAGATTTTAAAACCCGATACTATGACCACAAAAGCACCTTCAAAAATAAAAAAACACCGTATAAAAACAACACTAGCGAATAAATACTGGGAACTCAAAGAAAGAGGACATTCGCCGGTCGTCGAATGGAAAATAATGAGACAAGCTACCACGTGCAGACATTTAGACGACCCATGTAAATTATGCCTCCATGAAAAATTTGCTATCCTGTACTTTAAAGAACCTCAAAATCTATTAAACTGTAGACGAGAAATAGCAAACAACTGTGTTCACAAAATAAAACTTACTCTATGATAGCGATACAAAATAGCTTTAAAACTAACAATAACAATAGAAAACAAACAAATAAATAAATTAAATAAACATGAATATACATAAACGATCACACATATATGTATATATATATGTATATATGTGTGCATGTGTGTGTGTACACATAGGTATATTCATATATATATATATATATATAAAAAAAGGAGGGTAAGATCCACCTTAAACCACTAACCTAGTTCTAAAACAGATCCGTTGTTCGATAAAATGCATGCCCATTGGCTGATAGGAGGGGGCGCAGTGGATACTAGAAAGCTGATTGGCTAACTAGAAATCCTCAACATATATAAAAACAAGAAGCAACCACAAAATTCTCGCATAAGCCTGACGAATCCTACAGTGGATGAAACGCAGAATATTCAGTGTAGCTTAATCGCCATATATATTTTATAAATTACTATATATATATATATATATATATATATATATATATATATATGTTGTCTGGCTGTAGAAATATTTTCTCTCGCGCATTCTGAAATATATATATGTATGTGTCTGTGTATGTGTGTGCGTGTGTCTGTGTGTATGTGTTGATATACAGAGTACTGAGATTTGGGAAAATCGATGTGATCGGTTTTCGGCCAGAAAGACGCCCCTCCATGGGATTCATGGACTATCTCATGACGTCACTTCCTCTGGTGACTTCACTTCCGGTAACGAGTACCGGTGTCCGCCAGTCAGAAATTGGTACGCGGCTAAGCACATCGTGTGTAAACGCCCAACAGTTTAGGAATGGTATTGTCCAACACGCCTTGCCTGTAATATATGTGAATACATGTTTGTTTCTAAGAGTCCTGTATTCCTTTCGTTTTATTACCATTTAACACCATAACAAACTGGTAACGAACGGATTCGACCTTCACACGGGTTAACTCCACAAAAAAGGGGGAAAAAATGAAATTAATTTGACTTCAAAAGAACTTCGGATTTAAAAGCTAAGAATTCGGCTGCCAATTACTTTCTAAAAACAAAATTCTAAAACAAACAAAAAAAAAAAAAGAAAGAAACGAAGGTAAGGCAAAACTCTCGACTCAATTTTAGGTAATCTTTTTGTCTCTTTATATAAATTGAAAAGAACTGTACCAAACGCATTTTGTTAATGCCGTAAAAATAAATTTGGTTGCTTATTGAAAAAAAAAGAGAAAAATGTTGACTCTAATTCACCGCGAAACAATTCTAATTGTAACTTGCCTACTGTTCATTCTTATACAAAGTCGGACATTTTTCAAATGAAGAGAAAAGTTGTTTTTTTTGCTTTGTCTTTTTTGCTGCTAACTTTATGTAAATTTTTTACGGAAGAAAAATGTTTTTCCCCTTTCTTTTTACTTGGACTAAAGTAGTATTGAAATGAAAGACTTTTTCATTGAGTGTAATTTTCTGAAATATTCTATTTTTAACTATTTGTTCTAAAGAGTAAAAAAAATTTTTTCTTCTCGTGGGGACAATCCCCCCACACACACACATAAAAAACCTAGCCAGTTTGGTTAACTTCCGGACAATTCCACGATTATTTTTATTCTTTTGCAGCTGTATTGTATCACAGTATATATATTTTTTTGTTTTTTATTTTGCAAGTAAAATTTTTTTGTCGAATCTCATATTGGGTTATCTCTAAGGTTTTTACCAAGAAGCAAGGGATACATTGCTCCCTGCTCGAGCGCACACACTCAAGGAAAGGACGTTGTCTTTTTTTTTAATTATTATTTTATCTCTCTTCTCCAGTCCAAAACGGAAATAATTTTTTTTCTCGTGAACTTGGAAAAGCCATTAAAGACAGAGGAGGTTAAAGCAGTATTAATACAGCTAATAAAAGCTCAGATGGATCAGTAGCAGAAAGCTGACGAAAATTTAAAAGAACATGATAAACAGCTCCAGTTACAATTTTAAGAGAGGTAATAAGCGTTGGAGGAAAGAATTCTACTCCAACAACAGAGACAAGAAGAGTTATTGTTAAAAATATTCGAAAGAATGGATAACAGGGACGACCGCTTTGCTTTTTCCCAAAATTACAATATGGAACACTATAGAAACGTTTAACTGCCAACCAGAGTTTGATGGGACGTTTGATGCTTTCTATTGGAGATATGAGGACCTATTCATCATGGACTGTCAAGAGTGGAGCAACGCTAAAAAAGTTCGCCTACTTTTGAGGAAATTAGGGACCATAGAACATAGCAAGTTTGTGGATTATATTCTCCCCAGGAAGACGAGTGAATTGAAATTCTCTGAAGGGGACAAACTTTTATCCGAACTGTTCTGCCCAAATACTACACTCTCTCATAAAAGATAGAAGTATTATTATTAAAAATGTTCGATGGAACGGAACACAAGGGCAACAGCTTTTCTTTTTCCCAATGTACAATATGGAACGCTATAGAAACATTCAACTACCAACCGGAGTTGGATATGACGTTTGATGCTTTCTATCGGAGGTATGAGGACCTATTCATCATGGACTGTAAACAGTGGAGCAACGCTAAAAAAGTTCGCCTACTCTTGAGTAAATTAGGGACCACAGAACATAGAAAATTTGTGGATTATATTCTCTCCATGAAGGCGAGTGAATTAGAACTTTATGAAGCGGTCAAACTTTTATCCAAACTGTTCAACAACAATACTACGCTCTTTCATAAAAGCTGGAAGTGCTTGAACCTGCAAAAAAAGTAACGACGACGACGACGACGACGATTACCTGACCTTCACGTCCATGGTAAAAACACACTGCGATGATTTCCGTCTGTCTGACTTATCTGCAGATTACTTCAAATATTTAATTTTTGCACAGGGCCTAGTCTAATCCAAAAACGCTGAGATTAGACGACATGCTCTCTCTAAACTTGAGAGCGAACAGGGCCTCACCCTCCAGAAGTGGGCCGAGGATTGTCAATAGGTAGTCTGCGTAAGGAACAGCTCGAGACACGTCGAGGAGTCAGGCGCAACATTCATTAGAAGCACGACTTTCAGACTGGAAAAATATTCACCCTGAAAAAGCAACGCTGGAAGTAAGAAAACTTAGGTTATACCTAATAATTACCACCCAGTCATAAGACCTGGATCCCCTACAAGCCTGTGCTATCGCTGCGGCGGGAAACATTGGTCGAGTCAATATTTTTACAAAGATAAATACTGCAACACATGTGACAGGAAGGGCCACAAAGCGATCCAGTGTGGGAAGAACAAGGGCAAGAACAGCGTCCGACAGACTAGATCAAACTTGGATTCGGAGAAGAACCGGCGCAAATATGTAACAGTTAACATCGCAAATAAAACTGTGCATCTACACTTGGTTCCAGAACAAACCTGTCCATCAATAACCTTAAGACGTAGGAAAGGCTAAGAAAACCAACCATGTGGAAGACGAACAAATCAGCTCGAGCTGTGACAGACGATAAAGTGGAATTTGAGGGAGAGCTCACACTCCCGGTGACCTTAAATGGTGTTACTAAAAAAGTGAAAGTGTATGTACATAGGACATTCAAAAACCTGATACCATTGAAAAGGGATCCATAGGAAGATTCCATCATTGTCACTATTCTGACGGACGGAGAAATAAAATCGATGGTGGGCAACGCAATCAGAGAACTCCCGGTGTCTCTACCGGAGATTAAAAGGGAAGCAAACAAGGATAGGGCAATGTTCCGGAAGTATTTTCGCTTTGCGATAAGGTTTTACTATATGGCGAAAGACTGGTGATTCCCAAATGTCTCCAAAAACGAATTTTACGGGATTTTCACACAGGACATCCCGGGATAAATTATATGACGAGTTTGATGAGGAGCTATGTCTACTGGGCTAAAATGGACAAGGACATCAATGAGAAGATAGACTCGTGCACAGGCTGTGCCTTTGAGGCTAAATAATCACCTACTACATCGATTTTGCGGGTCCGCTCGAGGACAATTATTACTTAATCGTAGTCGATAGTTTCACCAAGTGACCTGAGGTATTGAGGTGCAGAAGACCAACAACTGGAACGACTATAAATTTCTTACATGAACTGTTCACACGTTTTGGTGTAGTCGATTGCATCATAAGTGATAATAGAACCCAGTTTACGTCTGCTGAGTTCAAAGGTTTTTGCCACACTTTCCAAATTAATCATATCACCACTCCCTAATACCATCCGAGTTCGAATTGGCAAGCGAAACGCTTTGTGGACACTCTTAAAAGAGCACTGAAGAAGGCACAAGGGACCCCAACGGATGAAGCACTTCAACAATTCCTACACGTGTATAGGATTACACCCAACCCAAACACACCAACAACAGTTGCGCGGAAAGTGAGATCTATTTTCGACAAGCTCTTACCCTAACCCTAACCCTAACCCTAACCCAAACAGTCAAGGCCACTAGTGATCACTTGTGTACCCAGTAAACGTTTCATGTCAGGCGAAAGAGTGTTTTTCAACAGTTATAAAAATAACACATCATCCTGGGAAGTGGGTACAATTACTAAGAGAGTCGGTATGGTATATATCGTCCAAGGACCAATATATACCCACAAACGTCACCAGAACCAACTAAGAAGATGTCGATCAGTTGAAACCTGCAACAGTCCACCATTGGAAGATCAGCCGATAGACACTGTCTTCAAAACTTTTGAACAGCCTCAACCAACACCTGAACAACGGCGGTCGTTCCGTAAGAGAAAGTTTACCAATCCATTAATGGTAAACCCTAAAAGGAAGAGGTACTGACAGCTTTTACAAAAAAAATATTGGGGGTGGGAGATACCCCTCCATGGGATTAATGAACCATCTCATGACGTCACTTCCTCTGGTGACGTCACTTCCGGTAACGAGTACTGGTGCCCAGTGGTATTCGGCTAAGCAGGTCGTGTGCAAACCCCCCACAGTTGAGGAATGGTATTGCTCACCCCGCATTGTCTGTAATATATGTGAATACATGTTTGTCTCTAGGAGTCTTGCGTTCCTTTCGTTTTTATTACCATTTAACACTGTAACAGTAAAAAATTTGAATATTTTCCGACAGGGTAAACGTTTCTTAATTTTTTTTTACATAGGCATCACCACTTATCAAGGCCCAGAGACCATTCGAGGATAAGGGTTAAGTGTGTACAGTAGTCAATTGGACAATATAGTAATCGTTAGTCATTAAATTTTTAAACTTAAGTGGAATGGCTCATCAAGAACTTGTTTACATTGGACTTGAAGACAATCGGATTGTAGTCAGCTGGAAATCAGGAAAACGGAAGACAGTTCCACAGGCGTGCAGTTCTAAGAAAGAAGCTTTTTTCATGGAATCTGCATTTAGATGTAGGCACAGATAAAGAGGAAATTACTGATAGTGGTTTTAGGTAGACGAGTGTTTCGTGGTCCATCAAATTGTTTTTAATTTAAAATTATAGCTGCTTTATATCATTTCTGCCATATACATACATACATACATACATACATACATACATACATACATAGATACATACATACATAAATACATACATAGATTGACACTATCAGAAATACGCCACAGTCAGGTGTGCTAAAAATAGCAACGACTGTTTCCAAACAACAAAGAGAAAAAGCACAAAACTTCATCTTTCATAAACTAAACAGAAACAAAAGAATTATTATTTCAAACCTAAATTAATATATATATATATATATATATATATATATATTTTTTTTTTTTTTTTTTTTTACACAGTGATCACCACTTATCAAGGCCCGGAAGCCACTCAGGGATAAGGGTTATTGCAAGTACATTACGTTAGTGAGATGATTTTATGAAGTGTTTAATAAGGGGGGGCGGTTCATTAGGAATTTGTTAACATTAGACTTGAAGACATCCAAGTTGTAGTCCGGAGGGAAGCAGGCAGACGGAACAGAGTTCCACAGGCGTGCAGTTCTAAGAAAGAAGCTTTGCTCATGAAATCCGCGTTTTGATTTAGGCACAGATATAGAGTGGGGAAAATTTTTCACAGTGGATTCAGCTAGACGGGTGTTTTTCGTGAAAGATTGGCGAGGGGGGACCAGGGATTGGAGTTCAGACGAGCACCTGCCATGAAAATAACGATAAAACAAGGATAGGCTCGCAACGTCTCTTCTGTGGGAGAGGGGTTGCAGGGTAGAGAAAAGGGCATCCCCCACTAAACCACAAAGTCTATTTTGTACTCTGTCAAGCATGATAGGCTGTTTTTGGCAGCTCCTGCCCAGATATGGCAACAGTATTCCATCCTTGGCCGTACTTGGCTTTTATATAGATAGAGAATTGCATCAGTAGTGAGATATCTTCTGGAGTGGTAGAAGGATCCCACCATCTTTCCAGCGACCTTGGCAACAGACTTGATGTACGTGTTCCATTTCAGATCAGGAGTAAAGGTCAAACCCAGAAGCTTGTCAAAACACGGGGCCTCACCCAGACGAGAGCCATCCATCACAATTGATGCCAGCTGGGGACCAGAGCGTTGATGATGTAAGGATAGGAGTTTGGTTTTGGATGCATTAAAGGTAACTAGCCACATCTTCCTCCACTGAACCACGCGCTCGAGATCAGAGGAGAGAGAATCCGAGAGAACTTCGTCATTTACAGCCTTTGATGTGTTGCCGTAGATGGTCGTGTCATCAGCATAGATGTCAACGAATGATTTAAGTATGTGTTTAGGGAGGTCATTGATGTAGATCAGGAAGAGAGTTGGGCCCAGTATTGACCCCTGAGGGACTCCAGCATTTATATTGCAGGCCTCCGATTTTTGTCCATCTACCACTACTCTTATGAGCCTATTGGAGAGAAATGATTTAATGATTGAGAAAACATTTCCAGTTATACCGTAGCTGGAAATCTTGTGAAGTAGACCCTTATGCCATACTTTGTCAAAGGCCTTTGATATGTCAAGAGCAATTTCCCTAGAAATGAAGCCTTTGTCAAGAGATTCACTAATCCTGTGGGATATAACCGTCAGCACATCTGCGGTAGATCTTGCAGAGCGGAAACCATATTGTGTGTCACTAAGAAGGTTATTCCTGCTGAGGTGGTTGACTATTTCTCTATTTAATATTGATTCCATCAACTTACTCATAACACAGAGAAGACTTATTGGTCTGTACTGAGAGGGAGATGACTTATAAGCTGAATTCTTAAATACAGGGTAAACTGATGAGGTCTTCCAGGGGGTCGGAAAGCACTTCTCCTTAAGGCAATGCTTAAATAGTTTCGTAAGTATGGGAGCAAGTTCTGGTTGAAGCTTTTTTAACACTATAATTGGGATGCCATCAGGGCCAGTTGCTTTACTGGAATCTAGGTTTTTTATTAGCTTGGCGACCTCATGCACGGATATTTGTATGTTACCTAGCTTGTTCTGTGTTATAGGAGGAAATATGGGAAGTTGATGGCCTTCGTCGCATAGGGTAGAATTAGCTGCAAAGTTCTTTGCAAATAGTTTGGCCTTGTCTGACGCTGACGAGATAACCTCTGGTCTATTGATAATGGTTGGGATAGAACGCACACTTCTGTTCAGGATCCTATTTGCTATTTGCCAAAACTGGTGGGAACCAAGCCGCTGATCAGCTACCTTGGATTTAACAGACTGGGTATATAGCTCTCTTACATTTTTTATTACTCTTTTGCAGTGGTTGCTGGCAGTCCTGAAAGCAGCTTTAGTGTCAGTGCATCTATTACGTTGGTAGCTATGGAAAAAATGATTTCTGTGCGCGATAGCAGCAGCACATTCTGGGGAGAACCATGGCTGGCTGTAAGGTTTTTGTTGAAATTTTATAGATGGTATGAATTGGTCTATGCCTACAATTAACCATTCGGTCCGATCTGATACTATAGAGGACACATCCTTTTTAAACATGGAGTGCAGAGGTAAATCAGATATGAATGTACGGAAGCTATCCCAGTCAGCCATAGAGTATCGGTATACAGTACGGTGGAGGGGTACGTCTGATGGCTTCTTACATTTCGTTTTTATCTTAACTGATACGACGGAGTGGTCGGAGGATCCTAGAGGAGAATGAACGGTACATGAACATAGCTCAGGGGAAGTTGAGAGAAAAAGGTCTAGGAGGCTTGCATATTGATTGGGTGTATCGGGCACACGGGTGGGTTCACGAACAATCTGAGTGAGGTCATAAGCAATGGCAAAATCATGACAAAACCTCCCCTCATCATCTGTCTTATTTGAATGGGTCAGCCATTCCACGTTATGGACGTTGAAGTCACCACAGATGTGGATGTTAGCCGAGGGATGTGAAGACAGTATGTGGTCTATTTTCTCAGATATGCTCTTAAAGATAGTAACTCCGCTGTTGTGGGGCCTATAGAGGGCAAATATAAATGCAGTGGTGTTAGCAAGATCAACCCTGAAGCACATATAGGGTAAATTAGGATCTTCTCTAGAGATATCCTTGCCACATGGGAAGCCATCCTTAATGTAGGCACATATTCCATGCCATTGGCGATCTTGGGAGTCAGATTTAGCTGTTAAATTGGAGTATCCATTAATTATGAACTCATCTAGGGAAGTGGTCGGCCCTATTCCAGTTTCACATAGAAATAATATGTTCGGTTTCGTCTCCTGTAATTGGGTTTCAACCTCTGGAAGGTTGGAACGTAGATCTCTGATAGTGGAGAAGGAGACCTGGTAGTAGGGGTCTACGCTGGAAGATGGGGTTCTAGGTTTAATCGAGTTTTTATTCTGGAGATATTTCATGTTGAGGTTTGGGGATTTGTGGAATAGGTCGGCATACTTGGTTAGAGCAGTACAGAGAGGGAAAGTAAGAGAGAAAAAGACAGGAAAATTTTTTATTTTTATTTTAAGCACACGAAAAGGTAAAGCCGTAACAATTACCCACTAGTATGGCATCGAGAGGCCCCATCAGAGACTACTGCATGGTCCAGATCCACTCACCAAATGGCAATACAGCAGTCTCAGTACTTTGCGCCTGCTGATAGGACAGCCTCCTTAGTGGTTAATCCAAGGTTCGGGTCCCTGACTATCAGGCGGATAACGTCAGCCCAGACAAAACGTTTACCTCCAGCACCCTTACTAGTGACATGGCAACAAGGAAAGACAAAGACAGAAAAATATCCAACATCTCAGATTACTGGTCACCAAGTAGTACCGACCTTTAAGCAGCTTTTTCTTCACCCTTTGTCAGAAACATCACTCATTGAATGAGGACTGAATGACAAAATAGGAGAAGCGAGAGTTACTGGAGCTGCCGATAACACATCCACTGTATTATGTATATATATATATATATATATAGTTGAAAAACACCGAAGACAGTTTTAACTGCAAATAATATGGCGTGAAAGCGATTATAGTCATTCGTTGTTTAGCGACACCATCATTTGTCGTAGGTCCTGTTTTATCAACGTCTGTACACATAAAAAAACTAAGCGTTTTTGAAATATTTTATTTTTGCAAAGTTCAAATCTTATCTACACGATTAATCATCAGAAATGAACAAAAATCAACTCTATCTTGCAATGCATGTGCTCTTTACAAGCGCCATATGACACGGTTTCAAAAATATTACTGAGAAGAAACTCGTCATATGTATGTTATGTCTATAATTAATTTTTTTTTTTTTTCATCTTTTTCACGCCAAACAAAGCATATTTCCATTTGGCCGTAAAGGGTTAATATTTGGGATCGTGTCTAACAGGGGACTGTAGGGAGTTGATCAACAAGATATGTGCTCACATTAAACTTAAACTTCTGTAGACTAGTACAGTCAACGACAGAGAAAACAGGGAGGGAGTTCCAAAGTCTAGCAGTTAGAGGGAGAATATTATAATAAAAGAGTTTCCGGTATCTAGAGATTTCAATGAAAGGGTGAGATTTTTCTGCTTGTTAGTTGGAAATATACACCTCGAGGGGCACAAGTGCTATGAGGTTATCAGAACCAATTCCCATTAAAGTACCTATAAAAAAAGCACAGGGATACAATATAGAGACGATGGGACAGAGGCTGGAGCTTGTCTGACAGTGCGGGCCATATTAGACTTGGGACTCTTCTTTCGACTTTGTATAAGAGTGAGATGTGGCAACAATACTTAATTATCTACTTCTCCACGAGGCCTGGTTGTGACACAAGGTCGAGTTTATGGGCATTTACGTCCGGTAAAGATTACATAAACAATTGACTCATAAAATCGAAGAAATTACTTTACATTTAAAATGTATGCCAAGAATGCAATTTGTATGTATCCATTTTTCTATGCAACACATCAGTAATTTTTTTATTCATTGGAAAAAGAAACATTTAAAATGAACTTATTGTAAATGTTATGTGAAAATAATGTTTTACGAAGGTTTTCTTTATTATGATAATAAAAAAATTAATAATATAGTATTTGCTTTACTTCTTATTTTGTGTTAAGAAGGTCAAGCTGTAATTAACACAATTATTTCAATGGGAGGTGTTACAACTGAAAGCAAATTGGCAAGTGAGACTTGGGAAAACAGCAATGATATCATTAACATATCTTTACTTTCTAGATTTCTGAACGTAAACGCACACACAAATAGTTAAGACGTGCCTGCAAATTTAACCGGAGAAAATAAAATAAAGCATCTTGTGTGTAAACAAAAGCCCCAAACTGAAAAAAGCGAAATTATAGTAAAATAAATCATGTAACGTTGCTGGTTGTTTCAAATAAAAAGAATTTAGCGCAGTCACAAAAACTCAGTAATTAGTCACACAGAAAATGATGACACACACACACACACACACACACACACACACACATTTCTTATAATATATATCAATCCTTATTTAAGAAGCTCAATGTAATTACAAAGCAATATAGAGAATAAATGACAAAAAATTATATTCCAAAATTCATGATGTTGACCATCTTATAATTTATTCCTTTAATTCAGTTGACATACAATTCCTGACAGTATCTGTGTTGTAGTGCAATTGATTGTTACTATTTCTTCTGATGAGTTAAGAGCATAATAGATTCACTGATTGATATAATAATTAAGTGATTGATTTTGTGCTACGAAACAAATACTGTCAAGAATTGTATAAGTCAACGGAACTAAAGGAATAAATTATAAGATCGTCAACATCATGAATTTTGGAATATAACTTTTTGTTATTATATATATATATATATATATATATATATATATAGTGCCGGTAAAAAGAAAGTCCGTACTTGTAAGTTTTTCAAAAACTGCAAATTTAAGCTAAATTTAATGTAACTGTTTAAACAATCTATATCTCATTTGATTCAACCTATATCTCATTTGATTCGCCTTTTATTCCTCTATAATTTTACCTGTTCATATTTGACTTTTAATTGAAATATTCTAGTGTTCACGTCAATTTAAAAGAAAAACTTCAAATTGAGGAGGCAAAAAGAAATCTACAGCAACAAAGTCGCTTAAAACCAGCTTAAATTATAGACCCTAAATCTGTTTAAAATATCCATCAACAGGCAACAAAGTATCTCTAATCGTTGTTGTTGTTGTTCCAGGTTATACAACGTAACATGAAGTCCAAATGCTACGACTTTTTCCTAGTGATCGCCAGAAGCTCATTAATCTCCACCTTTCTGGTTTATCCAATCAAGAAATCGGCCGCAGATTGAAATGTGACGAGAAAACGGTACAAAACACTGCGTGATGCCCCAAATCTGGTTGTACTAGAGTTACTTCTAACAGAGACGACAATGCTATCAAGATCCGCAACCTAAGAAACAGATTTGAAAGGGTTCCCCAAATCCAACAATAGTGCAATCTTGTTAATAAGTGCTCTCTTTCTACTGTCAAGAACAGATTAAAGAAATTTAATTTGCGAGGATATATTGCAAGACGCAAGACAATGATTTCTGTAAAGTACAGAAAGCATCGTCTGGATTTCGTCAAATGCAATGAAAATCATGACTCTTCATATTGGTCAAAAGTGCTTTTTAGCGACGAAAACAAGTTCAATAGGCTAGGCAGTGATGGTAGGCAGTATGTCCGTCGGAGGAAAGACAAAGAATTTTATCCTAGGTGCTCAGTTTCAACGCTGCAAGTGGTGGAGGTTCAGTTTTGGTGTGGGGTATTATTAGTACCAATGGTCCAGGGCCTATAGTTCGTTTGCAAGGTCGAATTAATTCGACCAAGTACATTTAATATGTTGACTGAGCATTTTCTACCCTACTTTGGTCGGAATTTGGATGGTAATCCCATCTTAATGCAGGATAATGCTCCCTTCACACAGCTGGCAATGTCAAGAGGTTCCTGGAAGAGAATGATATTCCGTGTTTGAATTGGCCTGCACAATCTCCAGACCTAAATCCTATCAAAAACGTATGGCATTACATCAAGCAATAGCTACGCAATGAAAAAAATTTCAAATTTGGAAAAACTTTGGACAAAAATTAAAGAAAAGTAGGATGCCCATTCCCCGGAGTATTGTTGCAGTCTAATTCAAGGAATTCTTAAAAGATTACAGGCTGTCAAATTACAGAAGGCCTATGCTACTAAATATTAACTAGTTCATTGTGTTCGTGTTGTATTTGTGTTGCATTAATGTTCTAAATTACATTTAAATAACAATTTTCCATTGTGCAGACTTTTTTATTGCCTCCTCAATTTAGAGTTAATTTTTTAAATTGACATGAACACTAAAATATTTCAATTAAAAGTCAAATATGAATAAGTAAAATCATAGTAGAATAAAAGGCCAATCAAATAAGGTATAGTTTCTTTAAACAGTTACATTACATTTAGCTCAAATTTGCAGTTTTTGAAAAAATTACAAGTGCAGACTTTCTTTATGTCACCTGTATATATATACATATATTTATATATATTCTTTATTACATTTTCACCCCAAACAAGGCACATTGCCACTTTGGTGTAGGGGGCTACTATCAGGGACATAAGCTACAGGGGTAAGATGTGGGAAGTTGGGCAGCAAGACGTCGGTTCACATTACACTTGAACTTCTGCATGTCAGCACAGTTGGGGAAGCAGGAACTCGGAAGGAAATTCCAAAGTCTAGCAGTTCTGGGGAAAAAAACTAATGGAGTAGAAGGCTCTCTTACATCTAGGGATCTCAACTGTGAAGGGGTGCGATTTTACTTGTTGGGTTTGTCAGGGCTACAAGTGCTTGCAGTTCGTTGGAGCATTCACCATTAAAATACTTGTAAAACAGGCAGAGGGATGCAACATTTCGTCGATGGGACAGAGGCTGAAGCTAAGGGGACATGTCAGGACCTATCAGGTTGGCGACTCTCTTTTGAACCTTGTCTAGGAGTGAGAGACTAGTAGCAGATGCACAGGCCCAAATATGACAACAATACTCCATACATGAGCGAATGGTGGCCTTATAGAGGTACAGTATACTTTTGGGCGTTAGTAGCTTTCTAGTACGGTAGAGAGAACCCACCTTCTTCGCCGCGGTCCTGGCAATGCTCTCAATGTAATTTTTCCAACTCATGTTTACTGTGAATGTTATGCCAAAGAGTTTAAAAGATGTATTTTCAGATAAAGAGTCTTTGGCCATTGCTATTGGTGGTAGAGAAGGTTTCTTGCAGTGATTGAAGTAAACAAGTTTAGCCTTGGCAGCATTGAATGTGACCATCCATTTTTGTCCCCATTCCACTACAGATTGCAAGTCATCCTCTAGTGTTTTTGCCATTTCTTTAGATATGTGTTAATTTTTTTTTCTTGTCGTGTCTGTTATAGAGTGTGGTGTCATCAGCATATATACCCATCTCACAGACAATTTTGTCGGGGAGGTCATTTATGAATATTAGGAATAATAGATGGCCAAGGATAAACCCCTGAGGCACTCCCACAGTGATATCATATAGTTTAGATATACAACTATCGACGACAACCTGGATGTTTCTCTTTTCTAAGAAGGATTTAATTATGTTAAGTACTCTTCCAGTGATACCGTATGATCTGATTTTCCTGAGAAGACCTTCATGCCATACTCTGTAAAAAGCCTTAGATATCTCTAGAGCTACCGCTCTACTCTCCCCTATTTTGTCAAGTGAATGGTATATGCACTCTGAGATTACAGTTAGGATGTCTGCTGTGGAACAGGCTTGCCTAAATCCATATTGTTGGTCGGTCAGACGTTTAGCATCTGTAAGGTGATGGACTAGACCTTGGTAAATTATGGACTCAAATATTTTGTGAAAAGTTGGAGGAGGCTAATGGGGCAGTAATTTACTGGGTCAGTTCTTTCGCCAGAATTCTTGAATACTGGTACCACAGAAGCAGTTTTCTCAGCAGGCAGGAAAGCAAGATTCATTAAGGCATTTTTTTTTTTTTACACAGTGATCACCACTTATCAAGGCCCGGAGGCCACTCAGGGATAAGGGTTATTGCAAGTACATTACGTTAGTGTGGAGATTTGATGAAGTGTTTACTTAAGGGGCGGTTCATTAGGAATTTGTTAACGTTGGACTTGAACACATCCAAGTTGTAGTCAGGTGGGAAGCAGGCAGACGGAACAGAGTTCCACAGGCGTGCAGTTCTAAGAAAGAAGCTTTGTTCATGGAATCTGCATTTTGATTTAGGCACAGATATAGAGTGGGGGAAATTTTTCACAGTGGATTCAGCTAAACGGGTGTTTTTCGTGAAAGATTGGCGAGGGGGTACCAGAGATTGGAATTCAGATGAGCACCTGCCATGGAAATAACGATAAAACAAGGATAGGCTCGCAATGTCTCTTCTGTGGGAGAGAGGTTGCAAAGTAGAGAAAAGGGCATCCCCCACTAAGCCACAAAGTCTACTTTGTACTCTGTCAAGGCAGGATAGGCTGTTTTTAGCAGCTCCTGGCAACAGTATTCCATCCTTGGACGTACTTGGCTTTTATATAGACAGAGAATTGCATCAGTAGTGAGATATCTTCTGGAGCGGTAGAAGGATCCCACCATCTTTCCAGCGACCTTGGCAACAGACTTAGTGTACGTGTTCCATTTCAGATCAGGAGTAAAGGTCAAACCCAGAAGCTTGTCAAAACACGGGGCCTCTCCCATACGAGAGCCATCCATCACAATTGATGCCAGATAGGGATCAGAGCATTGATGATGTAAGGATAGGAGTTTGGTTTTGGATGCATTAAAGGTAACCAGCCATGTCTTCCCCCACTGAACCACGCGCTCGAGATCAGAGGAGAGAGAATCCGAGAGAACTTTGTCATTTACAGCCTTTGATGTGTTGCTGTAGATGGTTGTGTCATCAGCATAGTTGTCAACGAATGATTTAAGTATGTGTTTAGGGAGGTCATTGATGTAGATCAGGAAGAGAGTTGGGCCCAGGATTGACCCCTGAGGGACTCCAGCATTTATATTGCAGGCCTCCGATTTTTGTCCATCTCCACTACTCTCATGAGCCTATTGGAGAGAAATGATTTAATGATTGAGAAAACATTTCCAGTTATACCGTAGCTGGAGATCTTGTGAAGTAGGCCCTTATGCCATACCTTGTCAAAGGCCTTTGATATGTCAAGAGCAATTTCCCTAGAAATGAAGCCTTTGTCAAGAGATTCACTAATCCTGTGAGATATAACCGTAAGCACATCTGCGGTAGATCTTGCAGAGCGGAAACCATATTGTGTGTCACTAAGAAGGTTGTTTCTGCTGAGGTGGTTGACTATTTCTCTATTTAATATGGATTCCAGCAACTTACTCATAACACACAGGAGACATTGGTCTGTACTGAGAGGGAGATGACTTATCACCTGAATTCTTAAATACAGGGCAAACTGATGAGGTCTTCCAGGGAGTCGGAAAGCACTTCTCCTTAAGACAGCGCTTAAATAGTTTCGTAAGTATGGGAGCAAGTTCTGGTTGAAGCTTTTTTAACACTATAATTGGGATGCCATCAGGGCCAGTTGCTTTACTGGAATCTAGGTTCTGGATTAGCTTGGCTACCTCATGCACGAATATTTGTATGTTACCTAGCTTGTTCTGTTTTATAGGAGGAAATATGGGAAGTTGATGGACTTCGTCGCATAGGGTAGAATTAGCTGCAAAGTTCTTTGCAAATAGTTTGGCCTTGTCTGACGCTGATGAGATGACCTCTGGTCCATTGATAATGGTTGGGATAGAACGCACACTTCTGTTCAGGATCCTATTTGTTATTTGCCAAAAAAATTGTAAAGTTTGGAGAGAACTGGAGCTACTTTGGCGGAGCACTTTTTTAATAGCACAGCCGGGATGAGATCAGGTCCACATACTTTGAAGTGTCAAGATTTTTTATAGCATGCACCTTAGAAGGTGTGAATTTTAGATCGTCTCATGTGGCGTCTGTCCTCAAAGAAAAGTCAGGGAGGGGGTGGTTAGCAGAGTCCAGTGTAGAGTTGGAGGCAAACCGACTGCCGAGCATGTTAGCCTTCTCGGTTGCTGAACAAACAACCTCATGATTGTTTGATAGTGGGGGAATGGTTAATTGCCTATTATTTACTACACTGTTGTAGATTTTCCAGAAGTCACGGGCTCCTAATTTCTGTGCTTCAATGCGTTTTTTGGTGGTTTCAATAAATTCTCTCTTAGCTATCGCTATTTCTTTCTTACAGTTATTTCTGGCTTCTATATACTTCTGTCTGTTTGAACTGGACTTATGTTGGTTAAATCTACGGTATACATGCTGCCTTTGCAAGATGGCAGCTGCACAAATAGAAGTAAACCATTGAGTAGAGTGAGATTTGCTATAAAATTTCCGCGTGGGAACATGTGCTTCAATTGCTGTTTTGAACCATTCAGTGGTCTCATTTGCACACTGTTCAGCAGGAAGTGAAAAGATATTTCGCCATGGGGCGTCTCTGATGAGATCCATGATGACTTCCCAGTCAGCCTTTTTATAATATATCATTGATTTGAGCAATGGCTCTTCCATTTTGGCTCTAGAGTTTAGGGCGATTCCAACTTTTATCACTACATGATCAACATTCTCAAGTGGGCTGTGGGCGTTTGTAACACAATCCTCGGGAACTGTGATCAGAAATAGATCTAAAAATGATGTGGGTTGTTCTTGCTGGTCTGGGAAACGGGTTGGAAACGTAACCGTCTGTGATAGGGAATGAGATATAGAGAAGCTGTGTGTTGTGCTACCAGCTGCGTCTGTGTAAGTAGAAAATCCAAGCATGTTGCTGTGGTGGACATTTAAGTCACCAAATACATGCACTTGTGCGCTAGTGTCGAGGGAAAGTGCTGTATCTATGTTTATTAGGGTACAGTCCTGGGTCGAGGGAGAGCGGTAGAGAAAATAAAAGTAACTAATGTTATGTTGCATGTTAAATCTAAAGCACATAAAGGCTTGACCGCCCGATTCTAGTTTTGTTTCTCTTGTCAAGGAGAGGGTGTTTCGAATATAGACTCCAAGCCCGTGCATATGTCTGTCAAAGCCCTAACGTCAAAGTGAGAGATATCCGGGCATGTTAAAGTAGTTAGAGAGGATGGAGGAGTGTAGGTTAGTCTCACTTAGTGCTAAGATATCCGGGGTATTTGTTAGGAGAAATGCTTCAACATCAGCTAAATTAGTTCTAAGCCCACGGATGTTCGTAAATGCAAGCATCAAGAGAGGACGCAATTTGGTTTTGTTTGAGTTTTGTCCTGGTATAAGCGGAATTTTAGATTAAGAGTTTCAGTTTAGGTAAGAGGTGCTGAACAAGTGGTTATGCAGAATACCAGACATGTAACACAAGTAGGCCAGCAGCTGACCCTCCATCTACTAGGATTGTTTTGTATTTCACCATTATTATTTCTATCACATTCTCAAAAACACAAGAATACATTATACACATATATGTAGGCACATACAGAACTGTATTTTATGCTTTTTCATAATGTCAGCTCAGCTTTGCAAATTAAATGTGTGAATTCCTCCATTCATAAAATAAATTCTATTTAGTAAAACCCACTTTACAGGTCTCTGATGGGAACAAACTACATTTTTGTACACATTTTTTTGGTTCTAGAAACATTATTGTTCTCTGCATTTCATCTTTCTCTTCTTATTTTATTTTTGAAATCATGTTGATACGCGTCTTTATATCCCCACCCCCTCAAAAACTTCATGAGAAAAAAAAAAATATATATATATAGGGGCGTGCAAAAAGTAATGCCCCTGACCCACTTCCAGTTGCCTGATCCAGCTGAAATTTTGCATGTGCAATGATTTATATCTCTACGGGTTATGTGGCAAATTATAGCTCTGAACTAAATGTGGTTTCTGTTTTACAGGTGTTTGAACTGAATTAGGTGTGAAATGGAGCCTGTTGAATTTCGAGCAGTGATCCGGTTTTTGTATTTGAAAGGATGCACACCATAGGAGACTTTTGATGAAATGAAAGAAACTTATGGTGATAATGCCCCATCATATGACCTTGTAAAACGCTGGCATTGTGAATTCAAACACAGCCGGAAGTCTGTGAAAACAGCTCGCAGACCTGGTCGCCCCCCTCCCTCTGCCATTGATGAGGCATCTGTCCGTCAAGTTGAGACTGTCATTTTGGAAAATTGGCGCATTACTATTCGCCAAATAGCCCAAGATGTTAAGATTAGTACAGGGTCTGTGATGGATTCGCAGGTTGCTCACACCATTACAGAAGCGAAAACACGTCAAGTGCTCGAGGATGAATTTGGAGATGTGCCAATAAGATGAGTCAAAGTTTTTCAAAAGGCTGATTACACAGGATGAAACCTGGGTCCATCACTATGATCCAGAGACAAAAGCCCAGTAAATGCAGTGGAAGCACTTGGGCTCACCACCTCCAAAGAAGGCAAGGGTGCAGCCCTCCGCTGGCAAGGTCATGCTCACAGTCTTCTGGGACCAGGACGGAGCAGTGATGACAGATTTCCTGGCAAAGGGTACCACAATTACAGGAGCCTATTATGCTTCACTTTTGAGGAAATTAAGGGAAGCTATCAAAATCAAGGAAATTAAGGGAAGCTATCAAAATCAAGCCATGAAGTTGTTTTTGAAAGGAAAGCGTTTCCCAGATGATGCAGTCTTGATTTCTGAAGTCACGTTGTGGTTGGAGTACCAACTGGCGTGTTCTGCCAAAACTAGCTGCATCAAACGATGGGAGAAATGCATAACTTTGGGTGGTTTCTATGTAGAGAAAGACTATTAACTATGCCAAGTTTCGTTGCTCTACTGCTATGGGAAGTAGGTCAGGGGCATTACTTATTGCACTCCCCTCGTGTATACATATATATATATATATATATATATATATATATATATATATATATATATATATATATATAGCGCCTTCAATAAGTTTCCAGACTTTTTTTTCGTATAGGCACATTTATTAATAGTACACACATAAATCTCTAATCGCCTTCGAAGTAATCTCCTCCTACTGCAATCCACTTGTACCGTTACAACAATGTCTTGAAGGCCCATGGAAGTCCTCTTTTGTTAGTATGTTAAAGACCTTCATCACAGTCTCTTTCATCTCCTCAATTGTCTCATAACGGCAGACTCTAAGGTTTTCCTTGAACTTTAGAAAATAACCAAAAGTCACTGGGAGCAAGGTCTGGAGTATAGGGAGGGTGAGGAACTGATTTGATTCCTATCTTGGACAAATAGTTTGTTACAAGGATGGAGTTGTGAATTGGTGCATTTTCTGTATCTTCGATTCTTTGCGAATAAATGTGTATACAGTCTCCACACTTACATCAAGCTGTGCACTTATTGACACGACAGTACTTATCCATGAACTTCTGTATTGGCCAATCAACTCTAGTGTTCTGCCTTCGTTATTCCTCCCACACCTCATCATCCCACATATCTCCCTGCCTTCCTTGAATCTCTTATGCCACTCAAAAACTGATGCTAGATTCATGCAAGATGGTCCAAAAGCAGTCTGAAGCATTCCATACGTTTCTGTAGTATTTTCAAGTTTAAAACAGAATTTTTTTGCATATCATTCTTCTAAAGTGTCCTCACGCCCAGATTGCATTTTTCAAATTCACCAGCTGTGATAATTAGGCTCTAGTAGGGTGTATTTCAATTCCTGCTCTAGCTGTTAATTTGAACCTGAAATCATGAAAATTGGTCAGGCATCTTTTCATTATATATATATATATATATAACCTTGAATAATTATCTAAACTCGAATGTAAATTAATATTAAGCCGACTTTACAAATTGATAAAAGTTAATTATTGGATTTTAATTATAAGGTGAAGCTCCAATGATTCAAACTCGAGATAAATAACGCAAAAACATCCACCCATTAATATGGGAGGGGAGATTATCATCAAAAGTGTCCTGAATTGATTATTTAGCACCGGACTTACTACTTAGATATAAATAAGTCACTTGTACCCATTCCCCTCTTCCCCGTTTCTTTTTTTTTTTTCTTTAAATGGAGAGTAGATAATACAGTGGATGTGTTATCGGCAGCTCCAGTAACTCTCGCTTCTTCTTTTTTGTCCCTCAGTCCTCATTCAAATGAGTGATTTTTCTGACAAAGGGTGAAGAAAAAGCTGCTTAACGGTCGGTAGTACTTGGTGAACAGTAGTCTGAGATGTCGGAAATTTTTCTGTCTATGTCTATCCTTGTTGCCATGTCACTAGTAATGGTGCTGGAGGTACACGTTTTGTCTGGTCTGACGTTATCCGCCTGATAGTCAGGGACCCGAACCTTGAATTAACAACTAAGGAGGCTGTCCTATCAGCAGGCGCAAAGTACTAGGACTGCTGTATTGCCATTGCAGTAGTCTCTGGTGGGGCCTCTCGATGCCATACTAGTGGGTAATTGTTACAGCTTTAACTTTTCATGTGCTACAAAAAAAACATCTCCTGTCTTTTTCTCTCTTACTTTCCCTCTCTGTACTGCTCTAACCAAGTATGCCGACCTGTTCCACAAATCCCAACACCTCAACATGAAATATCTCCAGAAAAAAAACTCGAATAAACCTAGAACCCCATCTTTCAACGTAGACCCCTACTACCAGGTCTCCTTCTCCAACATCAGGGGTCTACGTTCCAACCTTCCAGAGGTTGAAACCCAATTACAGGAGACGAAACCGAACATATTATTTCTAAGCAAAACTGGAATAGGGCCGACCACTTCCCTAGATGAGTTCATAATTAACGGATACTCTAACTTAACAGCTAAATCTGACCCCCAAGATCGCCATGGGCATGGAATATGTGCCTATATTAAAGATGGCTTCCTGTGTGGCAGGGATATCTCTAGAGAAGATCCTAATTTACCCTATATGTGCTTCAGGGTTGCACTTGCTAACACCACTGCATTTATATTTGCCCTCTATCGGCCCCACAACAGCAGAGTTACTATCTTTAAGAGCATATCTGAGAAAATAGACCACATACTGTTTGCACATCCCTCGGTTAACATCCACATCTGTGGTGACTTCAACGTCCATAACGTGGAATGGCTGACCCATTCAAATAAGACAGACGATGAGGGGAGGTTTTGTCATGATTTTGCCATTGCTTATGACCTCAATCAGATTGTTCGCGAACCCACCCGTGTGCCCGATACACCCGGTCAATATGCAAGCCTCCTAGACCTTTTTCTCTCAACTTCCCCTGAGCTATGTTCATGTTCCGTTCATTCTCCTCTAGGATCCTCCAACCACTCTGTCGTATCAGTTAAGATAAAAACGAAATGTAATAAATCCCCAGACGTACCCCTCCACCGTACTGTATACTGATACTCTATGGCTGACTGGGATAGCTTCCATACATTCATATCTGATTTACCTCTGCACTCCATGTTTAAAAAGGAAGTGTCCTCTATAGTATCAGATCGGACCGAATGGTTAATTGTAGGCATAGACCAATTCATACCATCTAAAAAATTCCAACAAAAACCTTACAGCCAGCCATGGTTCTCCCCAGAATGTGCTGCTGCTATCGCGCACAGAAATCACTTTTTCCATAACTACCAACGTAATAGATGCACTGAGACTAAAGCTGCTTTCAGGACTGCCAGCAACCACTGTAAAAGAGTAATAAAAAAATGCAAGAGAGCTATATGCCCAGTCTGTTAAATCCAAGGTAGCTGATCAGCGGCTTGGTTCCCACAAGTTTTGGCAAATAACAAATAGGATTCTGAACAGAAGTGTGCGTTCTATCCCAACCATTATCAATGGACCTGAGGTCATCTCGTCAGCATCAGACAAGGCCAAACTATTTGCAAAGAACTTTGCAGCTAATTCTACCCTATGCGACAAAGTCCATCAACTCCCCATATTTCCTCCTATAACACTGAACACGCTAGGTAATATACAAATATCCGTACATGAGGTCGCCAAGCTAATCAAGAACCTAGATTCCAGTAAAGCAACTGGCCCTGACGACATCCCGATTATAGTGTTAAAAAAGCTTCAACCAGAACTTGCTCCCATACTTACGAAACTATTTAAGCGCTGTCTTAAGGAGAAGTGCTTTCCGACTCCTTGGAAAACCTTATCAGTTTGCCCTGTATTTAAGACTTCAGTTGATAAGTCATCTCCCTCTCAGTACAGACTTATAAGTCTCATGTGTGTTATGAGTAAGTTTTTTTTTTTTTTTTTATTACATTTTCACGCCAAACAAGGCAAATTGCCACTTTGGTGTAGGGGGCTACTATCAGGGGCAACAACTACTGGGGTACTATGTAGGGATTTGGGCAGCAAGGTGTCGGTTCACGTTACACTTGAACTTCTGCACATCAGTACTGTTGGGGAAGCAGGGACCTGGAATGGAATTCCAGAGTCTAGTGGTTCTGGGGAAGAAACTATTGGAGTAAAAAGATCTTTTACATCTAGGGATCTCTACAGTGTGGGGGTGGGATTTAGCAGCCTGTCGGGTTTGTCGAGGGTGCACACGTCCTGGGGGCACAAGTGATTGCAGTTCGTCAGAGCATTCACCACTAAAATACTTGTAGAAAAGGCAGAGGGATGCAACATTTCGTCGATGGGACAGAGGCTGAAGCTTAGATGCCAGTTCAGGGCCTATCAGGTTTGCGACTCTCTTTTGAACCTTGTCAAGGAGCGAGAGACTAGTAGCAGATGCACCAGCCCAGATGTGGCAGAAATACTCCATACATGGGCGAATGGTTGCCTTATAGAGGTACAGGATACTTTCGGGTGTTAGTAGTTTTCTAGCACGGTAGAGAGAGCCCACCTTTCTTGCAGCGGCCCTGGCAATGCCTTCAATGTAATTGTTCCAACTCATGTTTCCTGTGAACGTTAGGCCAAGGAGTTTGAAAGATGGACTCTCAGATAAAGAGTCGTTGGCCATTGCTATGGGTGGTAGAGAGGGTTTCTTGTAATTATTGAATGAAACTAGTTTAGTCTTGGCAGCATTGAACGCGACCAACCACTTTTGTCCCCATTCCACTACAGATTGGAGGTCATCCTCTAGTGTTTCTGCCATTTCTTTAGAAATGTGTTCATTCGTCTTCCTGTCGTGCCTGCCATAGAGTGTAGTGTCATCAGCATATATGCTGGAATCCATATTAGATAGATAAATAGTCAACCACCTCAACAGGAATAACCTTCTTAGTGACACACAATATGGTTTCCGTTCTGCAAGATCTACTGCAGATGTGCTAACGGTTAAATCTCACAGGATTAGTGAATCTCTTGACAAACGCTTCATTTCTAGGGCAATTGCTCGACATATCAAAGGCCTTCGACAAGGTATGGCATAAGGGCCTACTTCACAAGATCTCCAGCTACGGTATAACTGGAAGTGTTTTCTCAATCATTAAATCCTTTCTCTCCGATAGGCTCACAAGAGTAGTGGTAGATGGACAAAAATCAGAGGGCTGCAGTATTAATGCTGGAGTCCCTCAAGGGTCAATCCTGGGCCCAACTCTCTTCCTGATCTACATCAATGACCTCCCTAAACACATACTTAAATCATTCGTTGACATCTATGCTGATGACACGACCATCTACGGCAACACATCAAAGGCTGTAAATGACAAATTTCTCTCTGATTCTCTCTCCTCTGATCTCGAGCGCGTGGTTCAGTGGGGGATGATGTGACTGGTTACCTTTAATGCATCCAAAACCAAACTCCTATCCTTACATCATCAACGCTCTAATCCCCATCTGGCATCAATTGTGATGGATGGCTCTCGTATGGGAGAGGCCCCGTGTTTTGACAAGCTTCTGGGTTTGACCTTTACTCCTGATCTGAAATGGAACACGTACATCAAGTCTGTTGCCAAGGTCGCTGGAAAGATGGTGGGATCCTTCTACCGCTCCAGAAGATATCTCACTACTGATGCAATTCTCTATCTATATAAAAGCCAAGTACGTCCAAGGATGGAATACTGCTGCCATATCTGGGCAGGAGCTGCTAAAAACAGCCTATCCTGCCTTGACAGAGTACAAAGTAGACTTTGTGGCTTAGTGGGAGATGCCCTTTTCTCTACCCTGCAACCTCTCTCCCACAGAAGAGACATTGCGAGCCTATCCTTCTTTTATCGTTATTTCCATGGCAGGTGCTCGTCTGAACTCCAATCTCTGGTCCCGCCTCGCCAATCCTTCATGTAAAACACCCGTCTATCTGAATCTACTGTAAAAAATTTCCCCCACTCTTTACCTGTGCCTAAATCAAAACGTGGATTCCATGAACAAAGCTTCTTTCTAAGAACTGCACGCCTGTGGAACTCTGTTCCGTCTGCCTGCTTCCCACCTGACTACAACTTGGATGTGTTCAAATCCAACGTTAACAAATTTCTAATGAACCGCCCCCTTAAGTAAACACTTCATCAAATCTCCACACAAACGTACTGTACTTGCAGTAACCCTTATCCCTGAGTGGCTTCCGGGCCTTGACAAGTGGTGATCACCGTGTAAAAAAAAAATATATATATATATATATATATATATATATACATATATATACTAGCAAAAGTACCCGTTGTTGACTGGGTTCAAAAACAGCCTACAGAAAATGGACTCTGATTTATTAAAGTATGATAGGTTATGAAAAGGAAGGGTTGTAAAGAGATAGCTTCGAATTTGGGGGTATCAAAACCAAAGCAAAATATGATAAAAGTAAAAATAAAATAGATAAACCCCATAATTTATTATACCATACCTGTTCATACTGAAACACTGATCACAATATTCTCTGGATTTATTTTAAAAAACCTTGTTAATCTTTGTGACATATTTCCATTCTATGGAGGTCAGGCGTGAACGAACACCCCATAATTTTATTATACCATATTTCTTTTAAACTGAAACATAATTATCAAAGTATAGATATGAAAAGTCTTTATTAAAGTTTGTGCCTATTTCCATTCTATGGAAGCCAGGCGCGAACGCAGACCCCACAATTTTATTATACCATCCCTATTTAAGTTAAAACATACTTATCAAAGAATTCTTATGTACATCTATATCAAAAACACTTGTAAACGCTTTTTTAAAAATTTAAAAATTTTTTATTTCCATACTTTGTGGACAAGGCGCGAACGCTACCCCACAATTTTAATGAACCACTGTTCTGCAGGATCAAACATACCCATTCCTGTGTCTCCATACATCTTCTATCATTATATGTAATCAGTTTTTTAAAATAGTCAACCATATAGGAGCCTATTTGTGACCACACACACACACACACACACACACACATTCAGCTTTATATATATATATATATATATATATATATATATATATATATATATATATATGGCATAATTGCGTTGACACACTGGTTCTTGTCAGATCACCGAAGTTAAGCAACGTTGAGCCTGGTTAGTATCAGATGGAGGCCATTTGGGAATTCTAGGTGCTGTATGTGCTCTCCGCTTATTTCGGCATTTATTTCCAGTCATCCTGTACTTCAATTGCCACTAGTATTTAACAATGTCGTCTCAGGAGAGGTATGGTTGGAGATTGCGCACCTCCTGCCACAAAAATTTCACGCGCTGGCAACCCTTCGTGGGTATCCTTAGTTCGTCCAAAACTGAAGGAGCCTGTTTATATGTATATATATATATATATATATATATATATATATATATACACACATATATATATATATATATATATATATATACAAGGTGACTCCCCCCCCCCCAAAAAAAACCGGCCCCAACTCTAATTAGGCCCCGTTTCTTAGTGTTTCGTCCAAATGAAATGAAACTTTGGTCATAACTAGTTTATTATATTCAAAACATCACATCAAAACACTAGGGTCTTAGGCCTTTTTTCTCTGTTGACTGTAAAATGCTCAGAAAAACAATTGAATGTCCTCTGTTTTTTTTTTGGTCACTCTGTATATATATATATATATATATATATATATATATATATATATATATATATAAAATTATAAATAATTAAATAAAAATACGTCCAAATAAAAAATGGGCGACTTTCTAAGAAAAACACTAGATCTCCGAGGCGGAGACAGTAACCTTAATATCGTTTAAAAAATCAACAACAAACACTATATATATATATATATATATATATATATATATATATATATATATATATATATATATATATATATATATATATATATATAGACTAGCAGGCCGCCTGGTCATAAAATATGCGTAAATATTATAGTTTTTTTTAGCAAACATTAATAACAGAAAGTTTTCCACTTTATTTATTTTTTTGCATGGAAGTATGTTTTCTGTTTTTCTTAACATCTGTTGAAAAAAAATAATTTGTACAGTCTCTTGAAAAAAAATCAAACTTATTTCTACTTTCACCTAATTATTTACAATATTCATATAAAGCATTCATCGGTTCTTTTTATAATAAAAATTCCGTTTTCAAAAAGAAACGTTTACTGCCAAATTTCTTTAAAAAAGTGCAAGTTTTCTTGAAAAAAAAAATTTCACCTAACAATTTATGGTAAAAAATAAATTTTTTTGGGGAAAAAAACAAATTTATTGATAAAAAAATTATAAAAAATAATAAAAATAAATAAACGAACAAAATGCAATTTTTCTTGAGGAATGTGTTCCATTTTAACAAACTAAGCCACAGCAACGCGTGGCCGGGTACAGCTAGTAATATATATAATAACACTAATTTCGATTGTTTGAAAAAACATCAGCAACCACGGAGCAAAACAATTCGAGTTATGTGTACGTATGTGTACGCCATTTTATTAAAGTGAAAATGTTTCTAATTTGCATGTTGAAACCAGTTTTTTTCCTTAAACGCGTTTGAACGCAGGTCCGTTTCGTTAACGCCATGTCATACCTTTTTAGTTTATTTTTTTCTCACGCCAAATACAGAAATTTAACCTTAAACATTATAAGAGCACAAATCGTTTTTTTTTTTTTTACAACGAAGTTACCACTCACTAAAGCCAAAATGCCATTCAAGGATAAGCCTTTAATACAAGTTGATGAAAGGTTAGCTTTAATTCGAATCTAGACACACACACGCACGCACACGCGCATAAACACACACATGCACACGAACATAAATATAATGTAGAAAAACAATTCTCAGACGCTAATACTAATTATAGATAAGTTAATAATAATAATAATAATAATAATAATAATAATAATAATAATAATAATAAAAATAGATATATGTTCTAAACGAGTTGAATGTATTTCAACTAATTTACAGTCAACATCGATATCTGTGAACTGTTTTTTTGGGTCAGTATGTTATATTAGCTATGGAATTCATGTATGAGCGTGACACTTGTGACGTAAAGAAAATAGGTTGTTTTTTGACATAACAGAAACATTTCTATGAAAGTATATTAAAATGAAAAAAGAATATAGATAGATTTCTATGAGTCGTTCTGTTTATTATAATTGATTATTTTTGAAAAAAAAAATTACAGTTACTGAATTATAAGTGGTTGGCCATACTTATAAGGTAAATGTTCACTGAATAGATACCATAATACTTATTGTAGTTAAATTCAAATTTTGATATATCTGCCTTTTTTTTTTTGCATCGTTCATTTCTGTATTACGTTTAAGTTATTTAAAACCTCACTCTTCCCATGTTTAATGATTTCGAAATAATAACGTTAATATTTCAGCGTCCCAATTGTTGTTTTGTTTTTTGTTTATTTTAAACCCCACTATTCCCATGTTAAATAATAATTTCGAAATAATAACGTTAATATTTCAGCGTCCCAATTGTTCTTTTTTCCCCCTTTTAAATTATCCATATAAACAATTGTTATTACTGTCTGCTTTTTTTTTACATCGTTCATTTCTGTATTAGGTTTAAGTTATTTTAAACCCCATGCTTCCCATGTTAAATAATAATTTCGAAATAATAACGTTAATATTTCAGTGCGCAGGTCATGCGCGCATGCACAACCGGATGTCGTAAACCGGAAAGTGTGTTACATACATCGTTACAAGGTCATTTGAGTTTTATAATTATGTATATATATATATATATATATATATATATATATATATATATATATATATATATATATATATTGTAATCAAGCTACACAGAATTTTCCACGTTGAATACATGTATGAACTCGTTAGGCTAAAAAGAATACACAAAATATATCTTCTCATCACATTTTATGCAGGTACATCAAATTCTATATATATAAAAGTGATCTTGTCTGTCTGTGGGAGGAACGATCTTTATCAAACTCCTCTTTTAAGTGGAACAAATACGATTTGTTTTTTAGCCGGTAAAAAGCTGCTAAGGGTTTATAGTTGAAAAAAAAATGGAACTTGGCAGATGTAAGCTGGCATAAAGTGCTCTTTATAAAAGAACGTTGAAAAATGACCATTTTTCGTAATAAAGTATTGATATTGCAGGACGGAAACTATCGATGACAAAGGTTGAGAAACCGAATATGAGCAAACAGATGTTTTCTTGAGTAAAATATACGAGGAATCAATTTTCGTTTTGTGTATGTGAGAAGAGTAATTGACGTCTGATATCTATAAATAGCAAAAAATTTTATTTTGTTTATTGTACTTATAATTTTTTTAATTATGGAAATGAAAAAAATAAACATACAAGCAAAAAATCATGAGAATAAAAACGGTAATATGGGGTTCAGAGTTAGGAGCAATGGTGCACAGAAGTTTTCGTTGATTTCCGGAAAACATGGAAGGTATCTGATAGTTATCTTTTAGACAGTCATAATTCGATTACTTATTTCCTTTGAAGATAATCTGGCGCTGCATGTTCTTTCTTCTATTTTGGCCTTGTCACAAGGCGTGTTCAATTTCTCTGGGAGTCTTTGTATCACGTTCATTCACATTCTTGGTAAATAATTAGTACATATCCATATCTACCATTCAACTAACATAGGAGAAGGAAAATGACCTAACAGGTGTGATTAAATACGTTTCTGTCACGTGGTATATTTCCTGTCCGTGTAGGTGGAATAAGTTGTTGATATTCTTCGCGATCTACTTGAAACAAATTGATGTGTGCGATAATTTCGGACTGACATTATCGCGATTAATTGACTCGTTTCAAAAGCATTTGTTTATACGAAATTAATCGATAAGACTTTGACCACATGACTCAGTAAATGAGCACTGAGCTAATGTACATTCCTTCTCCAAATACGCTGTGTTCACGAACGCAATTACAATGTAAGCATGTCAAATAAATTGGCATATTATCAGTAACACCCCAACAAATACAGTATCGCCTCGTTTTAAACGGTTTTAAAGTGGAAGCGATTTCAACGCGGACTGCGAATGCGACCTATCATGTTAAAGTTCAGTCAGTGCTTCAGTTTAAATGTTGATGATATATATAATATCAGTGATATATATATATATATTTTAGGGATGCTTGAGTGCAATATATGCCAATGCAATTGGATTGGATTGATTTTTGCCTGATGATATTATATATATATATATATATACTATTGATGATATATATATATATATATATATATATATATATATATATTGGTGATATATATAATATTGGTGATATATATGATATATATATATATATATATTAGTGATATATGTAATATTGGTAATATATGTAATATTGGTGATATATGTATTATTGGTGATATATGTAATATTGGTGATATATATATATATATATATATATATATATATATATATATATATATATATAATATTGGTGATATATAGCACTATCAGCCGGTCACTGAGGTGTGACCGACAGACGTGTTATAGTAAATGTCTTAAAGCGGTCTCATGAAGATATGAAGATGGGCCAGTCATTAGGGTCTGTGTAGCAAGAATAAAATCATACCTGAGATGTTGGATCTGGGTGTGGCTCCTTTCCCTTCTCAAGATGATCTCTTCACCCTGGTGGCATTCTGGTGGGAATCTTCATCTCTTTGTCCTCAGGGCCGCCTTTCGACTTCAGACATTTATGAAGGCATTCATGGCAGACACAAGAAAAATGACACGCGACACAATTGTAATATACATAAGGTATAACTAACTATTTTATTTTACATTAGAGATACAATATATATTACAACCAAAAAACAATTTACAATTAATTTTTACAATTAAAACTGGATGATAGGCTTTTCGAAGCTAACTAACCTACCCTAACTAGTGTTGAGGGAGGGGGTGCCCCCCCTCATTTACGGAGAAACAGGCCATGCGTCCTCACATCATGGTGGCCATTCAGGAAAGAGACAGAAAGATAGCAAGGGAATTATGGGAAGGGATTTCTTTGTATCTCTACGCTCATGGACAATTTACCACCCGTCCATGCTGCAGAGTGTGTTAGAAACAGTGGCACAAGGAAATAGTGCCACAGATATATATATATAATATTGGTGATATATATATATATATATATATATATATATATATATATATATATATATATAATCAGTATAAATGAATCAGATGAAATGAAACCCAGCACACAAGATTTTTTGTACAAAGGTACAATTGAGCAAATAAGAGATTGGCAGTCGAATGTATCTTGAATGCCGGAGTATCAAGATTAGCTTAGTCCCTCCCATTGGTTTCCGCTTGTTAGCTTGTTTTATAGACTGAGCAATCCATTCTCGGGGGTGGGGGGGGTCAGGATCTTCCACTATATCACCTTCCCTCAAGCTAAATTGTTCTTGGAATTTTTCTTTCATTATTTCTTTTTTTCAGGATTTAGAGCTAAGTGTTTAGTCCTCTTCCTTTTTCTACTACTTTTTCTCTTCCAAGTCCGTGTACTTTCACATTTAGAAGAATCAGTAGTTTTTTGTTTCATTGTTGTCATCATCGACATTCTCACGTTCATCGATAGTTTTATTTAGAAGGAGGCATAAGATACCTCCATTGATATTTTCTTCATCATTTTAGACGGTTTCCTAAGTATCGGAGATTCAATTGATTAATATTTCCTTTACAACTAACATATGAACAATATTTTAGTCAAATATAAACTCCTGCATCTCAAACAACCTAGTTGAAAATGTAGTTGTTTCCATTGCATGAATTTTTGCTCATTCCTTCTTCCAGTAACAATAAAATGGAGAGCATGGTTATGTCCTTTTTAATTAGTCTGATGAGTTTATTTTTCAGTAGATATATTACCTTTAATAACTAACCCATTAACATTAAATACTCATGTGGGGTCGCAGAAATACCTGTATTAGGACCCAGGCGTGGAGCTAACCTCTCGGTACCAATGGACTCGTAGATCTTCTCAGGTTATTCGTCTAGGAGAAAGAAAACTCTGAAGCTAAATCTAGGGAAGGAAAGGAGACCTCTTGAGTCCTAAACAACAACCTTCCTAGAGCTGGTGACTAGAACAAATTACCGGTTGGCAAACCTAAACTGCTTAAGGAGTAGATAGGCTCTGTTAATCGCCCGACATTCATACTCCTTTGCCTATTAGCCAGGCACAGAAGTGCGATCACAGGGACTCGACGGAAACACCCAGTGATCGATCTTGAACGCCGTTCCTCACTCCCGCCACATTCCTATCCCCCGAAATTGTGCATTTTAGGGATGCTTGAGTGCACTATATGCCAATGCAATTGGATTGATTTTTGCCTGATGGGTGAGGGTTAGGGTGAGGGTGCCGGATTGACAGTTTCTGGCTGCAGTTTCCCCCTTTTACAGTTTACAGTACAGAAGCCTTAACTCTTTGGTAGCGCTTAGAGTGGCTGCTCCATCATAATATCGGGATCGTTGTAGTACCATGCTGCGCGTGAAAAGGGACCCTGCACCCATCTTCGGTGGGCTTTCCCGAGGCCACAATCCTGTAGAGGGGGAGTCGGTTGATGGTCTACTTGTGTTGCAAGTTTGGTATTTTGCACAACCACTTTGTCCAGCACCTCTCACTCTAAATCTGAAACTCTTGAATAAAATAAAATGACAATTCAATAAAAAAAAAATTACGATTAAACCAGGCTTAAACAAAACCAATTTGCGTCTTCACTTGAGGCTTGCATTCACGAATATCCGCGGGCTTAGAACTAATTTAGATGATGTTGAATTATTTTTCCTAGCAAACACTTCAGATATCTTAGCGCTAAGGGAAACTAACCTATACTCCTCGATCCCTTCTAACCACTTTAACATGCCTGGTTATATCCCACTTTGCCGTAAGGACTTAGACAGACATATGCACGGACTTGCAGTCTATATATGAAACATTCTTCCCTTGACTATGGAAACAAAACTAGAATCAGACGACCAGCCTTTATGTGCTTTAGACGTAACATGCAACATAGCATTAGCTATTTATATTTTTTCTCTACCGCTCTACCTTGATCCAGGACTGGACGTTAATAAATCAAGTCACTGACAACATAGATGTAGCACTCCCCCTCGATACTAGCGCACAAGTACATGTATTTGGTGACTTCAATATCCACCACAGCAATTGGATTGGATTCTCTTACACAGACACAGCTGGTAGCATAACAGATAGCTGCTCTATATCTCATTCCCTCTCACAGACGTTTACGTTTCCGACATGTTTTCAAGATCAACAAGATCAACATGCATCACTTCTAGATCTATTTCTGACCACAGTTCCCGATGATTGTGTAACGAATGCACACACCCCATTCAGGAACGCTGTAATAATGGTAAAAATCGCCCTTAATTCTCGACCCAAAACTAAAGAGTCATTGTTCAAAACGACAAGGTATTATCAGAAGGCTGACTGGGAAGCCATCACGGATCTCATTAGAGATGCCCCATAGGAGGATTTCTTTTCTCTTTTTGCAGAACAGTGCGCAAATTAAACCCCTGAATCAAAATGGCAATTGAAGCAAACATTCCCACGCGGCAAACCTCACTCGCCCCAATGGTTTACTTCTACTTGTGCAGCTCCCATTGCACAAAGGCAGCAAGTATACCGCAGATTTAACCGACACAAATCCAGTACAAACAGACAAAAGTTTATAGAAGCTAGAAGTAATTGTAAGAAAGAAATAACGACAGCTAAGAGAGAATGTATTGAAACCACCAGAAAACACATCTAAGCACAGAAATTAGGAATCCGGTATTTCTGGAAAATCTACAACAGTGTAGTAAATAATGGGCAATCAACAGTTCCTCCACTATCTAACAATCATGAGAAGGCTAACATACTTGTCAGTCGGTTTGCCTCAAGCTTCACATTGGACAACCGACATTTAGGTAACGCATATTGCATGGACAATCAGGGGTACCGTTTTCAGAATAATATTTTTCACGTTTCGGATTTTTTTGGGAGATAATTGATAGTTTAGATTATTTTGATTATTCGAACAACTGTTATCGTATTAGTTGTTATATTCACCAAGTTTCAGCCTATGTCACCTCCAGTCTACTTCAGGTGTATCTTTTAAAAATTATAAATGTTATAGTTAACAACCGATTCTAAGGGCTATTATCTGGAGGTTGAAAGTTCAAATATTTACTACAGTTGATAATAATTAAAATTAATAAAGATTATCAGTTCTACCCAGTTATGGTTGACGGAACGAGAATAATCTACCACTATGGATTGAATAAAAAGTTTAGTTACAAAATTCTGTATAGTTCAAAAAGATGTATCCGAAGAATGTTAGAGGTTATTCTGATATTTTACTGACCTTGGTTTCATTTGTTTCAATCTAGAAGGTCCTTAGTTTCTGAAGTCTGATTCTCCCAACGTACGAAACCGATCATGTATCAAACTTTGTGTTTGTGAAAAGATACAATGGCCATCACAATGTAAAACAATGTAAAACAATGTAAATTTGAATTACATCCAAAGAAGGTACTTTCTTCATCGAATTGAACTTAAACAAGTAAGCTTGTAATATAACCACTATAAATAAAACAATAGATGTATGTATATGCATGTGTGAGTGTAAATATTCAACCGAGAAACTCTTAAACTATGGTCGCATAACATTGAAATGATCAGGAAATAGTAATCGTACACCAAGGATGGGTTAAAACGAGTAAAATCTTTGTTTGGATGGATGAATAATGTACCTGAGGATTGAACCTTCAACCATCAGGAGAATATAACTTTTAGAATTAACTTTTTTCAAGCACTCTAACTGCCGCGTCACGGGTCCTTGCAGACAATTTATCTAGTTCAAGGATCCGTGGCGCAGTGATTAGAGTACTTGGAAAAATCAATTGTAAAATTTATATTCTCCTGAAGGTTGAAGGTTCAACCCTCAGTGTGGGCGAGCGAAAAATACAATTGCGAATTACTTAGAACTTTTATCCAGTCATGGCTGACGGAACAAGAGCATGCTACCTCTATGAAGTAAATAA
The DNA here is from genome assembly GCF_053919585.1 of Euprymna scolopes. NCBI lineage: Eukaryota > Metazoa > Mollusca > Cephalopoda > Sepiida > Sepiolidae > Euprymna > Euprymna scolopes. The sequence goes on along the minus strand of NC_136486.1, from coordinate 178,933,834 downwards.
AGGGTTCCGCTCGAAATTTCGTCCAAATTCCCGAGTTCGACAGAAACGTTCCCGAGTTCGACAAGTTACACCTGAAGAAGGTCGGAGGTTACATCGACTAAAACGTTGTGAAAATCACGCTCAAGATGAGAACAGTAGTCCGATGAATCAAAATAATACAGATGAGAATAATTTAAAATTAAATCTACTACAATCTATAAATAACTTTACGCAATAGACAATGGTGGAAAGTCTCACATGGAATCCATTTGCGTGTGTGCAACCTATTGATTGTTACTCTTCTCTGGGTCACCGGCCAATATCAAACAATATTGTTTACACAGAATACTTATGGTTAACATAAATATTTTAAAGTAAGGAAAGTGCACTGATGTTAAAACCCCCCAGAAATTGTGAAAGTATTTTTTCAAATAAATAACAATAAACACGAAAAATATTGAATTTTGAGGCTAAACCTAAAAAAAAAATGTTAAAAAAAAATCGTCTCGCAAACAATGAAGCAGTTAGATTAAAAAAGAAAAAAATGTTTTCACTTGTTTTTTTTTTTGTTCGAACAAAAGCAGTGTTTTATTTTTTCGAGGAAAGTATCTATTTTGTTATTTTTTCGTAATTTAAACTTCTGTTTGAAAAAAAAAAATATTTGCCCAAGGTGATTAGATAAATGACAATGTTGTTTTGACTGTAGATAGTTACCGTTGATTCTTTGAATTAATAAAAATTGAATTATATATTATTATTTTTTTTTTGGGAGGGGGATCCTTTGAGATGAGTAATTTGTTTATTTATTTATTTATTTATTTATTTATTTGTGGACTATTATCTTCATTTTCATAGTTGTTCTTTCACCACGTTTCAGTCTACTAATTCTCTGGCTTGACTGAAACAACACAACCATAAAGATAATGATAATAGTCCACAAATAAATAAATACACAAATTACTCATCTCAAAGGATTCCAATAAAAAAATAATATATGATACTATTCGGTATGGAACCGACGATGGAAGATAAGAACGAAAAACTTGGATTTATAAGACCAAAAAATTTAACCTTGATCGTCCTTTGGGACCCGTGGCGCAGTGGATAGAAGCGTAGAATCTCTATGGTTCCAGATGAACATTGTCTGAAGATAGCGGTTTCAATTCTACCGAGAGGATTAGTTGACCCAAAACGTAGTGAGACAACAAATACTACGGAACGCATTAATACTGTAGATACAGTTAAAGGACAGCATTCCTATCCCGTCACGGGGTTAACCATCTGATGAAGGCTAGAGGAATAGCTGGCCAAAATGTGATGAAACAACAACCATGAAGATGAGGAGTTCGTAAATAAATAAATAAATAAATAAATAATCGGTTGAATTGTTTTTCTAACATTGTGCTTTAGAATAATTATTCTAACAGAACACCTACTATTATTCTTATGACATAATGGTAAGATTGTTCGGAAGATCGGGTTCAATCCTCAGATGAGTCATACCAAAGACTTATAGAAATGAGACAACAGCGAAATCGAAGTTTCATTCTATATTAATAAACTTTATTTGTTATCTTCGTTAGTGGCGTTTAACAGAAGAGTACAAGAGAGAAACGTGTTAGTAAGAGAGTTATAGATAGAAACGTATTAGTATGAGTTCATTGTTTGTACGCGCACGTGTATTTATAGAAGTCGTGAAGAGTTCGTTGTGTGGGAACGAAGATTAAATATCCAACAATTAGATATTGGGCAGGCCTGTTGAAGGAGAAAGAAAGAGACAGATGTTCTCGTGTGAAGATAGAATGTTCGTTTGGGTACAGCACGTGAAATCAAGTAGGAGTTTGAAGAGAGATATAGCTAGCTCGTTGTACTCACACCCTGCAGCAGCCCCAGGCGAAGTCTGCACCCAGGCAGGGTCAGGATCCGAAAGGGTTAATAGATTCAGATTTCGCCTTTTGCATACTCTGTCACGTGATAGAGAGCTGACTTGTGATTGGACAAGCCAGGAGGAAATGAATTTCAAATCTCGCAGTTGTGAGATGTACTTTGTTAGTAGCGGTTGTCGGCTGCTGCAGACTTAAAAAGTAGTTCTTGATGCTCCCTTGCTAAATATTGAGTAGAAATATAAAGGAAGGGTCAAGGGTAACTGGAGTAATCCTGAGAATGGAGTGGTGCCCTCCTCTACACCTTGGTATAGCAACTAATGAAAAAGATACATTTGCGTCATAGTCGACCACTTAAATATAGCTTTATTTTTCCTATAAAATGTAATTAAAAGAAAGGGATGAACAGGTTGGAATGATAAAATTGTTGCCAAAGAAAAGACATGATTCAATTTCCGTTTTATGAAAACTGTTTTTATTTTTGCAGACCATTTACTAGTTGACCAGTATTGTACAAATCCCATCTATCGATTCAAGTTATAACAACAGGACCATTGTTAGCACCCTCAAAATGCAAATCCCAATGGTTCAACGCTTGAGGGCAAAGCTCCACGCATCAGACGACCCATGGTTATGGTTTTTGGTGTGGTTTCAAGTTAGGGCCACACCATTCCACTTTAACGTTTTCGAAACCAGTTTGAAAGTCAACACCAAAGTGCACTTGAATGTGCTAAAGAGTGTGGCGATCCCCTGGTGCAATCAGGTAGTCGCTGGCAGAACCTGGGTCTGGCAGCATGACGGCATCGGCCCACAAATTCAAATAGACCAAGGCTTGGCTTCAGAAGGAGTGCTAAGACTTTGTACTCTTCTCTCTCTGCCCCTCCTCCTTCGACTTGAACTCGCTGGACTACTTCGTTTGGTCATACGCCAAGAACATCACCAACATGACCTCTCAACAACACCAAAGCCAGCCTGATTGCCGCTATCTGCCGAGTATTCGTCGAGCTCCTGCCGGTGCTTGTGGAAAAGGCATGCATTCAGTTCCAGACCCGTATTAAGGCACTAATTGAGGCTAAAGACGGCTACATTGAATAGATATCAGCTCTAGTACATAATCAAGTTACCAGAGTTTATTTTTTTAATAAAAGTTTTAAAATGAAGCTGTAGTGTTGATTTCTTTAGGGCGACAATTTTATCGTTACACGCTGTATAACTAATTTGAAGATTCACGACGAAATTTGCCCTCCGTCCGGATTTTTTGTCATTATTACTCATCTAGTTTATTGCTATATTCACATTAAAGCAACCAAGATGCAAGTGCTGGAAATATATTAGTCCTTTTTTTCTTTTATCACTGACATTAAGCATTAAGTGCACTAATATTTTTAATCGTATTACATAAAGGTTTTAAGCTATTCACGTGTATTTACGTATGAATAGCGGTAACATCTCATTAACTAGAATCTAATAAGCGTGACGATGATAGCCTCCCCTATCTCTTCTTTTATCTCATTCGCTCTGTCCGTTAGCTTTCTTCCCTTTTCTCTCTCTGTTTCTCTCTGTATAATTGTATAGAATCCTTTGGCTTACCAGTTTATCTTTATGCGTGTTTCTCAACTCGATGTAATTAGTCAGTATTCATTTTTAATTCAACTGCGTTGTTAGTAGAGATAGCAATAAGGTAATAAGTAAAGGAAGCAAACAAAAATAAAACTGCTAATAATTTTTATATAATACTAGCATTTCAGCCCGGCGTTGCCCGGGTGTTTAGAGGTGTATGTTGACCAAAAATAAAAAAAGAAAAAGAAAAAAAAAGCGGTTAATTTTTAAAAATTTTGACCCCTATTATGACCCCTTAACAAATCATATTATGTTAAGTTAGATCCATGTCCAAGGAACCTATATAAAAAAATTCAATTGTTTATACCCAAAATTTGCAGAGGAGTTTGGTAGAGTTCTCAAAGGTCAAATCGTTGAACTTTGAACACTTAACAGCCAAATGTTTGGCCAAAAATGGATTACAAAGATTTTCCCACATCTCAGTACCCTGTATATCAAATTTCGAGTCTGTAGACTTTAAATTGACAGAGTCATTGCGTAGGGAAATGCACACAGACACATACACAGACACACAGATACACACAAGGCACGTTCACATTTATAGATATATAGATTTTAAATATAAGAAAATATTATGTATATATGTATGTGTGTGTTGGTATAAACGGGAATGGGGCAATAAACAGAAAAGAAAAATGAACACAAGATCATATTTCCGGTGTTGTTGTTAAGACTAGCATGTTGAAGAACTGTATCAGGTGATGTTATTCGTTGCGTTTATGGAACTTTTGTATTGTATACGTGTTACGTAATAGCTGTGTCCGGTTGTTCAAAATGCCTTTCTTCAGTTTATATAATGTGCAAAGTGTATACACACACTGTGAGCGAATTAAAAATCACAACACAGTTGATCTACAAAAATATATTATAATTTTTATTTCACTCTTACAATCAGCTTTTCTGTCACAAATTGTTATTCCTTTTTGATATTCACTGAAAGACGCGGGGGTGCGTGGGTTAAACGGTTGTTTAATGGTGGAGAAATGATGACACGTGCCTTAGCTCTCTCTCTCTCTCTCTCTCTCTCTCTATCTCTCTGACTATCTTTTTCTCTGTGACGATTTTATTTATAACCACATTCTTTCCCATTAAAATCTCTAATATTTTCTTTGTTGTCTCAACTATTTGACCGATATGTGCTCAAATATTTCCCAGTCGAATTATGCATTCCGTTAGGCTATGGTGGAAATACCGAATTCTTAACATTTGAATCCATTTGCGTGTGTGCAATCCATTAAATGTTTCTCTTCCCGGCGTTGTCCGCCAATATCTAACGTATGTTTACACATGCAACTACACACGCATTGTCCGTGTCGTTAACCACTTGGCCACCCTTATGCACTGTAGCATGTCTTTAGTACTCTCTACAAACCATTGTGAAGACAATGTTTTATAACGCTTGTGTAACGTTGTAGTAACGTCAGTTTGGTAGCTGTGTAACGCTTCCTATCAAGTGTTATTTCAGTTTTGTTTATCACAAAACAACATTTAACATGTGTTGAAAAATAAGTGCAATTGATTATTTAACAAGAAATGAGTTAATTTTCCAAATGTTGGACGTCATTCAGAATCGTCAATTCACTCCAATGCAGAAACCATCCATGAAGATGAAAGTAAAGATGACGATACACTACACACGTGGGAATTAAAATAGAGCCACTTAGATTCCAAACGGGTAAACAATATTCAAGGTCGTTTGTATTATAAAAATACATGGGATTGGTCTGAAAAAAAAAATCCATATTGCATTCAACTTCAGGAAACAACTTTTTCTAATCTGAAACAACTTCCTCTAATCTATACTTTCCCGTTATATCTAAAAAGGAGAATAATATTTTACAACCAATGCTTATAGTAAAAAATGATAAAGAGTCACAGGGTTATTTTGTTTGTTTGTTTGTTTGTTTTAAATTCTGCAAGCCGTTAGGCATTAATTTATACCGACCACACACCAATACCTTGTTCATGGAGAGGCAAACGCTATCGAAAAGATTACTAAAATCTCAAATAGTACATTTTTCGTTTCCAGCGCATCGAATTTACTGGACAGATTTGTTCCATAATGTTTTTCCTGTTGCATTTATCTCACTTTTTCTCTCACTTTGTATATTTTTTCAAACTCATCATACGAAAAGCCTAATATTTTTGCTGACTGAAATCATTTTTGGGAGGGGGGGATTTAGCGAAGAAATAAGGATTCCACTATTTTTCAAGCCAATTCTAAATATCGTATTTTCTCTTCGGTGATTCGTTCCATAAATTTCGCATTTGGCAACACTAAAATGCACTTTATTTCTTATTACTAATGTTGGAACGATTAATCGGAATGGGGAATCGAAGAAATCAGAACTTTTGGGGGTATCAGAATGGGAAAAATTGCTGTATATTTTCCGATGTACAAAACGATTCTTTTATTGTTTTTATTTCTTAGATTTTGTTTAATTTTACATTAATGACAAAATAATAAATATTTATTGATTTTAAACTATTCGTAGGACAAAAATCTATCGATTATCCCCATAATTGTATTTTTACGTTTGTGAAAATATATGCACATATTACTCGGGTTTTTGCCGGTAAACCGGATCCTCTTTAAGCAATAAACAATTCTTTATTTAGAAATTAAAAAAAAGACTTGGAATTAGTAATTGTATTGGAATCGGGGAAAATATTGGAATCGTCCCATTACTACATATTATTAGTGTGTGTGTGTGTGTGTGTGTGTGTGTGTGTTTGCATATCCATTAGTTTGCCATTTACCCCTCCTCCGAAAAACTGGTCTTCGAGAGGTTTATTTCAAGTGTTGAATAACAAATTAATGACTTCTATCGCGAAATTCATTGATCCCTGACCCTATGCTGTAAAATGATATAATTAGCTCTTCTCTGTCCCTTTGTATATCTATCTATCTATCTATCTATCTATCTATCTATCTATCTATCTATCTATCTATCTATCTATCTATCTCCTTCACACACACGCACATACACACATATGCGGTCCCCTAACCACGAGTCACGCTTTGCAATTGCCTTTCTCCCATAATTCAATTAATGCCAACTAATTTTCATAAATCATTGGTTAGATAGTTTTTTTGTTTGTTTTAATGTTGATATTTCTTTTCTGTTTTTCTCCTTTTCGTTAATTTTTATTACTTTTCTACTGGATGTCATTGTTGAAAGTAAAAGTACTAAATTAATCATCAGCTCGCTATCCTTAGACGAAAGGGCTGTAGAAGCGAACTATTTCAATGTTGTGTCGAATGAGACAAAACACGAAGTGGATTCCGCTTGTTGCATAATCTATATATATAAAAGCGAAAATGTGTGTATGTATGTGTGTTCGCTTTTTGTGTATGTGTACAAAAGGCTTTTTTCACCGTGATTCTCGGTTGGCTCGCTCCTTCTTTAAACTTTTTATATGCTGTCTAAATAATAATATCTACGACTAAGGAACTCGGCTCGAAGCTATCTTTAATTTACCCGACTTTTACAAGCTATTTCCGAGAGATTTTTGATCGCCGCGTAGCGGGAATAACAGAAACTGGCTTCCAGCGCAAAACTAGGTCAAACATCACGCGACTTAACGTTCTCGCACCTGTTCGCTTTATAAACATCAACTTAACATACTTATCAATTCATCTATTCTCGTGGTCGAGATGGTTAAGTCGCAGGGTTTTTTTTCATTTCCTTTCCACCTCCGTATCAAAGCTTTGTGGTTCAAGCCTACCTTTCTACTGAAACTGTTTTTTCTTTTACATTACCAAACAACCGGCCAACAGTTTTTAAACAGGGTTGTTTTGATCTCCCCCCCAACACACGTACACACACCTCCAAACACCCGGAAAACGCCGGGTAGTCTCCGCTAGTCTATATATATATAAAAGCGAAAATGTGTGTATGTATGTTTATTTGTATGTATGTATGTATGTGTGTTTGTATGTCTCGCGAAAACTTTCGACACGGGTCTTGGATTTTCACGAGATCGGTATCATTTTAAAGATCCAACCTTCGCCCGACAAATATCGAAAAATTGGCCAAAAACATTAATTTCTTCACCCTAAAATAATCAGTTTTCTACAGGGAGGGGTTAGCAAAAACCGACCTCTCATGACAAGTTCGCTTCTATGCATGCGCAAATGACGTTGAAACATGATTTAGTTTAAATATTTAAAAAACCGACACAATTTCGTCGACGTCATCTTAGCTCAGTTGCTTAGAGTGCGGCCTCATTGTCTATTGGTTTTGGGTTCGAATTGTGGTGTGAGATGTAATTTTTTCGATTTTTAAAATTTTAATATTGAAATACGGTTATTTAAGCAATTTTTCACGTGTTTTTTTTTTTTAAAGAAGTTTTAACGTTCGTTTTTCTGTTTTCTTTTTCACGTTTTCTTTTTTGTTTTTCCCATTTTTACATTTAACATCGCTCGTTTGCCTTACGTTAGTTTTTTGTGTTTTTTTTCGATTTTTTAAAGTTTTAACATTTATTTTTTTTTAATATTTACTTCGCTTATTCTTATGTTTTGATTACCCCCTCCCCGCCCGAGCACACACACACCTCTAAGCACCCGGGAAACGCCGGGTACCCCCGCTAGTATATATATAAAAGCGAAAATGTGTATGTATGTATGTATGTATGTATGAATGTATGTATGTATGTGCACTTTTTCTGTGTGTCCGCAAAAGGCTTTTGTTCGCCGGGCTTCTCGGTCGGCTCGCTCCTTCTTAAAACTTTTTATATGCTGTCTAAATGATAATATGTACTGTTACAAATAGGAGTCGCGTGTATATTTAATTTGCCCGACTTTCACGCGCTATTTTTCCCAGATTTTTCGATCGCCGCGTGTTTCTTTCGCTTTTCAGTATAAAAAACGAATGATGGGGCGGGGGAAACAGAAACTGGATTGCAGCATAAATCGTGTCATGGTCAAACATCACGCGACTTAACTTTCGACCACCTGTTATTTTAACTTTATAAACGACTAGCGAGGGGTACCCGGCGTTGCCCGGGTGTTTGGAGGTGTGTGTGGAAACTCCGGGGGTGGGGGGTTGAAAAAAAAGTAAGTATGAGGATCGAACCCGGACCGTTGAGGCCAAGTTGTAAATTAAAGTGTGAACAAAAAAAGTGCGACATTAACCATTGCCCCACCCCGAGATGCTAACGGAAACACGTTTGAATTTATTTAATTACTTGGATTTGGCATGTGCCCGTTTTAATGAGTTAATGGGGTCAAGTTTGAATGCGGGATAGTATTTCATTTACTGCGGAACGCTTTTTTTATTTTTATATTCCCAAGATGTTATAGGAAAAAGACTAACCCACATGCGGTGAGCGACAAATGTTGAATATTTATCTTCCTGAAATCGAGCAAATTAAATAGACAGGCGAGCTTCGTTGTTAACTGTAAGATATTACGATTTATATGTGATATAAAAAGTTTTTAAAAGTTGTGAACCGACCGACTGCTTTTCTGAAAAAAGCCTTTTGTAGACATACAGAAAAAGCGAACACACATACATACATACATACATACATTTTCGCTTTTATATATATATATATATATAGTTAAATTAACACAGCTTTCACTTCCTCTCCCCTCGTGGCCGAGATGGTTAGGTTTCTCGCCCCCCCCTTTCGTTGCCACCTTTGCGTCAAGGCTTCGGGTTCGAGCCGACCTTATTTTCTTTTACACCTACAAACACCCGGCCAACGTTTTTTTTATAAACAGGGTTATTTTGATCTACCCCCCCCCCCCCCAACGCACACACCCTCAAACACCCGGGCAACGCCGGGTACCCCCCTTATATAAATTATCGTCTTATAAGGAAAGAGACAATATTAACACATTCTAAACTTGAAGTCATGTGATGCCGAGGAGCGAATCTACAAAGGGACTAGATAAGGGGAGGGGCACTTGACGCCAAGCAATTTTCCTACATTTTATCATAAAACATTTAACGCTTCTTGATATACAATCCTAAGGAACTACAGTAAATAATTTTACCTCAAGTAGATTTACTACTACTACTACTACTACTACTACTACTACTACTAATAATAATAATAATAATACTATTAATAATAATATGATTATAATTTGCGCTTATGTAGTTTATTTAAGATTTAAAAAGTGTCACAACTTTTTGTACAATGGAGTCACCACTTATCAAGGCCCAGAGGCCACGCGAGGATAAGTGCTAATAAGTGTACAGTGGTCAATGGAACAATATCGTAATAATCGTTAGTAGTGGAAATTTTGTAAATTGGATTACTTAAGGGAAACGGCTTATCAAGAACTTCTTTACGTTGGGCTTGAAGACAACCATATTATAGTCAGCTGGAAAGTAGGCAAATGAAAGAGAGTTCCACAGGTGTGCAGTTCTAAGAAAGAAGCTTTGTTCATGGAATCTACGTTTAGGGTTAGGCACAGATAGAGAGTGGGGAAAATTATTGATAGTGTTTTCAGTTGGAGGAGTGTTTCTCGTGAAAGTTTGGCGAGGGGAGACCATAGATTGGAGCTCAGACAAGCACTTGCCATGAAAATAACGATAAAGCAGAGACAGGCTCTCAACATCTCTTTTGTGAGAAAGAGGTTGCAGGAAAGAGAAAAGGGCATCCGCCACTAGGCTACGAAGCCTTTTTTGAACTCTGTCAAGGCAGGATAAAATGCTTCTAGCAGTTCCTGCCCAGATGTGCCGCTACACAAAGATCAGAAGGAGTGCAATGTTTGATTGCAACAAGAGTATTTGCAAGTAAAGTAACTTTTCTTAGTATCAAGTATTAAGAATATCAATAAAAGCATCGGCTCTTGAGTTGAATAATAATATCCACATTAAATAAAAGCGGAAAATAGATAAAAATTATATTTGAAAAAAAAAAAAACGAATAAAAGACAAAAAAATGTGTTATTTTATACGATTATCTATATATCTATATATCTGGTCAGGCTCCTTGCCCAGACCAAAGTGATTCTCTCTCCAGATTTCCCTGTCTTCCATTAGCTGTTTTAGATTTTTAGGATCACGGTTGGCGTCATGTGCAATTTGATGGACCGACGCGGATGTAGGTCGTCCTATGCTCGTGTGCCCGCCGTGCCGTAAAGTCCACATCAATACCTTTCTCATCAGCTTTTGCTTGCTCATCTGGCAGTCACCAGCAATCGTAGATGTCGCACCCTGATGGTAGTAGATATGGCAGGTAGATTGCCATACAGTTGCTGCTTCATGGGAACATCTTGTCAAGATATATTTAACACTATTCGTAGAATACGGGTTTACGTGACGTTTAGCTTTCTTTCCAATCTTTGGAATGGATTTGTGAATCTGTTTTTGCCTCGCTTATGCGTTAGGGCACACTCATTGACCAGGGTTGCCATTTCATAGGCTGTGGCGATCTAACGTTCATCTAGGAAGATCTTTAAGTACTCAGGTATACATCTCTTAAACGCCTCCATTGAGACCATCTGCCGGAGCGTATCATAGTCTGAATCGGCACCTTTAGCCGAGCTCCCCCTATTGAAATAGGTTTCTTTTTCTCAAAAGAATTCTACATAGGTTTGTTTTTCTTCCTTCTGGAGAGATCTAAATCTTTTGCGGTATGCCTCAGGTACCAACTCGTAACATTTTAGCATCGCTGATTTTATACAGTTATAATCAAAACAATACTCAATCGAGAGGGAGGTATGATCTTCCTCTCAATGCTGTCTGTAGAAATATTGGCCATGCTTTCATGGGCCATTTTGCATTCACAGCTATTTTTTTCGAAATGCTGAAAATACCCATCAAAGTTTACCTCGTTGAACACTGGTACAAAGCAGCCATGTTTAGAAATGTCGAACTCTTTCCTGATGGGGTTCAAGCATACCTTCCGACAAAGTCCGTAATACGGCTTCGTCGACCAAGAAATTGTCGACGAGATGCGGCTATCTCTATTTTGACTAACAGGGTTCTCCGCATGCCTGGCCAAACATGTAATTCATGGTATCTTCCTATTGCCTTTCTAAATTTACACAGATCCTCAAAAGTAGGAGACTCTAGGAATGCATGTACTCACGACATTTTAAAATAAATACTCTTTGTTATTTCAAATGTGCAAAACCGACAAGGGTGTCTTTGGAGAAGGATATTTCCGGCATAAGCCCTCAGATCTGTTAAGCTACCTAAAAATCCGCTGGGAACTGCGGAAGATGATGACGTAACAATAGGTCCTCTCCCTTTTCCTCTCTCCTTTCTTCCGTTAATATGTCCTCTCTTTCTTTCTCTCTTTTGTTTACATTTATTTTCAGGCAGACGATCTTTTGTTTATAAAAATGTTTTTGTAGAAAATGTTTTTGTAGAAAATGAATAAATAAAATGAACAAGGAAATTGGATATTTTCTTTTCGGTTTAGAATAGAATTTAAATAAAAGAACTTTTTTTTTTTACACAGTGATCACCACTTATCAAGGCCCGGAAGCCACTCAGGGATAAGGGTTATTGCAAGTACATTACGTTAGTGTGGAGATTTGATGAAGTGCTTACTTAAGGGGGCGGTTCATTAGGAATTTGTTAACGTTGGACTTGAACACATCCAAGTTGTAGTCCGGTGGGAAGCAGGCAGACGGAACAGAGTTCCACAGGCGTGCAGTTCTTAGAAAGAAGCTTTGTTCATGGAATCCGCGTTTTGATTTAGGCACAGATATAGAGTGGGGGAAATTTTCCACATTGGATTCAGCTAGACGGGTATTTTTCGTGAAAGATTGGCGAGGGGGGACCAGAGATTGGAGTTCAGACGAGCACCTGCCATGGAAATAACGATAAAAAAGTAATATTTTAGTTTAGTAATATATATTTTAAGAATATATAACAATACACACACACACACACACACACACACACACACACACACACATATATATATATATATATATATATATATATATATATATATATATATATATATATATATATAAAACAGAGAATTGGGTCTGTAACAATAAATACGAAATCTGCATGAATTAAAATATATTTAAGCGTATTTTATGATCGGACAAGACCAGGCGCCCCCTTCACTAGTATTATAAATTACAAGATAGCAACCTACTCCTTTTTTGATACCTAAGACTTTCAACGAAATGACATTTTTCTCTCCCCGCTTCTATTTCGTTCTTTTTTAAAAAAAATTTTTACATGGAGGTCACCACTTATCAAGGCCCGGCGGCCACTCAGGGATAAGGGTTATTGCGTGTACAGTAATCAATGAGATAGTATTGTAGTAATCATTAGTATCGGAGATTTGATGGAGTGTCTTACTTAAGGGGGCGGTTTTTCAGGAATTTGTTTATGTCGGACTTGAAGACATCCAAGTTGTAGTCAGGTGGGAAACAGGCAAACGGAAAAGAGTTCCACAGTCGTGCACTTCTGAGAAAGAAGCACTGCTCATGGAATCTACGTTTTGATTTAGGCACAGATAAAGAGTGGGGAAACTTATTGACAGTAGTTTCAGCCAGACGGGTGTTTCTCGCGAGGGAGGACCAGAGATTGAAGCTCAGACGAGCACTTGCCATGGAAATAACGATAGAACAAAGACAGGCTCGCAACGTCTCTTCTGTGGGAGAGAGGCTGAAGAGAAGAGAAAAGGGCATCCCCCACTAAGCCACGAAGTCTATTTTGTACTCTGTCAAGGCAGGATAGGCTGTTTTTAGCTGCTCCGGCCCAGATGTGGCAGCAGTACTCCATCCTTGGACGTACTTGGCTTTTATACAGATAGAGAACTGCATCAGTAGTGAGATATCTTCTGGAGCAGTAAAAGGATCCCACCATTTTCCCAGCGTCTTTTGCAACAGACCTGATGTACGTGTTCCACTTCAGATCAGGAGTAAAGGTCACGCCCAGAAGCTTCCCCAAGACGAGAGCCATCCATTTCAATTGATGCCAGATGGGGATCAGAGCGTTGATGATGTAAAGATAGAAGCTTGGTTTTGGATGCATTAAAAGTGACCAGTCACCTCTTCCCCCACTGTACCACGCGCTCAAGATCGGAGGAGAGAGAATTAGAGAGAACTTTGTCCTTTACGGCCTTTGAAGTGCTGCCATAGATGGTCGTGTCATCAGCATAGATGTCAACGAATGATTTAAGTATGTGTTTTGGGAGATCATTGATGTAGATCAGGAAGAGAGTTGAACCCAGGATGGACACCTGAGGGACTCCAGCATTAATACTGTGGGCCTCTGATTTCTGCCCATCAACCACTACTCTTATGAACCTATCAGAGAGAAATGATTTAGTGATTGAGAAAACATTTCCAGTTATACCTTAGCTGGAAATCTTGTGAAGTAGGCCTTTATGCCATACCTTATCGAAGGCCTTTGATATGTCAAGAGCAATTGCCATGGAAAGGAAGCCTTCGTCAAGAGATTCACTAATCTCATGAGATATAACCGTTAGCACATTTGCTGTAGATCCTGCGGAGCGGAAACCATATTGCGTTCTGTCTTTGTCAGTGTCTCTGTCTGTTTCTGTCCGTCTCTCTCTTTCTCCTTCCAAGACATTTGATGCTGAAGTAAAAATAAAAAAATAAATAAATAAATAAAAATAAATAAATAAATAAAAAATAAAAATGCAAAATAAATAGCATTCTTTCAAAAATACGATCTGCTTTAACTCATTCTTAAAAAATTCAATTAAAAGGTATTAATCGATAATTTTCTCACGTTTCAGGCATTTATCTTATATTTTTAAATACAATTATTTTTAACCAGTAAAAAGTTTTTCTAATTTTCTTCAAGCAAATTAAAAGATGTTGAGTGAAAAAAAAGTACCTAAAGCATTATTTATATTTTGAGAAAATTTTAAATATCGCGTTGTTTTCATTGTTTACGTTAAAATATACAGAAATAACATTCGGTTCCATTTTTCCCGTTTTTAGTTTTGGGAGGACTTTTTTGAATGGTTTTACGGAGAGTAAAAAAAAACAAAAAACATATGAGATTTTTTAAAATTATCTTTCTTCTTGAGAAAACAGCAAAAACTACGATAAATTAATTTTATTTTATTTTACAAGATTTTACTGTTATTATTTGCTATTCTTCGCCTTTATTATTGTCATACCTAAAATAAACCATGAAGCTATTCAACTGAGTGGGACGTTCATGTTAGAAAGGACTCGTCATCTGTTTTATATATCAGTAAAACCCTTCTTAAATTTAGCGTAAATACGTAGGCTGTCTTTTCCAGGCCATTTATGATTACTAAGTTTCATCGCTGCTCAGAACTTTCAAGGTTTGTATTTCTATCCAGGGCAAAGACACGTTAAAAAAGAAAAGAAACGTATAGAGCAAACTGGATCATTATATCCGGTATGACGTCACATCCTAAACTCTTTTATTCCACGTGGGATTCAACGTCCGTCAACCGTTTCACAGTTCTTTGACAGCAGAGACTTCCGTTTTACGGACCACCAATCTATTAAACAAAAAAGAGCCCCATGAAAATTCCACGGTTAATTAAAGAAAATAGGTTTTAAATAAATATAGCAAGAACACAACTTCTGTGTGAATTATGTATTCTACTAGCAGACCAATTGGCGTTGCCCGGTCGTAAAATGTGCATAAATATTATATTTTAATTCATGCAGAATTCTTATTTATTATATACAGAAATACGAGCTGAGATCGAAACCAAAACCTAATTACAGTGAATGAAGTACGTTTAACATTAGGCCAGCTTGACACGATCTTTAAATAGTGTTTCAAACCTACTTATTCTTAACATAAGGAATCTGGCATATGAACGATTCGTGCATGCGCAGTCGTGAAACAGTTGACAAACAGATAAAAACGATGACCTGTACTAATTTTTCAATTTTTACCCCTTAGCGGTCCCTTTTGTCCGGATGAAAACCGAGTAGAAAAAATTTCCATAGGTCAGAATACCCTATATACCATATTTCAAGTTTATAGAGAAAAATCCGTTGAGTATATAGAAGTGTCCTCACAGACACACATTCTCACTTTTATAGACATATGGATAAAGGACATATAGATTACATATTCTTTTTTCTTCTATTTTTGTTCATCTAAATAAGGAATATTGCGACGTGAACGTAAGGGGCTACTATTTGGGACCATGTCTAACAGGGGACCATGTAAGGAAATGAGCGAGATGTCTGTTTACATTACATTTAAACTTCGCCATATACAATCAAAGAAACAGGAAGCAAAGAGAGAATAACAAAGTCTAGCAGTCTAAAGGAAAGAGACTATAAGAGTAGAAATGTTTCCGGCATTGAGGGATATCTAGAGTGAAGGGGTGGGATTTTGTTACTAAACAGGTTTGTCTGTGTATATATGTCGGGATACAAGTGCAATGAATTCGCCAGTGCACATTCCATTAAATTATTTGTGAAACAGGGACAGGGATGCATCATTGCAGCGATGGGACAGGGGTTGGATCTTAAGGAATAGTACAGGAACTATAAGATTTGAGACTGTCTACGAGTGAGAGACGAGTGTTGGATGCACCGGCCCAGATGTGGCAATAATAATCATCCATGGTATGCGAATGGTGGCTTTGTACAGGTGATACGTGATTCAAGTGTGAGTAGTCTTCTAGCTCAGTAGCGAGACCCCACATTATTTACAGCAGCCTTTGCAAAGTCATCAAGGTACTTGTTCCAGTTCATGTTTCCTGTGTATGCTAAGCCTTCACGTTTCCTGTGCATGCTAAGCCAAGGTTAAGTGCATTTTTGTTTTTCTCTACAAAGTAAAAAGTCGTGCAAAGTGTAACATCTAGAATAGTACATGTGAATGGATGTTGGAATTGTATTAAATCATCATAAGTAGTGTTTATAATTCTATTCAATTAACTCAATTTAACGCAATTTAACTCAACTGTTTTTTTTAATATATAAGTGCTTATAATAATAATAATAATAATAATAATAATAATAATAATAATAATAATAATAATAATAAATATATTATATGCTGTTTCATATTAATAGAGTATACGCTGCGTGAAGCGTTAGAAATACATATATTATGTTTTATAAACAAAATATCGATATGAAAAAGGCAAATTCTTTGTGTAAAGAAATCTTCAAAAACTATAGATTAAAGAACCAAAGGTAGATTGACTAACCAGTCGTCCTAAAAATGTTTTACTAAAATAAAACTCTTTCGAAATAGTATTCATTAAGCATCACATTTATAATAGTAATTTATAAAAGTAAAATTCTTTTTCAATAATAATATCATAAAAGTAACAAAGTTTTTCAATAATAATATTATAACAGTAAAATTTATAAAAGTAATTTATAAAAGTAAAATGTTTTTTCAATAATATTATAACAATAAAATTATAAGTGATTTATGAAAGTAAAAGACGTGTTTTTATAAAAATATAATAAAAGTAAAATTTCTTAAAGTGATTTATAAAAGCAAAAAATGCGTTTTTATAATAATATAGTAAAAGTAACATTTATAACAGTAATTTACAAAAGTAAAGGATGTTTTTCGATAATAATATTAAAAACTTAAAATTTATAATAGTAATTTACAAAAGTAAACAGATGTTTATCCAAAATAATATAATAGTAAAAATTTATAAAAGTAATTTATAAAAGTAAAAAATGTTTTTTTTTTAAATATTATAAAATATAAAATTTATGATGGTAATTTATAAAAGTTAAAAAATATTTGTTTAAAAATATTATAAAATATAAACTTTAGAATTGTAATTCATAAAAGTTCTAGAAAAATATGTTTTTTAAAATACCATGAAATATAAAATTTATGATAGTAATTTATAAAAGTTAAAAAAATGTTTTTTAAATAATATTATAAAATATAAAATTTGTGATAGCAATTTATAAAAGTCTTAAAAATGTTTTTTTTAAATATCTTCTCTATATAAATAAAATGAAGTTATTTTTCCTGTGTGAGTTTGGCCTTAATAGGATTAAAACTCAAGACATTTCGTACAAATGTAATGTGCACAAACTGCAGCACATTATCTGAGGTGTGCTATAGGCCTATTACCCTTACACGTCCTCGATAACCATACATTCCTATATTTTTTCTAGTAAGAGTACCGCCAAAACCTGTAAAAATCAATGGAAATGATAAAATCATTTCTCTCTATTACGTTCATACTTCCCCCCTCGACCAATTAACACCGTTGCGAATACGTCCACAGGAGAATTTGTGAGGCAACACCGGTTGGAGTTCTCAGTTGCTTAAAAAATAGAATGGCATTTTACCGTCGGGTGAAACGCAACTTTCGATTACATCGATTACATGGGTTACTTATACCGTTTCTTTTATTTCTTTTCCTTTTTTCTTTTTCTTTTTTTTTCATTTTTTATTTTTTTGCCTTTTGAGGGGGGGCTGCGATTCGAAGGGTTACTTAAACGAAACGAACTTAACTTGGATTCCAAGTTTTACAACAAACTATAACAGTCGGCCGCTAGCGTTCTTCAAATGTTCAAACGATTACTCGATTTATATATTTTATTTACTATATTTTTCTTCTATTATGTTTACAGTGATTTTATACGTGATACTAGGGGGGGGGAGAGCTGACTTCTTATTTTTGGATTAGTTACTCATTCATTATTTATTTCTATACATTGATTTTATGGTAGTCTCATAAGCCCAATTACTATTACGCTATCGATATGGAACCAGCCGACATTCCAATTGGTAAAATGCGACAACAAAGAAAACAATACAAAAAGGAAAACAAAACAAAACACATAACAAACCATTATACTTACACCTAACAATTATACGGTTAAAATACTTTTCTTGCATAAAACAAGCCAACAATAAAACGAAAAAAATTATGAATAAAATATATTAAACATTTATTCGTTATACACAGTAAGTTTTCTGGTTATATTTCTTTCTTTTTTTCCCGCCAGACTTCCTCGTACCTGTTTATTACGCTTCATAAACCTTCATATAACGCTCTTATCAGTTCCTCTCCATCGTGGCACAAATGGTTAGGTGACTGGCTTTTTCCCCCTTTCGTTTCCATCTTCGCGTCAAGGCTTCGGGGTTCAATTCGACCTTCTGACCAAAACTTTTTTCTTTTACACCTCTTTTTAACACACACACCTCCAAACACCCGGGAAACGCCGGGTACCCCTCGCTAGTTATAAATATTATAAATTGTAGTTCATAAAAGTTAAAAAATATATTTTTTAAATAATGTAAAATATAAAATTTATAATAGTAATTTATAAAAGTTAAAAAAATATATTTTTCAATTTGTAGCAGAATATACTGTTTAGTTTAGATGATACCAATTCCACTAGACGCTATTTTCGAGGATTTCTTCTAATCTAATCATCTTGCTTATCGATCTTTTGATTGATTTATCTATTTTAAATAAAATACTAAAAAAAGAAATTAATGATCTTCTGATCAAAATCGGTGATCGTCGCCGTTCTTAACATGGAGAGAAGATGTAAAAATTGGTGTTTTTTTTTCTAATTACACTCGCCCAGCCATTTCCGGACCACCGAGTAACTTCGTTAAAATCGCAGGTAGATAAATGCAGAAACACCAAGGTCGGAATAAAAAGTAAGGGTTAGAGTACATTTTACATTGAATTTAATTTACAAACTGAACCCCTGTTAAAAATTGAATATCTCATTATAATAAATTGAATCTGAAAGTTTCTGTTTAATCGACAGAATTTCGAAGAATGAAAAAAATATATAAATGTTCACCGTCATACAACAGTAATATTAATACACCCTATGCAAAATTTGGACAATTCTTTCGTCTAGTTACACGTCAAACAGACGAAAGACAAACAGAGTAAAAGACAAACGGGCGTGCCCCATTTTATTACGTTTTCCCACTACTCACCAGCAAGGTGGAAGGAATTTAAATAAACTTAACTACTAAATGAACAACCGGGATGGGATCGTTTTTATTTTGGCAGACCTCATATCACTAGCGCATCCAATTTCAAAGTTTTAATGGCTCTAAAGGGATTTCAATTATCACTAAACTGATGGTGTAAAAATTCGCCTGAAACTGTTGATAAAAGCGAAAAGCGGTACTAAAGCGCTTTGGAACCGAAAGGAATTGGATCGATTTCAGTTAAAGACTTCCTGTAGAAAGGTTATCATTTTTAGCAACATTAAATTAAAAATATGGCGTGTTATAGTCGGTCGGAAATAGAAGCTTCCAACTAAAGGGGGAGAGGAAAGTAGCAGAAGTTGCTGCGCACAGTAAATGATTTCGCAAGACTAATTCCCTTCAGAGGTCTGATAACACTGTGGATATACAAGGTAGAATTCCGTGGTTCAACGAGTCACTTTAGTTTACTGGAAAAGGAAGAGATGTTGAATCAGCACTAATTACTGCGTCAACTGTAAAAGTAGATCTAAATTGTAAGGTAGTAAAGTAACAGCTGAACATGTGTTTATCAACTTAATAAATAAAACTGTGTAAGTAGCAGTAAAAGAAACGACGATAACCGTACAAACAGACCTAACATTTAACAGTCATCTATGAACGCATATACGACGCACTGGATAGGGCAGACGAAATCAGGACTGTGGCCTTTGATATATCTGTACGGTATAACTGGGCGTATACTTAATATAATTAGATCCTACTATGATAATAGGGTCATTCAGGTTGTCATTGATGATCTTACATCCAAACAGCATAACATTAATGCGGAAGTGCCTTATGGGGCGATCTTTGGACCACTGTTATTCCTTATATTCATAAACGACCTCCCTGATAATATTGTGTCCAAGATAGGTATACTTGCTGATGATACAACGATCTATAAGATAAACGAGGGAAAAACGAGTGTACAGAAATGTAAGACAATGGCAGAATCGTTAGAAAATTACCCCCAGACCGTAATGGAATGAGGCCGTATATAGATGGTAGCATTTAATGCTAGTAAGACTAAACTGATCTCTTTTAACAATTGCAAGCCTCTCCCTACACCGATATCCATCACAAATAACATCCTACCTGACTAGCAATATGAACCGGAACAAATATATTGAGGATATTGCGAAGGCTGCTGCAAAAAGATGGGCTCCCTCTATCATGCTAAAAGACTACTCACACATGAGAATGCCCTAAACCTCTGCAAAGCCACCATTCATCCACGCATAGAGTATTGTTGCCACATCTGGGCTGGTGCATCTACCACTAGTCTCTCCTTCTTGGATAGGGTAAAAAAGAGTCATCAATGTAATAGGTCCTACTTTGTCAACTAAGTTCCAAACCCTGTACCATCGCCGCAATGTTGCATCTCTGTGCCTGGTTTACAAGTATTTTAATGAAATGTGCTCTGATGAATTCGTTGTACTTGTGCCCCCTTGACGCACATATCCCTGACAAACCCGCTTAGCAATAAAATCACACTCCTACACTGTTGAGGTCCCTAAATGCCAGAAAGATTTCTACTCTAATCGTTTCTTCCCTTGAGCAACTAGACTTTGAAATTCCCTTCCTATTACCTGCTTTCATGATATGCAGAAGTTTAAATGTAATGTAAACCAACATATTGTTAATCTTTTCTAGGCATGGCCTCAAATAGTAGCCCTTTATATCAAAGTGACGATAAGTCTTGCTAGGGGTGAACGTGATTAAGAAAAAGTGTATTTTTAGTGTCACCCTCACTGACGATTGAACTTTAAAGCTCCAGAAGAATGTAACTTTAAACTTAATTTTACCAAGTACTTTATCCACTGGTTTAACGGACATGCGTAAATTAAATAAAGAGTTCCATTCCAAATTCCGTGCAGATTCCCGAGTTCTACAGAAAGATTCCCGAGTTCAACAAGATACACACGAGGAGTTTATATCGACTGAAAACTTGTGAAAATAACACTCAAAGTTGAAAAAAGAGTCTGAAGAATCCAAATAATATGAACATTGGAGATATTTAAGAACACACAAAAGAGTTAACCGGACGCCTTACACATCTGCTTACAAGGAAGGAAGAGACAATCCAGGAACAAATAACATGGCAAGAAATTGTTTACATTAAAGCTAGAGAATCTGAAGTCAACGGAAGGATGTTGACAGATCAGATCAAGCAAATCACATGAGAATAAGCCGACATCCGATGTCGACGCTGCCAGAGAAATTATAAATCGGATTTGGTAGCCATTTGCAAACAAACGAAACAAAACATTTCTGATCTCTTTTATTACAATTTTTGTTGATGAAATTCATGAACATTTTAGTTTCGGGTATTTACTTCCTTCCTACCACAGGAAGATGTGACACAAGGGAAGGAAGGTGAGGAAAGTGAAGCCAATGCCCAAAAAGTAGGAGCACTATGGCCGTTCAAAAATTACAGTAGTACAGTCGGAATTTCCCCTTAAGGGCGCCAAAGGAAGTAAGCATTAAACTTACTTCCCTTGAAAAGCGGGAGGTAAAAGCCTGGGAGGGTGGACCTCCTCGGACCACACAAGATACAGCCCTGGCCTAAGTCAACAGGAAAAATGTCATTTGAAAATGGCCCATACACTGTTGGTTTCGGAGCCCAAGTAAAAACTACGGGTGAGCGTTTTAGTTTCAGATATACCACATCAGCAGCGCATCTTGCTTTAAAGTTTTCAGGGTTTTAAAGCTGAATTTAATTATTACTAAATTGTTTACCAGGGAGGTTATTTATGAATACAAGGAATAATAAAGAAAAAGAATAACTTTTTTTTTTTTTTTTTTTTTTTTTTACAAAGGCATCACCACATTATCAAGGCCCAGAGGCCACTCAAGGATAAGGGTTAAAGAGTGTACAGTAGAAGTTGGTCAATATAGTAATCATTAGTAATGAAAATTTGGTAAATTTAATAACTTATATGGAACGGCTCATCAAGAACTTATTTACCTTAGACTTGAACACAACTATATTGTAGTCAGCCGGAAAGCAGGAAAACGGAAGACAATTCCACAGGCGTGCAGTTCTAAGAAAGAAGCTTTGTTCATGGAATCTATGTTTAGGTTTAGGCACAGATAAAGAGTGGGGGAAATTATTGATAGTGTTTACAGCTAGACGAGTGTTTCTTGTGAAAGTTTGGCGAGGGGGGGACCATAGATTGAAGCTCAGTTGAACACTTTCCATGAAAATAACGATACATCAGAGACAAACTCGCAACATCTCTTCTGTGAGATAGAGGTTGTAAGGAGGAGAAAAGGACATCTCCTACGAGGCTACGAAGTCTATTTTGAACTCTATCAAGGCAGGACAAGTCCTTTCTAGCAGCTCCTGCCCAGATGTGGCAACAGTATTCCATCCTTGGACGTACCTGGCTCTTATATAGATAGAGAATAGCATCAGCAGTGAGATATCTACTGGATCGATAGAAAGATCCCACCATTTTTCCAGCGGCCTTGGCAACAGATTTGATATACGTGTTCCATTTAAGATCAGGAATAATGGTCAAGCCCAGAAGCTTGTCAAAACTTGAGGCCTCCTGAAGACGAGAGCCATTCATTTCAATTGATGACAAATGTGGATTAAAATGTTGATGATGTAAAGAGAGGAGCTTGGTTTTAGATGCATTAAAAGTAACCAGCCACTCCTTTCCCCATTGTACTACATGCTCAAGATCAGAGGAGAGAGAATTGGAGAGTACTTGCTCGTTTACTGTCTTAAATGTGGTACCATAAATGGTAGTATCGTCAGCATAAATGTCTACAAATGATGTAAGGATATGATTTGGAAGATCATTAATGTAGATCAGGAAAAGAGTTGGGCCCAGGATGGATCCCTGAGGGACACCGGCATTAATACTGAGAGCTTCTGATTTTTGCCCCTCAACTACTACTCTTATGAACCTATCAGAAAGAAATGATTTAATAATTGAGAAGACTTTTCCAGCTATACCATAGCTAGCGATCTTATGAAGTAAACCTTTATGCCATACCCTATCAAAGGCTTTAGATATGTCAAGAGCAATTGCCCTAGAAAGATTGCCACCGTCGAGAGATTTGCTAATCCTATGCGATATAACTGTAAGGACATCTGCTGTAGATCTAGCAGAACGGAAACCATATTGAGTGTCACTAAGAAGGTTATTTTTGTTGAGATGTTTGATTACTTCTGTATTTAACACAGATTCTAGCAACTTACTCATGACGCACAGGAGACTTATTGACCTGTACTGAGAGGGGGATGAGCGATCACCTGAATTCTTAAATACAGGGCATACTGATGAGATTTTCCAGGGAGATGGGAAACTATTCTCCTTAAGACAACGTTTAAACAGTTTTGTAAGTATGGGCGCTAGTTCAGGTTGAAGTTTTTTGAGTACTATAATTGGAATACCATCAGGGCCAGTTGCTTTACTGGAATCAAGGTTTTTGATTAGCTTGGCAACATCATGTACAGATATACGTATATCACATAGCGTGTTTTCTGATACAGGAGGAAATATTGGGGGTTGGCGGTCTTGGTCGCAAAGGGTAGAATTAGCTGCAAAGTTCTTGACAAAGAGTTTGGCTTTGTCTGATGCTGACGAGATTACCTCAGGTCCATTGATAATAGTTGGGATGGAGCACACGCTTCTGTTCAGGATTCTGTTTGCTATTTGCCAAAACTGGTGGGAACCAAGCCGCTGCTCAGCTACTTTGGACTTAACAGATTGAGCATACAACTCTCTTGCGTTCCTTATTACTTTCTTACAATGGTTGCTGGCAGTCCTGAAAACGGCTTTAGTTTCCATACATCTATTACGTTTGAAGCAGTGGAAAAAGTGATTTCTGTGCGCAATGGCTGCAGCACATTCTGGAGAGAACCATGGCTGGCTGTTAGGTTTTTGCTGAAACTTTTTAGAGGGTATGAAATGGTCAATACCTACAATTAACCATTCAGTTAGGTCTAATACTATAGAGGATACATCCTTTTTAAACATGGAATGCAGAGGTAGATCAGATATAAATGTACGGAAGCTATCCCAGTCAGCCTTAGTGTATCGATATACTGTACGATGAAGTGGTACGTCTGGGGACTTATTACATTTCATTTTTATCTTAATTGATACAACAGAGTGGTCGGAAGATCCAAGAGGCGACAGAACAGAAACTGAACATAGTTCAGGGCAAGTTGTGAGAAAAAGGTCTAGTAGGCTCGCATACTGGCCGTCATTATCGGGCACACGGGTAGGTTCCTGAACAATCTGAGTGAGGTCATAGGCAATGGAGAAATCATGACAGAACCTCCCCTCATCATCGGTCTTGTTTGAGTGGGTCAACCATTCGACGTTGTGAACATTGAAGTCTCCACATACGTGAATGTTAGCTGAAGGATAAGTAGAAAGGACTTGGTCAATTTTCTCAGATATGCTTTGAAAGATAGTAACTCCGCTGTTGTGGGGGCGATAGAGAGTAAATATAAATGCAGTAGTGTGAGCTAAAGCAACCCGGAAGCACATATAGGGTAAGTTAGGATCTTCCATGGAGATGTCCCTCCCACATGGAAAACTATCTTTAATATAGGCACATATTCCATGCCCATGGCGATCTTGGGGGTCAGATTTAGAAGTTAAGTTAGAGTATCCTGTAATTGCAAACTCATCTAGGGAAATAGCCTGTCCAATGCCAGTTTCACTTAAAAATAAAAGGTCTGGTTTAGTCTCCTGTAATTGGGTTTCAACCTCTGGAAGGTTAGAACGTAGACCCCTGATTAAAATTAAAAAATAAAGGAACTGTAATAAAAGAAACTTAAAACATGGGTAACCAGAGCAGTTGTAATCATATACGCTATATAGAAGCTAGAAATAATTGTAAGAGTGAAATAAACGCAGCCAAGAGATTGCATACCAAAATCAGCAGAAAACGCATTGAGTCGCAGAAAATATGAACTCACGATTTCTGGAAAATTTATAGCTGTGTAGTAAATAATGAGCAATCAACAATTCCCTTACTATCCAACAATCAGGGCAAGCGAGAAGGCTAACCTGCTTGTCCGACGGTTTACCGCCAACTCCACTTTAGACATAATAAACGTCTCCCTCCAAATTTCCCTTTTAAGGAGAGACGTCAAACTCGAGGACCTGAAAATAACCCTGGACTTGATTGAGTATTTCAAAAGTTATTAAAGTTTAGGTGATGACCGTTTTATTTGTGTGTGTATGTGTGTGTGTGTGTGTGTGTATTTATGTGTTTATGTCCACGTGCACTATCAGTGGCCAGCAAGTGTGCAGAAAAAAAAAAAACAGGAAAAATATAATAAACTAGAGGAAATAAATTCATCAGTGAACAAAGGTATAGGAAATGGTGAATGTTAGAAAGACAATAAATAAGAAATTGTTCAGCAAAGAATTGTCAATCAATGGTCAGCGATAATTGGGACATAGAATGTCAATCTGGTTAGAGTTAGTTTACGATCACTTTTAGGAATGACAGTGAGTTTTGCGACATTTTACTACAGTTAGGAATAGTTGGACGCGACGGTTAATGACAAGATTTGGACGCGATGGTTAGTGACAATTACGAGTTGGGGACAATGTCTACTTTGGCCGCTCGGAGGTTCCCCGAGAGAGATCGGAGAGATTTAAGATAGGGCTCGAAACAAAACGAGATGATGGACCCGACAGTAGATGTGGATGTGGATCGTGTAGAGTCGATGGTTTCACGCACACAGATATATCCTGCGGTGGGTGGCCGTAATAAAAGGACATTCAAGAAAGGTATTCCACCAGGGAAATAAATGGATAAAGAGGTTCTGAAGTAATAAAGAAATAGAGAAGTTTATTGAGAATATTTACAGAGACAGCATGTTACGTTTTTAAGTGTTCCCGCCTAGGGAAGGCTCTCACAACCGGTGACCGGTGATAACGTTCTTTCGATAAAAAGTTCCGGCGGTGAATTGCTCATCTCGCCATAACACCTCCCCCTAAGACAATTTATCCCAAGAGAATTTGGCTTAATATCGTTTGCTTTTTGGCTTGGGGCTCAGCCGGTTAACTTTTCTTTTCACCCTTGTACTTTTTCTCTTCAATATCGTTTGAGTGGGTGGAGTTGGTGGAGAAGCTGGAACTCTCAAATCTGGAGTAAGTTCTGTTAAGGGTTGGGGAATATTAAAAGAATCATACAAAACTTCTAGGGGCAGGTCATTTTCTTCTGCCTGTTTGTAGCCATCAGTGTGTCGAGGTCTTAGCTGATTTATATGCCTGCGACAGTCGAATTTATTACTTCTTACAGAATATAGCATGTGTCCGCTTCTTTTCATGATATTGCCTCCTCCCAAAAATTTTTTCCACTCCTGTAATTCAGGAAGAATATTCTGTCACCAGGTTTGTAAAACCTTGTTGGAAAATTTTATTTTGTTGTTGTTACTCTGGTTGCACTTGGTAAAATTCTGTCAAATACAGATCTGATTTTCCGTGCAAACATCAGTTCGGCTGGTGACGAACCGGTATCAGTGTTTGGGTTCGGAGTTATCCTATACACCGATAAAAATTGTTCAAGACTCTTCTCGTCAATGTCCATGCCTTGGTTTTTCTTCAAGACTCTTTTGAATGTATCGACGAACCTCTCTGCTAGGCCATTTGACCTTGGGTGGTAGATTGCCGTTGTTAAATGTTCAATGGCTAGAGCCTTGCAGAATTCTTCAAATTCTTTGCTGGTAAATTGGGTGCCGTTGTCGCTGACAATAGTTTTAGGCACTCCAAAACGACTGAAGAGAACTCTTAGTGCATCTATTGTACTCATCGAAGTAGGGTGTTTGTATTTAAACACTTCTGGCCATTTTGTGAAACTGTCGACGACTACTAAGAAATAATGTCCATTTAAAGGACCTGCAAAATCGATATGTAACCGAGTCCACGGTGTATCAGTCTTTGGCCACGGTTGTATCTGCACAGGTGGTGCCTTTGCTGCTAGCTGACACCCTTGACACTCTCTTACGAGTTTTTCAATGTCCTGGTCCATCCTAGGCCAATACGTATATCCACGCATTAAAGCTTTCATTCTCGACATGCCTGGATGACCGCTATGAAATTATTTTAAAATTCTTCTCTGAAGCGTAGTCGGTATGACGACTCTGTCTACGTACATCAAGGTTTGAGTACAAATGGAAAATGGTAAAGTTTTAGGGTTTTTCTTTGATTTTCCATTTAGTTGCACCAACTTTTTCATTTTCACAATATAATCATCCATGCATGGGCTATTGGGTTTGTTGATCCATCTTCAAGTTTATGGAGAAGAACTGCTCCTACTCCGCAGTCACTTGCATCTGATGCAACAATCAATTCTTTCTGTGGATCAAAATGTGCTAGAGCTAAATCTGATAGCAGACATTTCTTAATATCTTCAAACGCATTTTGGCATTCTTTTGACCAAATCCACTTTTGTCATTTTTTTAACAAATCATTCAATGGTGCTCTCAACTTATGCATATTTGGAATATAAATAGCATAATATTGAGCCAAACCCCCAAAAGATTGTAACTGGGCAACATTATTGGGTGCTGGCATCCTTTCGATTGCTTCTGTTCTCTGAGGATCCGGTCTTCTGCCTTGGCTGTCGATAATTTGACCAAGATATTTTATCTGTTTTAAAAAGAATTCACATTTTTCGGCACTTAACTTGAAACCAAATTTCTCAATTCTTTGGAAAACTGCTCTAATGTGTTCCTTATGTTCCTGTACATTTTTACTTTTGACAAGGATGTAATCCAAATATGCGATTGCAACATTTAAATCAGCAAGCATCGTATCCATTATTTGCTGAAATAGTGCCGGGGCCACTTTTAATCCAAAAGGAAGTCTTTTTAGTCGGAAAAGTCCAAGATGGGTATTGATACACAAATACTTAGAACATTCTTCACTGACTTTTACCTGAAGGTAAGCTTCCGATAAGTCGATTTTGGAGAAAATTCTACCTCCATTCAGCTTTGTAAAAATGTCTTCAGGAGATGGAAGTGGATAACTATGATCCATCAGACAGTCATTAAGGCCTGTAGAAAAATCGGCACATACCCGAATCTTCTTATTTTTCTTTTTAGCATACATAGTGGGGCTCGCCCACTCAGAATAGTCAACTTTTTCGACTACACCATTCTTCTGTAGTCTTTTTAGTTCAATTTCAATATCTTCTTTTGAAGAAAAGGGCACATTTCTTTTTGGTCTAATAACAGGTTTCACATTCTGTTTTAATTCAAAATTTACTTCAGTTCTGGTGCACACTCCTAATCCCCCTTAAAAAACTTTGGGGAATTCACTTTTTAACACTGCCAGAAAATGGTCATTTTGTTTGGAATTTTTCTTTTCCAGCGCTCTTACATTATTGCAAAATGAATTTATGGGTAGCTCCCATAAATCAAATAAAACAATCCAATCAATTCCAAAAAGGCAAGAATTTATTCCTGGAACAACTGAAAGGTTTGAGGAAAAAGTTTTCGATCCAAGAGAAACACTGTAATTAAATTCTCCCATGAATTTTAATCGCTCTCCGGAAACACCTTTTGCAATTTTTTGTGTTTTTCTCAGTTTTGGACCACCAATTCTCTTCCAGGTCACTTCGTCGATAATTGATATGTCGCTACCTGTGTCAAAAAGTAGCTTCACTGAGTGACCATTTATTTGTGTGTGAACGAATTTCCGTTTCCCTCCTTGTTTTATTTCTTCTTTGGACAAGACCACATTTACTTTTGGCTTCCATTTCCGTCTTTTGTCTT
This sequence comes from Euprymna scolopes, assembly GCF_053919585.1. Lineage (NCBI taxonomy): Eukaryota > Metazoa > Mollusca > Cephalopoda > Sepiida > Sepiolidae > Euprymna > Euprymna scolopes. The sequence goes on along the minus strand of NC_136486.1, from coordinate 178,904,699 downwards.
GCTTAGTTTGGCAGTGGGATGTCCGGTGTCCCACTAGGCCATATTTGGTACAACGTTGGTCTTTATAAGGGCAGCTTTTTCTTAAGTGCAGACCCGCACAACTCCAACATTCAAAACTTTTCCCTTTGTCTTTTGGAAATGTCTTCTGTTTTACTACCTGGACTTGGGATGTGACTTTTCCCTCTATTCTCGTAGTGTCCTTTTTTACATTTATCAATTTTTGACATTCTTCTGTCACTTTTTGCAAGTTCATTTCCGGGTCTTGTTCCATGATTGATAATATCCTTGACCTTAAATCCTTGTCCTTCGGTGCTGTCAGTCCCTGGACAAATATGTAGCACTTAAACATGTCCACTGATAAATCCTTTAATTTAAACAGTTCACACTGGGCGTTGACTTTGCCCACATATGTGACAATGTCATCAGTTTCGTCTTTTGACATATTTAAACACCTATACCGTGTATGAAAAAGACTATCTCTTTCACCGAATATAACACACAAAATTTTCACCGTTTCAGAAAAAGAGATCTCTTTCGGTTTTTTAGGCAATATCAAATTCGTGAATTTAGTATTTTCTTCTGTGCCCATTTTTTGGAGTAATAGTGTTATTTTTTCCTCATCCGACCACTTCTCGCATCGTTTTGTAAATATTGTTTCAAACCTACGATAATAGGCTGGAAAAGTGTCACCTTTTTCTGGGTCATATTTAAACTCTGAAAGCGAGTTCGCTATACCCTCAACCGAAAAAAATCTGGATGCACCCTCTTTAGATTTTTCTGAAAAAATCGTTTCACAAAATAAGCGATTATCCGTCGTTTGTTGTATTACAAGAGTTTCGAAACGTTCTTGTTGAATTAGCATTTGTTTTTGAAAATCCATTTGGGCTTTTTGTTGAGCGATTAAACTCTCAGTTAACGTTTTCGTCAACGTCGCTATTTGTTCCGATGTCATTTTCTTTTTAAATGTATCAATAGCAAGTTAACGTATACCACAGAGAAGAAAAAAAATATTGTTCAAAAACAAGATGCTTATTTTCACAGAAAATTATCAACACATAGGAAAGTTCCGAAAAAAAAATCACCGTTAAAATAACACTTGACAAAATTGCAAGAGACTCTTTTTTCGTCTACTTCAGCAGACACACGTAAACTTCTTTTAAAAATTTTCTTTATTAAACAAACACAGATCCCTCAGTATTGTTCATTTTTTGGGGTTTTTTTATCGTATTAACCAAATACAAAAAACACGTCCGTTAATCATGAAGAAAGTCACAATTTACACACACACACACACACGTTATATAACGTCAACTCTTTTGGGAAAAGAGAAAAGTGGAGTTTAACTCGTCAATAATATAAAAATTATTTTTTACTTGCGTAAATTTGTGGCAGACACCAGTCTTTCGCTTTCTAAGAAGCTTTTTTTTCAATTAAAAGTGAACTTGGTGAACAAAAATTTTCAGAATGTTCTCGGTTACCACGTGTTTTTTTTTTTCAGATGAATTTACAGTTCGTATTTCATCTTCGTCGCCAGTTTATATATCCTGCGGTGGGTGGCCGTAATAAAAGGATATTCAAGAAAGGTATTCCACCAGGGAAATAAATGGATAAAGAGGTTCTAAAGTAATAAAGAAATAGAGAAGTTTGTTGAGAATATTTACAGATACAGCATGTTACGTTTTTAAGTGTTCCTGCCCAGGGAAGGCTCTCACAACCGGCGACCGGTGATAACGTTCTTTCGATAAAAAGTTCCGGCGGTGAATTGCTCATCTCGCCCATAACACACACAAACATACAAAAACATACACACACAGTTCAACTAAATTTACAGAAAGTGTAGTATGTGGGTTTTTTTTTTATTGTGTTTTATTTAATTTTTCGCACTTGTGAACTTGTACACAGCTCCTCCACAGCCGCCAATCTGAAAGACGGTCAGAAGACGAAGGAGAAGACCACAGAAACAACGTTGAGGTCGGCGATGTTATCTATCGGGGTTACAAGTAGTCTTACAAAATAATGCAACAAGAAGTAATACTCGCGTCTTATTTTAGTTCTGTTTTTTTTTAATCAAATATATTTTTCGAAGATGGTTGAAATATTTTTACATGGTAGTCGATCTTCGGAAGATTACGTTAAACGTGAGATAATTTTCTATAATTTTCTACTTCGAAAGCAATCGTGTTTTCCTATATTCTACATAATTCCCTTCCACGTGTTCTTTTCGCGGAAATCGCTCCAGACAAGGCATGAAACGATTTGATGTAGGGAGATAAGAAAAAACTAAATCAAGGTAAAAAAAAATCAGCCAACTATAAGTGTTAGATGGAAAGATTCTGATCCCCAAAAGAGCAATGCTCTCGATTTCAGAAGCATCGTTCATGAAATATGAGGATTAAAGGACATAAGAGGGAGGAAGAGAGTTACGAGGCTGCCATTTATGATGACTGTCGAAATTGCAAATGAAACACAAATTCTAAACTTTTCACGACAAAAATACTCATATTATTTTTCTATATGAATAAAACAGTAGATGTATGCGTGTGTGTATGTGTGTCCATGTGTAAATATTAAACCGATAAACTGTTAAACTACTGGTCACATGACACTAAAATTAACAAGAAATAGTAATCATGCACCAAAGTTAGTTTATAAAAATCTTTGTTTGGATGAATAACGCATACAGAAATATGTCGGCAAGTTGAAATGCAAAATGTTTATTTCAACTTGCAGACATATTTTTATTTATTTCTGCTCATGCTCAAAATCAATTCATTTCTTCAAGTCGTTTAATATTAAATCTTTCTTACCTATCTCTCGATAGCTACATTGATAGTAGACGCGGCTGGAGCGCTGAATGTTTTGGGTTTGATTCTAGCTGATAAAACCAAAGTCAATTAAAAAGAACCGTTTGAAATAAATACTATTTATTAGGCACAATATAATATACAATAGAGGATTGGTAATAAATAAGGTAATAATAAATACGAAATTTGCATAGATATTTAAGTGTATTTTACAATCGGGCAAGGACGGCGCTCCCCAGTAGTTTACAATAATTTCTTGGGGTCTGGACATTTATAGATATTTATAGACAGCAAACAACGAAGTTGAACGTTATTCCTTCTCTCATGTTAAGATTTTAGGGTTAATTAAACTTCAAACATTTTAACTATATAAAATACGAAAGGTACTTCCAACGTGTTTTGCTTCAGTCTTATAAAACAACCGCTTTTATTCCCGTTCGAAACCATATTCTTCTGCTAACACACACACACACACACACACGCGCACACACACACACACACGCACGCACACACGCACACACGCACACACACACACACACATTGACCAAGAGTGCCTCATTCCTTATGTAAAATTGTCTTGAACACTTTCTATAGGCAACTGACAAATGAATATATTTAGTTAGATATATATTGCATTTTTAAGATTAGAATTATTTTTACAGGAAAATCTTTCTTTACTGGAAATCGTCATTTACTTAATCAGTGTGTGTGTATGTAAATATATATATATATATATATATATACTCGGGGTTTTTTTATATTCAAAAGTAATGTACTAATGAATTCAACGAGGTTGTTAGATAGTGCTCAATAAAAAGAGCTGATAATATTTGTTTATTGTTATATAAACATGCTCACATCCCGCTGCTACAAATAGCCACTTGTTTCAATCAAACAACAGATATCATCAGGCAGCGACTTGACTATTCAAAAGTTCAATGAATAATCTTTTTATTCATTGAACTTTTGAATAGTCAAGTCGCTGCCTGATGATATCTGTTGTTTGATTGAAACAAGTGGCTATTTGTAGCAGCGGGATGTGAGCATGTTTATATAACAATAAACAAGTATATATATATATATATATATATATATATATATATATATATATATATATATATATATATATATATATATATGTAAAGGCTGGTCACGTTCGTATTGGGTTTGAAATCTGACGGTATCAAGATTTTTCTGATCTAGCGGAACAGACATATATGTAACAGAGCACAGACGCACATATGTAAATGCATACGAAATGAGAAATAACGTCACCGTAAAGATAAAGAAAATAACTATAAAACGAACGTGCGCAATAGACAGAGGAACACGTTCGAGAGCACGTTCAAGAGCACGTCCAAGAAGACGTTCTAGAGCACATCCGAAACGGCGTTCGAGAGGACAGGAAGCAGCGAAGACAGTCACGGTTGAGACGTGGGTGACGTTAGAGCCCTAGTGAGAAGTCACGCGTGGGAGGAGAATGAAAAACATTGTAGTTACAAAAAAGGAGTCGAGTTATTACTGTAACATAGCGCGTATGAACGCGGTAGAAAATATCAGCAGCAGCTGTAAGAAAAAACAAACACATTTAATGTGACCGTTACAAACAAAGGAAGAAAAAACAAATACATTTAATGTGACCGTTACAAACAAAGCAAGAAAAAACAAACACATTTAATGTGACCGTTACAAACAAAGGAAGAAAAAACAAATACATTTAATGTGACCGTTACAAACAAAGTAAGAAAAAACAAATACATTTAATGTGACCGTTACAAACAAAGGAAGAAAAAACAAATACATTTAATGTGACCGTTACAAACAAAGCAAGAAAAAACAAACACATTTAATGTGACCGTTACAAACAAAGCAAGAAAAAACAAACACATTTAATGTGACCGTTACAAACAAAGGAAGAAAAAACAAATACATTTAATGTGACCGTTACAAACAAAGGAAGAAAAAACAAATACATTTAATGTGACCGCTACAAACAAAGGAAGAAAAAACAAATACATTTAATGTGACCGTTACAAACAAAGGAAGAAAAAACAAATACATTTAATGTGACCGTTACAAACAAAGGAAGAAAAAACAAATATATTTAATGTGACCGTTACAAACAAAGTAAGAAAAAACAAATACATTTAATGTGACCGTTACAAATAAAGGAAGAAAATACAAATACATTTAATGTGACCGTTACAAACAAAGGAAGAAAAAATAAATACATTTAATGTGACCGTTACAAACAAAGGAAGAAAAAATAAATACATTTCATGTGACCGTTACAAACAAAGGAAGAAAACACAAATACATTAAATGTGACCGTTACAAACAAAGGAAGAAAAAACAAACACATTTAATGTGACCGTTACAAACAAAGGAAGAAAAAACAAATACATTTAATGTGACCGTTACAAACAAAGGAAGAAAAAATAAACACATTTAATGTGACCGTTACAAGCAAAGGAAGAAAAAACAAACACATTTAATGTGACCGTTACAAACAAAGGAAGAAAAAAATACATTTAATGTGACCGTTACAAACAAAGCAAGAAAAAACAAATACATTTAATGTGACCGTTACAAACAAAGGAAGAAAAAACAAACACATTTAATGTGACCGTTACAAACAAAGGAAGAAAAAACAAATACATTTAATGTGACCGTTACAAACAAAGGAAGAAAAAAAAATACATTTAATGTGACCGTTACAAACAAAGGAAGAAAAAATAAATACATTTAATGTGACCGTTACAAACAAAGGAAGAAAAAACAAACACATTTAATGTGACCGTTACAAGCAAAGGAAGAAAAAACAAACACATTTAATGTGACCGTTACAAACAAAGGAAGAAAAAACAAATACATTTAATGTGACCGTTACAAACAAAGGAAGAAAAAACAAATACATTTAATGTGACCGTTACAAACAAAGGAAGAAAAAACAAACACATTTAATGTGACCGTTACAAACAAAGGAAGAAAAAACAAATACATTTAATGTGACCGTTACAAACAAAGGAAGAAAAAACAAACACATTTAATGTGACCGTTACAAACAAAGGAAGAAAAAACAAACACATTTAATGTGACCGTTACAAACAAAGGAAGAAAAAATAAATACATTTAATGTGACCGTTACAAACAAAGGAAGAAAAAATAAATACATTTAATGTGACCGTTATAAACAAAGGAAGAAAAAACAAATACATTTAATGTGACCGTTACAAACAAAGGAAGAAAAAACAAATACATTTAATGTGACCGTTACAAACAAAGGAAGAAAAAACAAATACATTTAATGTGACCGTTACAAACAAAGGAAGAAAAAACAAATACATTTAATGTGACCGTTACAAACAAAGGAAGAAAAAATAAATACATTTAATGTGACCGTTACAAACAAAGGAAGAAAAAACAAATACATTTAATGTGACCGTTACAAACAAAGGAAGAAAAAACAAATACATTTAATGTGACCGTTACAAACAAAGGAAGAAAAAAAATCTTTTAACAAAGGCATTTATTATTGTTTCTTTCAACAAAAAAGTCTCCCGCTGTCACATGTTCATTGTACCTGGTTACGTTTCTCCTTCCTCCGAACTCATGACGGTCACAGTCGGCTCATTCTCGTTTTCGAGTTTACACGCCAATTTTCTTCGCAGCACACTTTGCTTCTGCCCAAAACACGTGGTGCATTTTCTTTTGTTTTTGTTTTTCTTCTCGCGTACACTTCCTAATTTGCATATGTTTTTTTCTTACAGCTGCTACGGATGTTTTTAACCGCGCTCATATGCGCTCTGTTGCATTTTGCTTTTGCGACTGAATCACAACGTGTGAGCCCCGTGTGTAAACATGTATATCATTACATATATAAATATTACGCTCTTATTTTGAGTTTTATTTACAATAAAATACTTTGCTGTTTTTTTCCACAACTCCCTGCCACCCCATATCATATATATATATATATATATATATATATATATATATATATATATATATATATATATATATATATATATATATATAGGCTCAATAGTATTTTAATTGCATTAGTGATTTTACTATCACATTAAAATACACTCTGCTCTTTAGACTACTGTTCTAATCTCATATATATATATATATATATATATATATATATATATATATATATATATATATACATATAACTACTTCATTTACTCACATAAATTTATATACGAAAATATAGATTTATGCGTAAACTTTAAGTATTTACTTCAAAAATGCTCAATAGAGCTAGTTAGTAATTTATAAAATATATAGCTAAAAAAAATGGAATCAGTGCAAATTTATTAGCGACTTTGAAAAAGTGAAACAATGCAAAGTAAAGAAACAGAGAAAAAACAGACACCGTTAAACGGGCGTTTTAACTCAGAGTTCCAAATTTTATATAGATCTTAGTGACCAACGCTAATAGATTCTGATTATGGAAGGAAGAAAGCGATGGCAAGATGGGTAATGTAAGGCGCGCACGCGCGCGCGCGTGTGTATATTTATGTTTTTTTTTCTGTTTACTTTTCATTGTTTCCTTTTTTCAAAGTCGCTGATGAATTTGCGTTGATTCCATTCAAGCTCTTATGGTTGATTCAACGCAATGAAACCACTGATACGCCTTTGGAATATGTATATATAGTTTTGAAATAAATATTGTAACTTCGGCTCTCATATCCATCGCCTCCTGATATATATATATATATATGTATATATATATATATATATATATATATATATATATATATATATATGTATGTATATATATATATATATGTGTGTGTGTGTGCGTGTGTATATATATATACATATATATATATATATATATATATATATATATAACAATAGATTGAAAAGTTTGAAGATTAGTATATGATTAATTATTAAAATGGAAAACAAAAACGTCTAAATGTTCTTTATTGTCTGCATAGCAAACATTAATGAGATTTTCCTTTGGGTATTTTATAGGTGATTGTATTGCTATACACTAAAGAGATCTTTAATGCTTAGTTAATTATGCATAATGTGAAAAAATAATTCAAGAAATTCCCTTGGGAAGATCTCATTCATATACCGTAACCTTGGGTCTCGAGCCAAATATAACTTTTAGACATTTAGTCAGGCTTGTCCCCCCCCCTGTAACACATGTATAGACTAATAAAAGATATAAATTTACAACGTTTTCTATTACAATTCCAACAATTGAATATTACCAACATATTTCTAAAGTGAATTATATATATCTATATCTATATCTATATAATCTATATCTATCTATCTCTCTCTCTCTCTCTCTCTCTATATATATATATATATATATATATATATATATATATATATATATACATATTTGGCACAATATACATATATATATATTTGGCACAATATATATGTGTGTGTGTATATATATATATATATATATATATATATATATATAAAATATTTGCTTTTGAAGGAAACATTCTTGTTTTTTGTCAAAAGACTTTTTGTATTCCTACACGTCAACACACAGGAAATAAATACAGAAAAGATATAAACATTCATATATTTTTTGTATTGATTTTTTATTCATACATATTTATATATATATATATTATTATATATATATATCTGTATTCCTGTCTGTATGTTTGCTTGTTTGTTTACAATTTGATTAATATATACAAAAGTTTCCTTACTTTACTCTTTCATTTATTTCTATATATAGCTTCATTCTTGGTAACTAGATACAATAAAAAGATTATGCCATTTGCATATGACATTAAGAAAAATCGATTTTATTAAATAGCGGTATCTTAATTAATGTTTCTCGCGAGAGAATTGTTTTCAGTGTTTTATTTAAAATTGTTTTTAATACATTTTAAACAATAATTATATTGATAACATTTATTTTTTTGGGAATTATTATTTCAATATCGAATTTTTAAAAAACTTTTAGAGTTATTTGCCCCTTAGAATCTTCCGATCATTTCATTTGTTTGTTGTTATTATTCTTTAAACAGCTATACAGAAATCGCAAATTTTACGATGTGACCCATCGTTGTTTAATACCTAAAAAAATAGCATCTACTGTCCCCTTCTGAATTCCACAATTTACACTTTTCTTTCTTTTTTTTTCACGTTAATCTCATCGATTATAAACTTTAATTTCTAATTAAAAAAACGTACATTTTTACGACGTGACTCAGCGTCTTTTAACCCCTAAAAAATTAGGACCTACTTTTTTGGGCCCTAATACGTTTAAACAATCTTTATAAATAATATGAAAGAAGTAATTTCGAAAAAAAAAGAAAATTAACATTTTAAAGTGGGGCATCACTTTTCTATATAAATTTAACGTAAAAATGAACACCATTTTTGGCCACAAAGCATTCAACGAGATATATCATCTCTAGCAATTTTTTTTTCAAATTTAGCGATCGAGATGGATGGGGCAAAACATGACAAATACATTTTTTTTGTTTGGTGAGCGTGGGAATTACATTTGAAACATAAAATAATTATAAATTTAATTAATTTTTATGACACCATTCTGTACTTTCACCTTACACTTTTTTAAACAAAATGAACCCCAACATATGACAAATTCATTTTTGTTATTTTGGAGGGAGATTACATTAGAAGCATAAAATGATGAAAAATTTAATTTAATTGTTTTGAAATTAATTGTTTTGAAATTAATTGTTGATTTTTTTAGGAGTTCTATCTACTTGGTTATTTTTATTTATTTATTTTTGCTATCACGCGGGCATTCGCTGTTATCTTTAATGAAACACAAGTTCTAATGATTTATTTTTTTATATTTTTAGGGTGGGTATTTATAGTACTCAATATCCGGGAAATAGTTTCTTCTATCTGTATCCATTCTGCCGAAATATCTGGTGGAGAGGGTATCAGGTACTTCTTCACTGAAGGAATGATTAAATTTACATGTTTTTATCCGTTCTTTTATTTATGGAATTGTTGTGAGGGTGTCCATGTTACCCATGATGAAAATGATTAGTGTAGCAGGTGTGTTCCAAACGGAACTGTATGTAAACCCAGGCAACGCTGGGTACTCATGCTAGTATATATATATATATATATATATATATATATATATATATATATATATACACGTATACTAGCTGGGAGACTCGAATATTCAACGAATGTTTCATACTCCCATATTTTTATATTTTTATTGTCATCGAAATCATTGAACTTGCCCATTTCTCAATCAAATCGATTGATTGTCTACTATTGTTGAAGAGCCTTTTCTCTGCATTTACAAAATTCAAATTAATATCTTGCAGTATATCAATCCCTACCGAGTAATTCAGTGCCAAAATGAACACGTTCTCTTCTGTTTCCCCTAAATGAACACTTTTTATATTGTTCCATATCAATAGATTATTACATATTGTTAACGATTAATTAAACACAAGTTGCTATTTTACCAGTAGTTGAATACTAGTTTCATACCATTCCCAGTATAATTCGTATTTAAGTAAATCTGATTCTGATAAGTTTTAAAAGGCCTTTGGTTTGTGTTCGGCATGTACTTTAATGGAATCTGCTCTGACGAACTCCTCGCACTTGTGTCCCCTTGACATACATACTCCCGACTAACCCGGCAAAAAGTAAAATCCCACCCCTTCACTGTTGAGGTCTGTAGATGCCGGAATGCCTTTTAATACTTTTTTTCCTCGGAGTGCTAGAGTTTGGAATTCCCTCTCTGTTTCATGTTTACCTAACTGTACTAATCTGTAGAAGTTTCAATGCGGTGTGAACAGACAATTCGCTGTTCAACTCTCCACAGTCCCAAATAGATGGACCGTAAGGGTTTCTTACGGTCAACGTGGCAATATGCCTTGCTTGGGCGAAAAAGAGTAAAAATAACGCAAAGATACCGTAAACTCTAAAAGCGTTGATTTGAGAATCAAATCAGACAAGATAATTCTTTTTAATGTATTTCGACATTAGAAAATCCCAAGGCTGATATGTCGTAAAACAAATGAAACCAAATTGGAGAAATTAAACCATCATCTACTTTTTATATACCGATTTTGTAACCATCCTGATTGTTAAGGGAAACTAAAACGGAAATGTAACCATCATGAGAGTTTTCCATTATCTCGAAATAGAAGGAATTTCTTCATACTTATTTCTGCTGAATGACACCAGACTGAAAAGCCAAGAGCACACACACACACACACACACACACACACACACACACACACACACACACACACACACACACACACACACAAACGAGTTCTGACATCAATCCCGTAACTTGATTTACGAAAAGATTTTTTTCCTCATGTTCTGCGCCACTTACCCCGTATGGATAGAGAAACTTACGAATGCTCCTCGGCCCACCCAGGCTTTTCATAACATCGTAAAACATTTTCACTAAACTTATTTTTAGGCTTAAACACCGCTACATTTTTTTTTAGCCTAAAAAAACTTTTCGTATCTGCCTTTTCGATAACAGGAGAATTCGTCAAGGAAATCAAAAAACAATCGCACTCGTACGCATGCGCGCATGCATTCACACAGTAGCGCAAAAACACATTAACACACATACACAACACACACACATGCCTGCATAATACATACATATACGTGAACATATTAGAAATAATCTTACTTAGCATTTTATAGCACGATGTTTTCAAAATAAGATATTGCTTAAACACATACATAAATACATGTGAATATATTAGAAATGCTGTCATATATTATTCTGTAGTACTGTATTTTTAAAGTAAAGTATATTATATGTTTTAAGGCATATCAACTCTTACGGGGTATAAATTACATTAAAGTTAACATTCGAGAGCGCTTAGCCCATTCCTCAAAAAATAAAATTTATGCTAAAAGCATCAGAATTAAATCCTTTACCCGGCTTGTTTTTGGCGCGCAGAAATAATTTATAATATATTTCACCGTTAAAACATAGTTTTTACGCGTTAAAACTAGCTAGTTTCCGCCATTATTAAGTGTTACGAATTGGAGAGTGTTAACTATTCTGTTTAAAAAGCGTTAAAAAATTTCCCCACGTATTAAAAGTATCTGTATTTGGCAGAGAAGGCGTTTTATATAAATTATGTTTTATGCCGAAACCGCTCGTATATTTTGAAAATGAATTCGTTTTGTAGCTTAAAAATAAATCATCTGCAAGGGATAGATGGAACCATGACAGGTTCTACTACAGGCCAAAACCTTTTTTACTAACGGAAATTAAAAGCTGTTAATATATTCCATACATCTCCTAAGCTCCTAGATTGGGATCTCAACACTGGATATAGTTTTAAGTCATAACTAAGACCAATTAAGTGCATACATGATTTGACAAACTCATAAAGTTACTTACCTTTTATTAACAAGCTTACGTTAGCTTCATCTCTCTCCGAATGGGAAGGATAATTATGTGCAAATGACTTGATCATTCATCAGATAGTCAAAACAACTTACGGTTAAGGAAATGGATCCATATATGCAGTGTATTCGAAAAATTGATGACATTAATTTGGGATCATATTCTATATGTGTGATAGGCCTGGAAATGTCAGGTTTCTAAGTTATAGGTCATTGAAATAAATAATTCTCAATATTCTTTACTAGCAAAGATACCCACACTTCGCGCGGGACTTTGCAGTACGCTTAGGTACTCGCTTCACGGAAACCCTTGCCGTAAGTGGATGTTGTAAAAGCAACTATTGCTGAAGGTGTTTTAAAAATGTTAACTACCTCCTGAAGTGACTGAACTCTAACTATGAATTATGAAAATTATTTGAGGGGATGAGGATGGAGGAGGGTGATCTGATTCAAATTTACAAAGAAGTTGTCCGGCGCCAGAGTGGCAGCTCCCGAGATGGTGGCGAACCTCAACTTGGTGTGCACCATCCCCACATGGAGGAGTTTATGATTGGCCGCAACAAATATAACCTTAACCTTTTGACCTTGAAAATGGTGTGCATAATCTCTAGGTCGGAGACCACCATCATGTCACGTTTGGTCATGATCGGTCCAGTGGTGTGGTCTGTAAGAGAGTATATATATGCATAGGCTATGACCTTGACCTGTGACCAGTACCTTGGAAAATGATGTGCACCATCCCTAGATGAGAAACCATCATCATTCCAGGCTTGATCCTGATCGGTCCAGTGGTGTGGGCTGTAGGAGCGTTGCATACACAGGCACACACACTCATACACGCACATGAACGCTATTACTTTATATATATATAGATTGTAATATTTAAAACACGTGAGTGATAGTTCAAAAAGGGGCATTCGACTAATAATTCAAACCACACATACTGACTTCCTTACACATACAGAACATAATCACGAAGTTAACCTGTTTATAAGGTGTTTGACTCCACTTTCAAAACCAAAATAGTCCCTTTATTTTTTTGGTTGTGAGTTGGGATCCAAGCGTAGTGCTTGTTTTGTTATCAACGAAAAGAGGGAGAGTCTAATATATATATAAATGATTTCGATTTTTCCCAGCCATCTATAGTTTCAATAGGAAACAACCAAGAAAACTAATCCCCATTTAAAACTATTACATTCATTTCAAGGAAAATGCTTCTTTAAAATATGCATACCAAAATAGAAAGTAAGAAAAACTTTTAGTCGCCGTCAATTAAGTCCTCTCACCCCCATTTGCTATTTTCTTAAATGGAACAATTTTTAAGCCGCCGTTCATTATTTCATTTTTCCGATCCAGGGCAACTTGTTGATGGATGTCAAACAGCCGAGAGATTTCTAATCAAAAACATTTTCTCTGCTTCTTTTTGCTTTTTAACATAGACTCAAAGCATAACTTTGACAGATCATTGGTTGATCGTTTGACATGGCCAAAAAGTTTAAGGGTTTTACTTTTGCTTTTATCAAATAGAGAGGTAGGGAAGTAGTTTGATAGCGATGGTGGTGGATATTTTGTTTTTTTAAGCTCAGGCGATGTCCCGTAATGAAACATATTATGTGAAACACCTCAATGCGATTGGCTAGTTGTTTAGTCCATGTGATACAATCAAGGCATATAAAACTACTGGGAGGGCATAAATTAAATAAACTTTTACTTTAAAAATTATCAGCATTGTTTTTGATTTTAGAATGGTGCTATGTTTTTGGAAAGCCGTTCAACCCAGAATGTTGTCTCGTGATCATTGGAGAAAATCAGTTTATGCCCTAAGTAAATGAATTGGGTGACCTGATTGATGATAGGTAAAATAAACAATACATACGACTGAAGAAAGTTTGTGTATTTCATGCACCAATGAAACTTAGAAGGAAGCCGGTTCAACCCGTCTAGGGTAAGTGCCATTTCAGATGAGTTAGTTCAATAAACAAAGACATGCTGTAGCATGTCTTTGTTTATTGAACTAACTATTGGGTGTTTAAATAAATATATCAAACAGTTCATAACTTAACGGATACAATAAACATACACAATAACACACACACAAACACACACACACACACACACACACACACACATATATATATATATATATATATACTAGCAAAAGTACCCGCCATTGACTGGGTTCAAAAACAGCCTACAGAAAATGGACTCTGATTTATGAAAGTATGATAGGTTATGAAAAGGAAGGGTTGTAAATTTGGGTTGAATTTCGGGGTATCAAAACCAAAGCAAAATATGATGAAAGTAAAAATAAAATAGATAAACGCCATAATTTATTATACCATACCTGGTCACACTGAAACATTTATCACAATATTTTGTGGATCTATATTAAAAAACCTTTTTTAAACTTTGTGACATATTTCCATTCTATGGAGGTCAGGTGCAAACGAACACCCCATAATTGTATTATACCATATTTCTTCACACTGAAACATAATTATCTAACGCAGATAGATATGAAAAGTCTTTATTAAAGTTTGTGCCTATTTTCATTCTATTATGATATAAAGCTGAACGTGTATGTGTGTGTGTGTGTGTGTGTGTGTGTCTGATCATGAATAGGCTCCTATATGGTTGACTATTTTAAAAAACTGATTACATATAATGATAGAAGATGTATCGAGGATCAGGAATGGGTATGTTTGATCTGGCAAAACGGTGGTTCGTTAAAATTGTGGGGTCTACGTTCGCGCCTAGCCCCCAAAGTATGGAAATAAAAAATGAAAAAAAAAACGTTTACAAGTGTTTTTGATATAGATGTACATAAGAATACTTTGATAAGTATGTTTCAACTTAAATAGGGATGGTATGATAAAATTGTGGGATCTGCGTTCGCACCTGTACTCCATGGAAGTATGGCACAAACTTTAACAAATACTTTTCAAATATATTTGCGTAAGTATACTTTGATAATTATGTTTCAGTTTGAAGAAGTATAGTATAATAAATTATTGGGTGTTTGTTCGCGCCTGACCTCCATAGAATGTAAATATGTCACAAAGTTTAACAAGGTTTTTTTAAAAGGGGTGAGGGTCCACAATACAACCTTAACTTTAATCTTAATTCACGTTAGCTTTTATTTATTGTTTTTAGTTGAATCATATTGTGTCGAATACATTCACCTCATAAATTCACGTTCACGTGAAAGCCAAAAAATAAAGTCGGAACTTTAGACAATTCTCAACACATTTTGCATAGCTCTGTTTTTTCCTTCTCCACTTGTACGTGGCACTCTTTCGAAAATAGATAAATAATAAAAAATGAAAATGTTACTTGTTATCGTGTCAAAAGAAGGAAAAAATCCTGCTCACGTGATTACGTGTCTTTTTAAAAACATTTACATAACCTTTTTATTTTCATTTATATATCGGTTTAAGCTTTTTTTTCAGTGTACTAGAAGGAATTCTGTTGATTACAACCCTTTCTGCGTGTTCTTTAAATTACAATAGTACAACCCTGAATCCGACGGCGCAATACTACATCGTTCAATACTGTAAAACTGAAACGAAGCTGTTCTGCTTGGAAAGGGCGCCATTTTCTTCTTATTCAGATTCATATCGATTCTTTGCTTTAAAAAACTAAAGTAATTACGTGTTTACTTTTTTAATATCCCATTTTGCTGTTTCGGATTATTTTACTAAAGTAAGTAAAGCTTCATTATTTTTCAAAACTGTTTTTGTTTCTTTGTTTTTCGATATTTTGTCGATATTATTTAGTAAGAGTGCTTAGCAGAAAAGCCAACAAACGACTACCCGAAAAAAATAAATATACAAGAAATAAATGTTACCATAGTCAATAAAAGTTCAGTTCAAGTTTTTTTTTGTTTTGAAATAGTTTTAATGCTCTTTACTTGAAATAATTTCAATGAACCGAAATTAAAACGAAATTTGAGGCGATAACTATTTAAATGAATTTTTATATAAACTACACATGCCATAATCGAATATTCCTCAAGCACAAAATAACGGAAAACATTAAAATATGTTTATAAATATTCCTTACGTTTATGGAACTCTCTTAAATTGTTAACACAGAATGCTCAGGTGCCCCTCCTTAAAATTGAAAATGGGGCTCTCCATTTCAAAGTCGCTGCCATTTTGATTTTTTTTTAAACCGGTTCGTGAATAAAAAAAATTTTTTTTTACAAACTACTTAAAAATACAAACCAATTAACTTTTCTACTATGAAAGTAACTTTTATTTACTATGGTAACATTTATTTCTTGTATATTTATATTATTATATATAACATTATTTCTTTGTAAGGAAACATCATTTTGTTGATCACTCTTGGCTACGAATGGAAACAAAGTTGATATAAAAAATATATTTTCGCGAAAATTATCTTTAATTTCATCATATTTTGCTTGGGGTAAAATTCTTGAGTATCAAAACCTATCTCTTTACAACCCCCTCCTTTTCATAACCTATCATACTTTCATCAATCACAGTCCATTTTCTGTAGGCTGTTTTTGAACCCAGTCAACGACGGGTACTTCTGTTAGTATATATATATAATATAAAGCTGAACGTATGTGTGTGTGCCTGGTCACGAATAGGCTCCTATATGGTTGACTATTATAGAAAACGGATTACATACAATGATAGAAGATATATCGAGACATAGGCGTGGGCATGTTTGATCTGGCATAATGATGATTCATTAAAATTGTGGGGTCTACGTGCGCGCCTGGCCCACAAAGTATGGAAATAAAAAATTTAAAAATTAAAAAAAAAAACGTTTACAAGTGTTTTTAATATAGATGTGCATAATAATACTTTTAAAAAAAGTATGTTTTAACTTAAATAGGGATGGTATAATAAAATTGTGGTGTCTGCGTTCGCGCCTGGCCTCCATAGAATAGAAATGGACACAAACTTTAATAAAGACTTTTCATATCTATCTGCGTAAGTATACTTTTATAATTATGTTTCAGTTTGAAGAAATATGGTATAATAAAATTATGGGGTGTTCGTTCGCGCCTGACCTCCATAGAATGGAAATATGTCACAAAGTTTAACAATTTTTTTTAATATAGATCCACAGAATATTGTGATAAGTGTTTCAGTGTGAACCGGTATGATATAATAAATTATGGCGTTTATCTATTTTATTTTTACTTTCATCATATTTTGCTTTTGTTTTGATACCCCCAAATTCGAAGCTATCTCTTTACATCCCTTCCTTTTTATAACATATCATACTTTCATGAAACAGTCCATTTTCTATAGGCTGTCTTTGAACCCAGTAAAAGACGGGTATTTTTGCTAGTATATATATATATATATATATATATATATATATATATATATATATATATATATATATATATATACAATAACATATATGTACCTTAACGCATACAAATACAATAAACCTATACAATAACATATGGGCAATCTCCAGTTCACATATTTTTAACCGGATTTTATGTCCGTCGAAGTTTCTTGCCATTACTTCCTTCTTCTTCTTTTTTTTTTTTTTTTTTTTTTAAATAAATGGCGTTTCTAATACAGGATGACATGCGAATTAAGAAATACGTGACAAACTTTCTACCAGATATTTCGGCAGAAGGGATACGAAGAGTGGCTATTCTCCGGATATTTTTTTAATGATTATATTCCAGTTTAAGTGAATTTCTTATATGCTACCTCAGTCTAGAAAGATTTATTGTTACGGTCTGTTGCAACAAAAACAAACTGTAAATAATTCTGTTTCAAAAATACCAAAGTAGAATTTGTGTTAACCGAATGTTCATGTTATAAAAAATGATGAGTTATGACTTAATGCGTTATTAAAAGAAAAAAAAATAGTTACGATGTCAAAGAAATATGAAGAAAAGAATCTTAGTTGAATTGAAGTGTTTATTTATTTTAAACCTAGCAGTGGCGCCCGGTGTTTTGATGTGTCTATTGAGCAAAAAAAAAAAAAAAAAAAAAAGTGGTAGTAGGAAGGCAGGCTCGAACCAGTACCGCAAAGGAGGAAAAGAACGGCTTAAAACCTAACGTTTATGCTATTACGACCAACGCCAAACCGGAAGCGACATTTCTTTAAATTAAGGCTAGACAATCTAAAGGAGAGGATAACTTTCAAAAATATCGGCGAAAAAAGTGACTCCCCTGTAGAAATGTGTCTAGTTGAAGGGGAAGATATTAATGTTTTTAGCCAATTTTTCGATATTTGTCGTATGGACGGTCGAAATTTAAATCTTGGTAAAATCCGTCACCTCTATTGAAAGTTTAAGGCAGACGTGCAAACATACATACATACATACATACATACATACATACATACATACATTTATATATTGGTAACTAAAGATTTTCGACCCAAACTGATGAAAAAGCTTGCCCTATCTCTGAATACCCTTTATGTAAAATTTCAAATATTTAGACCAGAAACTGTCTGAGTAATTTGGAAGAGACCGCAGAGATCAATTTTTTTAAACTTTGACCCCTATTATGACCCCTTAAAATTTATTGTTTTGGTCTCAAATCACCTTATTAAGTTAGATCCATGACCAAGGAACCTATATCTAAAATTTCAAGTGCGTAAACCCAAAATTGTTGGAAGGGTTTGGTAGAGTTCTCAAAGGTCAAATCGTTGAACTTTTTACCCTTAATCGCCAAATTTCTGTCCGAAAACCGATCACATCGATTTTCCCAAATCTCAGTACCCTGTATATCAAATTTCGAGTCTGTAGACTAAAAATTGACAGAGTTATTGCGTAGGGAAATGTACACAGACACACAGACAGAAAGATACACAGATACACAGACACGTTCACTTTTATAGATATAAAGATAAATATTCACTGGAGCACAACGTTAATTGTGAAATCACAGAAATTATTTTATTTAAACTAATTCCAAAAATAATGCTTGAAAGATTTTAGTTTTAATATCTGCCGAAAAAGAAAACAAAAACAAAAAGAACAACGGTCGTACCCGGGGAAAATAACTCAAACCGATTCATAAAAAAATCGATTTCGGTAAAAATAAATTAAATTAAATATGTTATTAATATAAATCAAATATGTTATTAATATAAATCAAATTTAAATAATAAACTTAAATAGAACACTAAAAATAATTCTCTCACTATAAACAATAACTAATACACCGCTATTTCATAAAGTCGATTTTCCTTAATGTATTAGGCAAATGACGTCACCACTTATAATCATAGTATATATAGGAATGAATAATATGATAAAGTAATTGATTTTTGCATATATTAATCAACTTGTGAACAAACAAACAAACAAACAAACTGACAGGAATACGAATATATATATATATATATATATATATATATATATATATTAGCATGGGTGCCCGGCGTTACCCGGGTATTTGGAGGTGTATGTTGAGCAAAAAAAAAAAAAGCGGTTAATTTTTTAAACTTTAACCCCTATTATGACCTCTTAAAATTTATTGTTTTGGGCTCAAATCCAATTATTAAGTTAGATCTATGTCCTAGGAACCTATATCTAAAATTTCAAGTGTTTAGACTTAAAATTTTCGGAGGGGTTTGGTAGAGTTCTCAAAGGTCACATCGTTGAACTTTGACCCCTTAATCGCCAAATTTCTGTCCGAAAACCAATTACATCGATTTTCCCAAATCTCAGTATCCTGTATATCAAATTTCGAGTCTGTAGACTAAAAATTGACAGAGTTATTGCGTAGGGAAATGTACACACACAGACAGACATACAGATACAAAGACACACAGATATACAGACACGTTCACTTATATATATATATATATGTATATATATATACATATATATATATATATATATGTATATATATATATATGTGTGTGTGGGGGGGGTATATGTACGATAAAGTAACTAATATTATTTTCCAAAACTGCGCTGGATAAAAAAGAAAAACGCTCAGGAATCATCTGTACAAATTTTATTTTCTTTGTAAATGTTTATGTTTGTTTAATTTAATTGCAGAAAATACCATTTATTTCAGGCTATTACCCATACATCACGTTATTTTTTTTTCACAAAGATCAGCTTTGTACACACACACACACCACACACACACACACACACACACACACACACACACACACACACACACACACACATATAGCATGAAAGAACATTTCATGGTCAAGGTCATCTGATATATAAAATTCGGGGTTTATTGCTTGCAAAGAAGCGATTCTCTACAATGAACGTCATGGGGTCTTTAGACGTGTAACTTACACATTTAACATTGACTTTTGATTTAGAAACTAAGATTAAATTGCTGCTCAGTTAAAACATGACGAATATTTCGGTCAAGTTTGGTAACGATTGGTTAAGCAATGTGGATGTTATATCAAAATAAAGTTACAAACCAATAAACTCAAACGAAAACATGACCTCTTTGGCAGAAGTAAAAATATACGTGTGAAGTCAAATATATATGTGTTTATGTGTGTTGTCACGTATGTGTATGTTCATTGGTGTGTACGTGTGTATTTATGTGTTTGTGCGAACTGTTCTGAATGACCTCCAGCGCAATTGTCTTTTTGCGTATTGCGATTTGACGTCAAAGTCCTCTTTGTCTGGAATTGTGGTTATCTTTCTATTTGAACGAATTATTTCATCAAAGAATAACAATAGTTGATTAAAATAACCATTCAAGTATTATAAGCATTAAATAAGATTGGTTTTCGCCTGGAGAATTTCTGGCAAGCAATGCTTTCGGAAAGATTATCCCGCTCAGTGACCTAAAAATAAAGGAAAGATTAACAGCGTTTATTTGATGGGATATTGTTTCGTCTTTCTCTCGAGAGACACAGTTATGTTAAGAGAATTTTATAAAAAATAAAAATTAAAAGTAAAGAATTTGACAATTTTGAAATTGGAACATTAAGCAAAAGACGATTGGAACATTCTAAAACTAACAATTTCCTATTTTTCATATTTCTACCACTGTGTCTAGTTGGAAGTCATGAGAGAAACAGATATCTGTGAGTAACTATATATATATATATATATATATATATATATATATATATATATATATATATATATATATATATATAAATTCTAGAAACTATTTTTATTAAGTCTTTGAGAACTTCTCTTTGCAAGAAAAAAGAAAATCTTTTAGGACTTAATTTGGTTTCTATGTAATTCCCCCCCCCCTTATTTATTTATTTTACTCCCCTGTCGTATTCATATTATTTTTAATCGTATTTTCCTCGATTTAGCTCTGTTGAGCGAGAACGAAACCTGGTTAGCTAACCTTTATTTTCATTTTTCATATAATCATGTTGAGTGGTCTCTCTCTCTCTCTCTCTCTCTCTCTCTCTCTCTCTATATATATATATATATATATATATATATATATATATATATATATATGAGCAAACAGTTAATAAAATATGTTAAAAAATACTTTGAAATGAATTAAAAACATATTTAATCTGAAAAAGAAACACTAGATAAGTGGATAGTCCTTAATCTGCGGAGTTTCGAAGAAATACTTTCCTTCTCATCAGAGGGTAGGAATTAGCAAAATGCGGGATCGGATTTTGCATGCAGAAGTATTTGATGAAACAACAAGTAAGTCAAAGATCTTACTTGAAAACAAAAAAAAAGTGAAGCAGAGGGGATATAGTGAAGAAAAAGGTGATTACACATGAATGGATAGTCTGGTGGAAACTAAAAAATCCAGTGATGGTAAAATTCAAATGTAAAACTACAAGAAAGTTAAAAGAATTTTCCTTAGATTTTACCTGTACAAATGAAAATATGTATGCAATTAAGATATGCGCTAATCCTACGAGATATAAATGTTAGCACATCTTCTGTAGGTCTAGCAAGACGGAAACCATATTGCATGTCACTGAGGATTTTTTTTACTCGGGTGGTTGACTAGTTCTCTATTTAACACAAATTCCAGCAAGTTACTCACGACACGCAGGAGACTTATTAATCTGTATTTTCTATACTATAATAGGAATGCCGTCAGGGTCACGTTATTTTTTGTTTTACATTGTCTTCATGATTGGGAGATCGTATTTATCAAAAAGGAGGTTAGAAGGCGCCAACATACTATAAACATTAAATTAGCGTCTCTATATTTACTAATTTAATGTTCATATTATGCTAACATCTTCTATCCCTACGATCAGTAGGATTTCCCGATCGAATAATTTATAATTTGGATACTGTGACACATTAAAGGTATTAAAATATGGATATCAAATACATGAAATAATTTTATGTGCATCGTTGAGTAATATATAGCTAAATAGCAAATGTAAACAGTGGCAAAGCATAAAATTCATCAATTTCCGAAGAGGCTGCACACTAGTATAAATATATTGTTTGCTTTTTGAAGTAGAAATAATTCTAATAGTACTTTGTGTGTAATATTTATAAAATTTAGAAAGTTTAGGCTTACCGGTACTAATGATTTCTTAAATTATTATTTATGAAATTTAGGAGGTTAAAATTTACTGGTACTAATAGTTTGTGTAATATATTGAAGTGTGAGAAGTTTAGATTTACTGGTACCAATGTCTCTTGAAATATTTATTTAGGAAATTTAGGAAATTTAGATTCACTGGTACCACCAGTTTGTGTAATACTTATTTATGAAATTTAGAAAGTTTAAACTTACTAGCACTAATACTTTGTGTAATATTTGTTGGTGAAATTTAGGAAGTTTAGATTTACTAGTACGAATGGTTTGTGTGATATCTATAAATATGAAAGCGAAAATGTATGTATGTTTGTATGTGTGTTCGCTTTTTCTGTATGCCTACAAAAGGCTTTTTTCAGAGAAGCGGTCGGTCGGTTCACAACTTTTTAAAACTTTTTATATCACATATAAATCGTAATATCTCAGAGTTAACAACGAAGCTCGCCTGTCTATTTAATTTGCTCGACTTCGGGAAGATAAATATTTAACATTTGTCGCTCGCCGCATGTGGGTTAGTCTTTTTCCTATAACATCTTGGAAAGCGTTCCCGCAGTAAATGAAATACTATCTCGCAGTCAAACTTGATCTCATTAAGTCATTAAAACGTGCACCTGCCAAATCCAAGTAATTAAATAAATTCAAACGTGTTTCCGTTAGGATCTCGCGGTGGCCCAATGGTTAAAACCGTTGAAATTTTTTTTTTCACACCTTAATTTACAACTTTGCCTCAACGGTTCGGGTTCGATCCTTATACTTACCTACCAAAACATTTTTTTAAATTTTAAACCCCCCCCCGGAGTTTTCACATACACCTCCAAACACCCCGGCAACGCCAGGTACCCCTCGCTAGTCTATATCTATATAAAAGCGAAAATGTATGTTCGCTTTTTGTGTATGTCCAAGAAAGGCTTTTTTCAGAGAAGCGGTCAGTCGGTTCACAACTTTTTAAAACTTTTTATATCACATGTAAATCGTAATATCTCACAGTTAACAACGGAGATCGCCTATCTATTTAATTTGCTCGACTTCGGGAAGATAAATATTTAACAGTTTTCACTCGCCGCATGTAGGTTAGGCCTTTTCCTATAATGTTTCCCTCTACCCCCAACGTCTTGGGGGGGGGAGCATTACCGCACTAAATGAAATGCTACCCCGCAGTCAAAAGTTGACCTCATTAAGTCATTAAAACGTGCACCTGGTAATTTAAGTAATTAAATAAATTCAAACGCGTTTCTATTAGTATCTCGCTGTGAGGCAATGGTTAACGTCGCACGCTTTTTTTTTTCACACTTTAATTTACAACTTTGCCTCAACGATTCGGGTTCGATCCTCATACTTACCTACCAAAAACATTTTTTTATTTTACCCCCCCCCCGGAGTTTCCACACACACCTCCAAACACTCGGGCAACGCCGAGTACCCCTCGCTAGTATATTATAAAATTCAGGAAGTTTAGATTAACTGTTAACAATGGTTCATGTAATATATATTTTTTTAAAATTGAGGAAGGTTAAAAAAAAAAAAGATGCTAATAGACAGAACAGGATACGCCTTATGTGAACACAATATTTTGTTTCTTTTTGATTTTACCCGCTAGTAGTATAGGGAAACATCGTATTAACTGTCCTAGAAAAAACATTCGTAGTCATTTTATACCAAACAATTGGAGTTTTCACACATTTTTTAAAGTTTTACATATATGACAGGCATCGAGAAAAAAAATCAACGTAAAATGACGTAGAAAATCGAAAGCTTAAACAAAGCGATTGTCCAATTAATGCATCCACTTATCGGATTATCGAAATAAAGCCATAATTTAAAAGCGGATTTAGACAATTGAAATCACCATCGTTGTGGTTTGCGTGAGAAGAGGATTTCACAATTAGGAATTAAGTGTTTTTAGATCAGTTCAATCATCTCATTGAGAAGATATAAATATTTCTCTGGTTTATGTTTTCTAATAACATTATTTATTGATACGACAAGTTTAATTTATTGTAATTAAGTTTTTATTGTGTGTTCACATATCTTATATCATATAAGTCGGTCGATCATTCACACATACAGAAACACACACACATACACACAGAAACAGGCACATATACACTCCACAGACAAGTGTTTAGTCGTCTAGGACTCATCAGTGTGGCTAAACGTAACAAGTTTATTCACGGTGTTACATAAAAATGCGTTCAGGAGTCCAAGTATATGATCTTCTGCGCCATCAAATCGAATTTAGATAAAAATGGTACCGGAAAAATAGCACGGTAAAAATGGCACCGGTAAAAATGGCAAAAGTAAATGAATAGGTAAAAATGTAATTTTGACAACGTTCAAGAAGTGTAGGTTAAGCTCTCATTCCTTTAGTTTAAAAAAATGAAATAAATATTTTTGATAACCATTTACACTGGTAGAAATGAGGAAATATACTTTTCTTGAAATACGGCTTTCTGCTAGTTTGAGCGATTTGTTTAGCGAGCCAGTGTGAAAAGTATATAAGGAATATAAAACTTAATTGCTATTCGCTCTCTTTCTTTCATCATAATTTATAACCCTACTGAATCCAGGCGTCGCTATTACTTTTAAACTAACTCGTTAACATTAACCACCAACGCGGGGGCGCAGTAATACCTGGATTAGGACCCAGGCGCGGGGAAAACCCTCTCAGTACTGATGGACCTCTAGATCTTCCCAGGTCATCGGCTTAGGAGAAGGAAAACTCTGAAGCTAAACCTAAGGGGAGGAAGGCCTTTCCAGTCTTCGATGACAACCTTCCTAGAGCTGGTGACTCAAACAAATTACCGGTCTGCAAACCTAAACTGCTTAAGGAGTAGATAGGCACTGTCTATCGCCCGGCTTCCATATTCCTTCTTTGCCTATTAGCTAGGCGTAGAGGTCGAATCGACAGACCTTCAGTGGTCGATCTTGTTTCCTGACTAGGGCAAGGAACGCCGTTTTCCCCACTCCCGACACATCCCATTCCCGAAACTGGGCACTTGGGAGTGCTTGAATGCAATAATGCCAGTACAAGTATATTGGGTTAACCATCGTCTGCTGGGTTGAGGGTACCGGATAGACAGTTCCTGGTTGCTGTTCCCGACTGGTAGTACAGGTGACCTAACTCTTTGGTAGCGCTTAGAGCGGCTGCTCCATCAACAGTTGTATAATATCGGGTTGTTTGTAGTGCCATGTCGCGCAGGAAAAGGGACCCTTACTCATCCCCGGTGGGCTATCCCGAGGCCACAATCTTAGAAGATGGCAGAACAACTGATGGTCTGCTTGTGTTGCATGTCTGGTATTCTGCATAACCATTGTTCAGCATCCCTTACTTAAACTGAAACTCTTAAAAAAAATGACAGTAAAATAAAAAAAATTACGCTAAAACCAGGCTCAAACTCAAACAAAACCAACCCGCTTTCTCCCTTGAGGCTTGCATTTACGAACATCTGTGGGCTTAGAACTAATTCAAATGATGTTGAAGCATTTCTCCTAACAAACACCCCGGATATCTTAGCACTAAGTGAGACTAACCTACACTCCTCCATCCCCTCTAACTACTTTAATATGCCTGGCTATCTCACACTCTGCCGTAAGGACTCTGACAGACACATGCACGGGCTTGGAGTCTACATTCGTAACACCCTTCCCTTGACTAGAGAAACAAACCTAGAATCGGACAATCAAGCCTTTATGTGTTTTAGACTAAACATACAACATAACATTAGCTTCTTTTATTTTCTCTACCGCTCTCCCTCGACCCAGGACTGCACCAGTGCACCATAACAAACAAAGTCTCTGACAGCATAGACACAGCACTCTTCCTCGACACTAGCGCACAAGTACATGTATTTGGTGACTTTAATGTTCACCACAAAAAGTGGCTTGGATTCTCTACTTACACAGATGCAGAGGGCAGCACAAAACATAGCTTCGCTATATCTCCCTCCCTATCACAAATGGTTACGTTTCCAACCCGTTTCTCTGACCAGCAAGAACAACACGCATCACTTCTAGATCTGTTTCTGACCACAGTTCCCTAGGATTGTATAACAAATGCTGACAGCCCACTCGGAAACGCTGATCATGCAGTGATAATGGTCGAAATCGCCCTTAACTCTAGAACTAAAACTGAAGAGCAAGTGCTCAAAACAATGAGATATAAAAACGCTGACTGGGAAGCCATCAGAGATCTTACCTGATGTTACATATAGGGGTTTCATTAAAAGAGAGTCTTAGAGATAAAGAGATGTTGTTGTAAGAGACTTAGAGAGATTGTTCATGTTATGACAGATTGTTCATGTTATTACGATTCTTATATATTAAATGTTCATTCCTTAGACGTGTAGAAGAAGAAAGCTCTTAGAGTGAAGGGATAGTATTCAGACAGTCTTAGTGTAGATATGAGATATAGATTCACATTGTGGATATGAGCTGTGTAGGTCACGGCATTTTATTACACAGACATATAATAACAATTCACTTTACCTTTTTGTAAGAATCACAAACACAAGACGACGTTTTATCAAAACACATAATGGGTTTATTTCTTCACACGACCGGCCGTGGTTTTCATCATCAAGAATTCAAAGCTTCACATTTTAGTTTCAAAGTGATCGTCTCGCTTCCTAGACGTTCGAATTCCCAGACCCTCTCTGAGTTTATCACTGACTATCTCATCGACTGTCTCTCTAACTAACTAACTCTCACTTCCTATCTTGAGACATCCATGCATGTCTGGCCACGCGAGCAAAATTCACGTGTTTCAACATGCGCGACTTTGCACGTTTCCGACATTGATTTCCCAATAACCTATTTTTCTTGTGTTTCCACAAAGGAATTTAACCTACATATCTACTTTATTTAACCCATATTTTATTATCCACATTCTTTTAACAATTGATTAGTTTATTTATTATTTATTTCATCAGAATTAACAATTTACTGGACATTCCATTTAAACCTATTGTTCTTTAAAACTTATATCCAAGGTTCGATTTCTGCTTTCTCTCATTTTATTTTCATTTTAAGTAATCTCTCTATTTTTATACTTACATGAAAAGGGGACAGCCCTTATCATGTAACACAGAGATTTTATCAGAGATGCCCCATAGGGAAATATTTTTTCTCTTCCTGCTCAATAGTGCGCAAATGAGACCACTGAATGGTTCAAAACGGCTATTGAAGCACATGTTCCCATGCGGACATTTTATAGCAAGCCCCACTCTCCCCAATGGTTTACTTCGACTTGCGCAACTGCCATTGCTCAAAAGTAGAATGCATACCGCAGATTTAACCGACATAAGTTCAGTTCAAACAAACAGAAGTATATAGAAGTTAGAAGTAACGTTAAGAAAGAAATAGCGACAGCTAAGAGAGAATTTACTGAAACCACTAAAAATGCATCGAAGCAAAAAAATTAGGAACGCGGGACTTCTGGAAAATCTACAACAGTGTAGTAAATAATGGGCAATGAACAATTCCCCCACTAATCAACAATCACGAGGTTGTTTGCTCAGCAACCGACAAGACTAACATGCTTGCCAGTCGGTTTGCCTCAAACTCCACACTGGACCCTTCCAACCACCCCCTGCCTAACTTTCCTTTGCGGACAGACGCCACGCTAGACGATCTAAGAATCACCCCTGCTCAGGTGCATGCTATCATAAAAAACCTTGAGACTTCAAAGCATGTTGACCCGATCTCATCCCAGCTGTGTTATTAAAAAAGTGGTCAGCTGAAGTAGCTCCAGTTCTCTCCAAACTCTACAACAAATGCCTTAATGAATCTTGCTTTCCGGGCTGTTGGAAAACTGCTTCTGTTGTACCAGTATTCAAGAATTCTGGCGAAAGAACTGACCCATCAAATTATCGCCCCATTAGCCTCCTCCCACTTTTCGCCAAAATATTTGAGACCATAATTAACCATGCTCTAGTCCAGCACCTTACAGATGCTAAACTTCTGACTGACCATCAATATGGATTTAGACAAGCCCGTCCCACAGTAGACATCCTCACTGTAATCTCTGAACGCATATACCATTCACTGGACAAAACTGGAGAGGGCAGAGCGGTAGCTCTAGATATATCTAAGGCTTTTGACAGGGTATGGCATGAGGGTCTCCTCAGGAAAGTCAGATCATACGGTATCACTGTTAGAATACTTAAGATAATTAAATCCTTCTTAGATAAGAGAAAAATCCAGGTTGTCTTCGACGGTCGTACATCTAAAGAATATGATATAAATGCGGGAGTGCCTCAGGGGTCTATCATTGGACCTCTATTGTTCCTAATATTCATTAATGACCTCCCCGACAAAATTGCCTCTGAGATGCGTATATATGCTGATGACACCACACTCTATAACATGCACGACAGGAAAACAAATGAACACATATCTAAAGAAATGGCAGAAACACTAGAGGATGACATCCAATCTGTAGTGGAATGGGGACAAAAATGGATGGTCACATTCAATGCTGCCAAGACTAAACTGGTTTCCTTCAATAATTACAAGAAACCTTCTCTGCCACCAATAGCAATGGCCAGTGACTCTTTATCTGAGAGTACATCTTTCAAACTGCTTGGCTTAACGTTCACAGGAAACATGAGTTGGAACAATTACATTGAAAGCATTGCCAGGGCCGCTGCAAAGAAGGTAGGCTCTCTCTACCGTGCTAGAAAACTACTAACACCCGAAAGTATCTTGTACCTCTATAAGGCCACCATTCGCCCATGTATGGAGTATTGCTGTCACATTTGGGCTGGTGCATCTGCTACTAGTCTCTCGCTCCTAGACAAGGTTCAAAAGAGAGTCGCCAATCTGATAGGCCCTGAACTGGCATCTAAGCTTCAGTCTCTGTCCCATCGACGAAATGTTGCATCCCTCTGCCTGTTCTACAAGTATTTTAATGATGAATGCTCTGACAAACTGCATACACTTGTGTCCCCACGACGTAGACACCCTCGACAAACCAGAGAGGCAGCTAAATTCCACCCCCACACAGTAGAATAATTTCTTCCCCAGAACCGCTTAACTTTGGAATTCCATTCCAGGTCCCTGTTTCCCCAACTGTACTGACATGCAGAAGCTCAAGTGTAACGTGAACCGACATCTTGCTGCACAAATCCCAACATAGTACCCCAGTAGTTGTTGCCCCTGATAGTAGCCCCCTACACCAAAGTAGCAATGTGTCTTGTTTGGGGCGAAAATGTAGAAAAAAAAAATGCGTGTCCCCATTTTATGTTCTTTGTTTCGGCCCACAAAACTTGGAAATTCTACCAGCTGCTAAGAGGTTCTCATCAATATTGAATTCAAGACTATGTAGTTCAATAGGGACGATATCAATAAAACATAATTTTCGAAATAATAACATCATTATTTCATCACGTTCAGTACTATTTTGCATAAGTACTCAGAGCTCTTGAATAACTAATTTTCTTTCACAACAAAAAAGTTAGAATTAAAATTGGAGCGAAATATAAACAAACAGAAGCAAAAGAAAAACACCGATAATTTCATAAATATTAGCAAACCAAAAGAGTACCACATTCAAAGTAAGCAGCAAACGGTGTTTGACAGATTCTGTCCCTGATATTAATCTTCATCAGTAATATAACTTCTGGTGAGAGTTTTAATTTCCCAAGTTTATTTATTTATTAAATTGTTAGATGAAAGTACAGAATAGTTAACAAAGGACCTTTCTTCGCGTTCTACAGATTATTTAGAAAGCCATCCTCATTAATGATTCTTTGGTCTCAGAAATCCAGCTTTTCGTTCTTATCTGTTCTTCAATTACCGAATGGTATTATATATTATTTTTTTATTGGAATCCTTTGAGATGAGTAAGTTGTATATTTATTTATTTATTTGTGAACTGTTATCCTCATCTTCATAGTTGTTGTTTTTCACCACGTTATGATATATAATACAATTCGATACGAACGCGACGATGGAAGACCAGATAAGAATGAAAACTTGGATTTATAAGACTAAAAAGTCCAACTTTGATCCGACTGTGCCGTATTGGATGGAGGCGATTAGGCTCTACGGTTCCAGGTGAGCATTGTATGAAGATATCGGTTTCAATCAACTCAAAGCAGGCAAGAGGTTTAGTTGGCCAAAACGCGGCGAGAACAATCACTATGGAAGGCAGTAATTATTGAGAATACAGTTACAAGATTCGGCATTCCTATCCTATCGTGAATAAGGTCATAGGATGAATCGGTCGAAAAGTGGTAAAACAACAACAACTTACTCATCTCAAAGGATCCCAATAAAAAATAATATACAACTCCCTATATTATACAAAGCCTCCCTATATCACACACACTCACACACACGCGCATATATATATATATATATATATATATATATATATATATATATATATATATATATATAAAATATATATGGCAATTAAGCTAAACAGAATATTCCGCGTTTCATCCACGCTGTTTGTGGGGGGGGGGCAAATCAAAACCAAAGAATATGCGAAGTAATAAACCTGTTTAAACATTATAAAAAAAAAACAAACGAACGTGATGCAAACGAACGATGTTAAAACAAAAACTAAAAAAAGAAAACCCGAACGTGATGGAAAAAAAAACAAAAAAACAAAACGAACGATGTTAAAACTTATTTAAAAAATCTGAAAAAAAAAAAAAAAAAAACAGCGAACGCGGCAAATAGGTGTGTGTGTTGGTGGGGATAGATGTAAACTAAAAGTATAAACCCTGATTAGATATAAAAAACGAATCAAAACAAAGTTTTAGGATGAAGGTAGGCTCAAACTCAAATCTTGAGGTTAGTAGTCTGATGACATAACACGACACCGCGAAGCCAGTTAGTTTAGATGGGTCGAAAATAAGTCTTTATAAACCCAGGTGGTTTTCTAGGTAAAATATCATGCCATATCGGCAGCAGCGGCAGCAGCAGCAGCAGCAGCAACAGCAGCAGCAATAGCAGGATGAGCAGTAGAGAGAAAATTCATTTACGGCGCGAATTTTGTAAGATAAAAGTCGCTGAAATAAAAGACTTTTCGTAAGTGTTTCATATTATGATCTCGATAGCATATAAAAAGTTATAAGAAATAGTAACCTTCCCGAGAATCCCGGCGAAAATGCCTTTGGCGGACATACACAAAAATGCACACACACACACACACACACACACTAACACACGCACGCACGCACACACACTAACACACATTTTCACTTATATATATATATATATATATATATATATATATATATATATATATATATATATAGACTAGCGGGGGTACCCGGCGTTGCCCGGGTGTTTGGAGGTGTGTGTGTGTGTTTGGGGGGGTTAGATCAAAACAACCCAGTTAAAAAAATGTTGCCCGAGTGTTTGGAGGTGTAAAAGAAAAAAAAGTTTTAGTCGAAAGGTAGGCTTGAATCCCAAAGCCTTGACGCGAAGGTGGAAACGAAATCGACAAAAACGCTGAGGCCTAACCATCTCGGCCACGAGGGGACAGGAAGTGATAAGTGCCTCAAGTTAACGTTTTTTAAAAGTGAAATTGACAGGTGCGAGAAAGTTAAGTCGCGTGATGTTTGACCTAGTTTTGCGCTGCAAGCCAGTTTCTGTTTCCCCCGCCCCATCATTCGCTTTTCGAAGATGCGGCGATCGAAAAATATCTCGAAAATAGCTCGTAAGAGTTGGGCGTGAAAGATAGCCGCACCCCCGTTCTTAAGTTCTAGATATGATTTAGACAGCATATAAAACGTTTTAAGAAGAAATGAGCCGACCGATAAGCCCGGCGAGAAAAGCCCTTCACGGACATACACAAAAATGCACACACACACACACACACACACACACACACACACACACACACACACACACACACACACACTGAAACAAAAATGTAGCAGGCAAAAAAAAATAAATGTTCTGTCAGCAACAGTACAACTTCAAAATAGTCAATATCGCCCACCTCCAGAAGAGAGGGAATTCCTGTCCGTGATAACCGTGGTAAAAGAAGACACACTCCAATCGCCAGAAACACCCACACACACAATTTGCAGGACACTGCCGACTCGTCTCTAGCCTCATGCTTTTATAGTGGCCGGGAATTATCCATTTGCATAATCACATGAGAAAGAAACGTGATTTTCCGAGAGTTGCATGGGGTAAACGCTAATAAAACCCCCCGGACGCCATCTTGGAATTCTCTTTTTCCCCCCAACCGGTGACACAACAGACGTACCCGAGGTAAGCTCTTTTCCCCCTCATTTTAGTTATTGCTACTTCTGCTACACACACGCACACTAACACACATTTTCGCTTATATATATATATATATATATATATATATATATATATATATATATATATATATATATATATATTAAACTCAAGTGTGACTGGCCAATGGGCAAAACCTCTCATTGCAAAAACAAAAAAGAAAAACACCTATTAGCCAAAATTCTTTTTTAATTTCTCTTTTTGTCTCGACATTTTTTGTCTATTACGTAATTTTTTGCTACAAAAGAAATTATGTACTGAACATGCATTCCTCGATGAATCACCAAAATCGGCAATGCGCGTTTTGTTTCTGATTTACGTTTAACTGTCACTGAATAATTACAAAAAAAAAATGACATTCCTGTTTTGGTGTGTGCGTGGGTCATGATTATATTTCTTCATCTCGGAGTGATTGATGCGTGGCGTGACATAATGAAGACACAATTGACACACACGCAAACATCGAGACACATCTCACTTAAGCGCGTGCCAGTAGCAGGTTATTGCTGCTGGGTATATACACAGACCCTACTCGGGTGAGATGCTGTTTAAGGGCGATCTCATGTAGAGAAACTTAGCGCGTTCCAATCATTGTTAAATTCTTCGTGTCTCCTTAGATTTTTTCCATTTTTGAAGGCAGCATTGAGCGCCATAACTAAATATTGTTACACACATATATTGCACTTAGAAGCTTGCACATAATGACACCAACTTGCCCCAATTAATTGCAGATAAGCCCAACTTACATTAATTAATTCTAAAAAAAAAGCACAAAATAAATCTAAATTGTGAAAAATTGTAAATTTTCCTTCAGTAAA
Organism: Euprymna scolopes; assembly: GCF_053919585.1. NCBI lineage: Eukaryota > Metazoa > Mollusca > Cephalopoda > Sepiida > Sepiolidae > Euprymna > Euprymna scolopes. The sequence continues at coordinate 178,870,918 of NC_136486.1, read as the reverse complement.
AATAACTGTTTTGAAATGATATTTATGAATTTAATAATAATTAAATATTGAAATTACACAAATAATTTGTTAAATCTTGTAATAAATATTTACCAGATTGAATATTGCGAATTATAAATCCTAATCTAAGAAAGTTGAAATGTTGATCCAAAATCTTGCATTATATCTTAAAGGTAAATAAATGCTAATTTTAAAGGAAAAAATACCGTTTTGGGATTTCTGCAATCTAAATATTCAAATTTGTAACGATATTTAAAGAGCGATATTCTATATCTTATAACCCTATCACGTAAGTCACGTGGTTGCAAGTAAATGGTTTATAGACTGCCCAGTTAACATTTTAACGGATTACTATTCATGTAATATTTTTGTATCTCAAAAATAAAGAAAGAAAAAAGAAAGAAAAGAAATGATTAATAAAAAAAGTCGCTTGACAAGGGCTTGTTAAGTCGAAAGCCTGTTTCATATTTTCAAAGTAAATTTGTTAAATTTTGTAAAAGAAAAAAAACAAGCACACACCATTTTGTTTTTCTTAAATCTTAATATTCAAATGCTTTATGTTATTTAAAAAATGTGTAATTCTATTTCTTGTAACATTTATGTTTTTTTTTTTCAGTTTATTTAAAACTAGTTGCCCGGTGGAAGCGTGCTCCTCTCGAAAAAGACTAACGTACGGTTGTTGTTGTGCCCAACCTCCAATCTCCTCATGTTACGAACGGCTATCAGAATAGACACCCCAACTCCTCATGGTAAGAACGGCTATCGGAATGGATAGCCCCAAACCTTCCCTTGTCAAGAACGGGTGGAGAGAGATTGTGTAGTAAGGATATTGAGCAACCCCAGCCCTAATAAATAAATAAATAAATAAATAAATAAATAATAGATGCGAGAGGAAAAAGAAATGAATTAGACGCAGTAGGCAATCCAGGCGGAGAAAGGTGAAAAAAAAACGTAGCAGGCAGGCTCGAACCTGTAAAGCGAAAGAGGAAAAGAAGGTGAAAAGCCATCCATTTAGTCGTCGCAGCAACGACGTTTTACGAAGTTGCGGTGGTCGAAATAAGGTTAGTCATCACAAGGTGTATGATAATTTTGGAGAGGATTACAGCGGGTGAGCGATGGAGATAGATAGATAGATAGATAGAGAGAGAGAGAGAGAGAGAGAGAGGGGGGGGAGAGAATCTGTAAGTTTTGACAGACTAAATTCGTCGTGTTTTCAATAAAGAAGAACAGGAAATACTTTATCGGACAGTTTTAAATATGAAAATCCCCTCCCCCAAGAAAATGTGGTTTATCATGTTTGTGTTGTTACGTAGTTTTTTAATGCTTTTTAGTCGATAAAAAAAGTTATCACGAGCGGTTCAGAGAAACATTTTTGTATTTTCTTTCTCATTTGTTTGGTTGTTGGGGTGGGTTGTAGGGGTTAATCATCTGTAGAACGTCTTCTTGCAGTTTAAGTAACCGTTGTCCCGTAAGTAACGCGCTGACATTTACCGTTTAACTTTTTAAAAAAATTCGTGTTTACATTGGGGGGGGGGGGCAGCGAGCATAAAAAAGAAAAAAACAAATGAAGCTGTAGTAATGTTGACTTGTTACTTACCAGCCTCTGCGACTAAAAATTGCTCGTCTGAAAGTTGTATTAAAAAGCAGAAATTTATTTAAGAACGAAAACATGGAATCCCATCCTAAGGAAATGAAACGAAACTTCTTCCATGTATTCTGTTTTAAGGTATGCAATGCTTGGTTTCAATTATTTCAGTTTCACCGCAACAAAAAATAAAATAGAAAACTAATTTGTAATAAAGGAAATTAAATGCATTCAAAATACTTAGAAATAACAATTCACCGTTTTGGTGAGTTCTGTTAAGAGAAGCCAACAAACAAAAAAGTGACAAAGTCAAGATGAGTAACTCTTCTACCTACCCGGATAAGTTTAACCTACATTTTGAAATAATCGCTAGCGAAAGTAGTGCAGGGTTCGTCTTATTGACTTGTGAGATTCACACATGACAGTACAATCTAAAAATAAGCTTAAACCAGGCTTAGGGTCAAACAAATCCAACTTGTCTCCTCCCTTGAGGCTTGCATTCACAAATATCCGTGGGCTTAGAACTAATTTAGCTGATGTTGAAGCATTTCTCCTAACAAATACTCCGGATATCTTAGCACTAAGTGAGACTAACCTACACTCCTCCATCCCCTCTAACTAATTTAACATGCCTGGATATCTCCCACTCTGCCGTAAGGACTCTGACAGACTTATGCACGGACTTGGAGTTTACATTCGTAATTCCCTTCCCCTGACTAGAGAAACAAACCTAGAAACGGATGATCAAGCCTTTATGTGCTTTAGACTAATCATGCAACACAACATTAGCTACTTTTACTTTCTCTACCGATCTCCCTCGACCCAAGACTGCACCATAATAAACAAAGTATCTGACATCATAGACACAGCACTCTCATTCGACACTAGCGCCCAAGTACATGTATTTGGCGACTTTAATGTCCATCACAAAAAGTGGCTTGGATTCTCTACTTACACAGATGCAGCAGGCAGCGCAACTCATAGCTTCTCTGTATCTCACTCCCTATCGCAAATTGTTACTTTTCCAACCCGCTTCCCTGATCAGGAAGAACAACACGCATCACTATTAGATCTGTTTTTGACCACAGTTCCTGATGATTGTTTAACGAAAGCCGACAGGCCACTTGGGAACGCTGATCATGCGGTGATAATGGTTGAAATCGCCCTAAACTCTAGACCCAAAACTGAAGAGCCAGTGCTCAAAACAACGAGATATTATAAAAAGGCTGACTGGGAAGCTATCAGAGATCTTATACGAGACGCCCCATGGGGAAATATTTTTTCTCTTCCTGCTGAATAGTGTGCAACCGAGACCACTGAATGGTTCAAAACTGCAATCGAAGCCCATGTTCCCATGCGGAAATTCTATAGCAAGCCCCACTCTCCCCAATGGTTTACTTCGACTCGCGCAACTGCCATTGCTCAAAGGCAGCATGCATTCCGCAGGTTTAACCGACATAAGTCCAGTTCAAACAGACAGAAGTACATAGAAGCTTGAAGTAACGTTGAGAAAGAAATAGCGACAGCTAAGAGGGAATTTACGGAAGCCACTAAAAAACGCATCGAAGCACAAAAACTAGGAACTCGTGACTTCTGGAAAATCTACAACAGTGTAGTAAATAATTGGCAATGAACAATTCCCCCACTAACCAACAATCACGAGGTTGTTTGCTCAGCAACCGAGAAGGCTAACATGCTTGCCAGTCGGTTTGCCTCAAACTCCACACTGGACCCTCTAAACCCCCCCCCCCTACCTCAATTTCCTATGCGGACAGACGCCACGCTAGACGATCTAAGAATCACCCCTGCTCAGGTGCATGCTATCATAAAAAACCTTGACTCTTCCAAAGCATGTGGACCCGACCTCATCCCAGCTGTGCTATTAAAAAAGTGCTCAGCCGAAGTAGCTACAGTTCTCTCCAAACTCTACAACAAATGCCTTAATGAATCTTGCTTTCGGGGCTGTTGGAAAACTGCTTCTGTTGTACCAGTATTCAAGAATTCTGGCGAAAGAACTGACCCATTAAATTATCGCCCTATTAGCCTACTCCCACTTTTTGCCAAAATATTTGAGACCTTAATTAACCATGCTCTAGTCCAGCACCTTACAGATGCTAAACTTCTGACTGACCATCAATATGGATTTAGACAAGCCCGTTCCACGGCAGACATCCTCACTGTAATCTCTGAACGCATATACCATTCACTGGACAAAGCGGGAGAGGGTAGAGCGGTAGTTCTAGATATATCTAAGGCTTTTGACAGGGTATGGCATGAGGGTCTCCTCAGGAAGATTAGATCTTACGGTATCACTGGTAGAATACTTAACATAATTAAATCCTTCTTAGATAAAAGAAAAATCCAGGTTGTCCTCGACGGTCGTACATCTAAACAATATGATATAAATGCGGGGGTGCCCCAGGGTTCTATCCTTGGACCTCTATTATTCCTGATATTCATAAATGACCTCCCCGACAAAATTGCCTCTGAGATGGGTATATATGCTGATGACACTACACTCTATGGCAGGCACGACAGGAAGACGAATGAACACATTTCTAAAGAAATGGCAGAAACACTAGAGGAAGACCTCCAATCTGTGGTGGAATGGGGACAAAAGTGGTTGGTCGCGTTCAATGCTGCCAAGACTAAACTAGTTTCATTCAATAATTACAAGAAACCTTCTCTACCACCTATAGCAATGGCCAACGACTCTTTATCTGAGAGTACGTCTCTCAAGCTCCTTGGCCTAACGTTCACAGGAAACATGAGTTGGAACAATTACATCGAGGGCATTGCCAGGGCCGCTGCGAGGAAGGTGGGCTCTCTCTACCGTGCTAGAAAACTTCTAACACCCGAAAGTATCCTGTACCTCTATAAGGCCACTATTCGCCCATGCATGGAGTATTGCTGTCATATTTGGGCCGGTGCATCGGCTACTAGCCTCTCGCTCCTTGACAGGGTTCAAAAGAGAGTCGCAAATCTGATAGGCCCTAAACTGGCATCTAAACTTCAGCCTCTGTCCTATCGTCGAAACGTTGCATCCCTTTGCCTGTTCTACAAGTATTATAATGGTGAATGCTCTGAAGAGCTGCAAGCACTTGTGCCCCCACGACGTGAACACCCTCGACAGACCGGACAAGCTGCAAAATCCCACCCCCACACTGTAGAGATCCCTAGATGTAAAAGATCTTTCTACTCCAGTAGTTTCTTCCCCAGAACTGCTAGACTTTGGAATTCCATTCCAGGTCACTGCTTCCCCAACTCTACTGACATGCATAAGTTCAAGTGCAACGTGAACCAACATCTCGCTGCCCAAATCCCTACATAGTACCCCAGTAGATGTTTCCCCTGATAGTAGCCCCCTACACCAAAGTGGCAATGTGCCTTGTTTGGGGTGAAAATTTAATTAAAAAAAAAAAAAAATAGATACGTTTCAAAACAAAACAATTTAGTTATTAATATTCGAATTGCATGTTCAACACTTCCAGATTTCTTTATAGCAGACGGATATTTTTATAATGTATTCAATTCTAACGTCCGTATTACAAAGAACTACCTTTCGTCTAAAATACGAATCAAATTTAATTCTATTGTGTAGGGCCGTAATTAATATTATCGATAGCGTTACAAATAGCATTTTGTGAAGATGCACTATTCATTTTCCGCATTTTACTCCTATCGGAGAATTAATATCTTCTTTGGTATAAAAATAATTTTCTTAAATATTTTTGTTTGCTTTAATTTATTGAAATATCAGTTCTTTTTCTTAGCATTTCGCTTTTATAACTATTTTATTTCCACTTTCCTCTGATATATCTTTTGTTGTATTTGCTTTGCTAGAAAATTTCCTATAGTTGAAGCGGTTATTCTTGTTAGTGCTTAATAATTAGCAACATAGCACTTTAAAATTTCCCTATTTGTGTAATTTAAATAGGCTATTGATTCTTTCGTGTATATATGTAGTCAATACCATATCTAAAGCTACACGAATAGGAAAACTTAATAGTGCTATGTTGGTAATATAAACAATAACTGCTTTGACTAAAAGAAAAGTTACTTCTAATATATATATATATATATATATATATATATATATATATAATAAAAGGATTTCTTATTCAACAATGCCTAATTTAGCACAAAGAATCTTAACATCTAATAACAAAAAAATTAAATCAACCCAAAAAATCCCTTTCCCAATTAAACCCAAAACTTACTGTAATTGTAATAACAAACATCTTTGCCCACTCAATAATGATTGCATTCATAAAGATGTTATATATTCTTGCACTATTACTGAGCTCCCACGCAATCCTCCCATAACAGACACTAATATTTCGTCTTCAAGTTATCGTTCTTCCCATCCTCCATCTAATATAGTTACTAATCCAATATACCGTTCGAGCAGCCCCTCCATCTACAATAATACAACTAGTAATAATAATAATAATAATAATAATAATAATAATAATAATAATAATAATAATAATAATAATAATGAGAACAATAATATTTCTCCTAACAGCCATCCTAACACTAAAACACTCATTATCTCCTCCAAAATAGTCCTCATACAGACATTGTCCCACCATTTGTTGAACACTATGAACAAAATTCAAACTATTTAACTAATACAAATCAGCAAATTAATATTAATATCAGACCTTGAGCTTTTAATAAAGTACATACATATACCGGCGCTACTTCAACATTAATTAAGAAAAGAATATCAAACCACATTTCTTCTTTTAACAACGATAATTCTAATAATAACCAAGGAACTTCTCTAACCACCTTAATTAAAAAAAAAACTTAACTCTAATAATACCCCTTTCTCAATCAAATGGACTATCATAAAAAGTTCAGTCTTATACTCCAGGCTCTAAGTCATGTCGCCTCTGCACAACCGAAGCTATAACTATAATTACTTTCCCTCAAAGAAACAATATAATAAATTCTAAAAACGAACTGATCTCTTTCTGTAAACATAAGTCCAAATTTGATTATGGTAATTTTGAAATTACATATAGATATATAATTTTTCTTTAACATTATCGTTTTTTTCTACATACTTCATTAATACTTTATAGCTTAATAATTCTTTATTTTTACTCTTTATTTCTTCTTTGCTTGGTCGGGTTTTTTATCTGCAATTTCCGTTTTAGTCTTTAAATATTCTTATCTATCTAATATATCAATCTACACACACACACACTCATATCCTGCATGTATATTTACTTATATTTTACTATATGCATTTACTTACATACTCACTTGCTTTGTCCGGAATTTGCAGATACCGGCCATCCTCTCCCCTTACATTTTTTAAAAAAATTTTATTTTATATTTTATTTTTTATTTATTTATTTATTTATTTATTAATTTATTTTTCCACTTAATGTCTTTTAATAACTCTTGCTGAAATTTTCTTAAGTAATGAACTGTACATTTCAGCTGACCTCTTTTTTTTGCTCTGTATTTTTCGTGCCTTTTAACGTTATTTTGCCTGGGTCGTTTTAACATTTGCTTTTCTATTTTCTATTTAATTCTATCACAATTTAATTTTTTTCTTCTTCTTCTTCACTGATTTTTTCTTCTTCTTCACTGATTTTTTTCTCTTTTTCTTACTGATTTTTCGTAATTACTTTTTGTCTCGGCAGCCGTGTCAAACGCATATCTTATTTTTCTTTTATTAATATTATTGGAATTTTAACCCCTTTTCCTTGTACATGTTTGTGAATTATTCCATGGATATCGGCCTTTTGGATTATTTTGGACCATCTTCCAATTACGTGATTTCCTTGGATTTTACTTGTGCGAATGAAAATTTAATAAACTTTCTCGGATTTACATTTCCGTGAAATCATCCTTTTCTTCACCATATTCCCTCTGCTTCACTTTTCAGATTAAATATGTTGTTTTAACATGTTTTATTAACTATTTGCCCTTATATATATATATATATATATATATATATATATATATATATATATATATATATATATATATATATTGCACGGTCATAACTCTTCTCACTGGAAGACCAATCTCTAACTTCATAGCAGGTGAAACAAAATAAGTAAGCTTGTTCATATTTACTCATTTCTGATTACAATAACAATAAAAAAAAATGTAACAAGCAACAAATATTTGTTGTCTTTTTGTCGGTGAAAGATTCAAAACATCGTAAGGAAATAAATTAAATTTTTTTTCGTCCTATACAAGAAAGTAAACCTTTTTGACGATCTTGTTTTCTGACATTGCAGTGATTACTATTGATTTGGCACACCTTGTATGTTAACAATCCAGTACGGCTTTTAACTCTTCGCGGTTATTGCTGAAATTAACAAGTTTCTGAACACGCTATTTAAGTATTTTTTTTTCTAAAACACAACATTACTAATTGTAGTAATGGTTATGTTGCATAATAAATCAACGTCCACACCTCATTTTCGGTGTTTTATGCAACATAATTCGAATATTTTTTGTGTCCGTATAAGTTAGATTTCTCGTCGCCAGTGTTATGACCTTGAGCCGTTAATAAATAAGACAGCATTGTGATAAATTTATTAGAATGTGTATTTACAGAAATACAGGATCGTATGTTATGGATATTGTCATCTTTGCTTAGTTATAAAAAATACTACTGTAAAAATACCAAGGAATGATAACATTGTCACTTGAACAATTTTAATTTGTTTGTTAATCATCACATAACTCGGCTTTCCTTGTCCAATAAACACGTACTAATTGAATGCAAGTTCGAGAAAAGAAGCTACGGGGTGCCTTTAATAAGTTTCCATACCTTTTTAGCATTTTTACTGATGGGCACTTTTACTGATAGTACACACATGAAACTCTGACCCCTTTTAAGGAATCTCCTCTAGCTTCAATAGTACCGTTCCAACAACTTCTGGAAGATCCTACTGAAGTCCTCTTATGTGAGCACGTCAATGACCCTCGTCACAGCCTCTTTCACCTCCTCAATTGTCTCATAACAACAACCTGCAAGGTTTTCCTTGAGCTTAGAGAATAATCAAAAGTTACAGAGAGGGTGAGGAACTGTCTTGATGCCCATCTTGGTCAGATAGTTTGTGACAAGAATGGAGCGCCCTTAAGACAAACCAGTAAATTTTCTGCATCTTCAATTCCTCACAAATAATTGTGTGTACAGTTCCCACACTGACATCAAACTGTGTACTTATTATCTTTATAGACACATGCCGGTTCTTATCTATGAAATTCTTTATTGGGCGAATCAACTCTGGTGTTCCGACTTCGTTACTCCTCTCACACCTTATCATTCTAGTAGGATTTTGTTCTAGAAGAATATCGGGTACTTACGGTAGGGACCACGTGAAAGTTGGCAACGTTCCTAAGTGGAAATGTTTCTGTGGTAGGAGCTGGGTTCTAACTTGGCACTCTGTTGCTGCTGTTGTTGTTGTCGTCGTTGGTGTTTTTATTGAACAACAGAGAAACAAACAAACAAATAGCAGCAACAAAAGAAATATATAATTTGTTGTAAAGACATAACACAATATTCAAGTCTAATATATGACCAGTTATATTCTTTAAGTAATTACTGAAAAGTATGTATCATCTTTTTCTTCAGTTCTGTGTTTTTTCCTTTCTTATTTTTTAATAAATATGAAATACTTGGCAACTTCGGTAGCTTCCGACTTAACAATAACAATAACAACTAGTAGCTCAACCAGCAGCAATAGAAACAGCCCGACTACTTTATAAAGAGGCATCTCCTAGATTATGACCAAAATGGGGGTTGATCAACTACGGACTGAAGTTCTCCGGCATTTTGATGATAAAAATTATTTTTATTTCGAATTCAAATTAACTGTCAAAAAATATTAGGCAGGGCAAGATGACGTGTGCCGTTTTGTTGTTTAAACTATAGGATTTTTTTCGCTTCATCCACCCAAACCTTGTCAGCATTTATTTTTTTGCTTCATCTACCCAAACCTTGTAAGCGTTTTTTTTTCTTGTTGTATTAAATAGTCAACACTTATCAAGGCTTAAAAACAACTAATAGCAGCTAGGGGTTGACTCTACATCTCCCAGAAGATCTCAAACGGGAAACTAACCATCTTATGTGGTTTATAGTCACACGCATCATCCTGTTTGAGTTAACAGAGTTCGAATAGTTGATAGGATTGGGAAGTAAGACAGATAGGAATAGTAAGATAAAAAAGGTAGGATTATTAAAGATGCATGTCATGGTGGTGGGCTGATTTGGAGTGGGTGTGGGTGATCATCTTTTCATAAAGAACTGAAAGAAATATTTGAATGTAAGAATGTTGAATGTCTGTTTAGGCAAAATGAATGCAAACATTCTCACATTAATTTTTTTTCAACAATTCCCTTTTCTGTGGAGACGGCAGAAGATTACGTCAATAAAAACCGAGAAAGATTTCTTTTGACACTTAAGAGTACATTTAAAGCTTGTCATAAGATCTAACGCCTAAACTAAAACATGGCAGACAAGAAAGAAAGGGAGAGAAAAAGAACAAATATCGTCTGTTTGAAATTCGTAGGATTAAAAAAAATTTTTTTCGTTTTTCGGAAAGAGTGTAAAATGGTGCACTGGCTAAGGCCATAAAACAGTTAATTGAAGGGGAGAAGTAAACTCTTAGACCTGCAGTATTACTGGATCATTATAACTGCAAATAGTCAATTATTATTATTACTACTTTCTAACTACCTTCGGCCCCGTTCGGATTTCTTCTTCTAACATTTTGATGCGGCTGCCCACCATACTGTCTGCAAAAGCTTTCCTTTCAATTTTGTTTGTTTAGTTCCTATTTAATTATAGTGTTATATTCTCGTATACGAAAAAAGCACCAAAACAATCTGTTGAATAATCATCTAAATGTTGCTATGCGTACTTGGGACAAAGGTTTCATCCTGATATGTATACATGTCACTAAATGTCTATTGTTGGTGGTTCTTCACTATTTGAACCCTAGAATTATGTTGCTGCTGTCTATTTATGATATATTCATATCTAATTGTTTATATGCGCGCGTGTGTGTGTGTGTGATACATGTATTTTGAACATACCTTAACTTCATGCGTCTTTGACCTTGTCCACCTGGAATTCATCTTGTTCTTGGAGAGGGAGGCTGGAACCTGTTTGGACGAAACACATTGACTTCAAAACGATGAATTGGTTTTATATAGTTTTTATTCACTTTCCTGATGTCGATCGCAGAAGAATGGAAAGTGAATATCTTTGCTTGCGTGGTTACTTCTAGGTCTCTATTTTCACACACGTCAGCTCCCTCCCCAGTGAAGCGGGGGACGGCCTGTTAAACCGTCTAGTCTGCTCAACGATCAAACTCAAACTCTCTGATGATCTCCAGCTAACATGATCACGTGACTCACACGCAAATCCGATCAGCTGACCAGACTTTCCGGTAAACGTGTCTATAGTATGATTTACCATATTTTGACAGGGCTTATAAATATTCTTCATATTCACTTCACGTCCATTTCTTCAGTTAGATAGATAGATAGACCGAGATGGATAGATACAGAAATAGATAACTAAATAGATAGATCGACACTTTCGTGCGTTCGACTTATTACATAACAATAGGAGCAAAATAAGGCACAGGTTATGTTTTTAATGTGGAGAGAATCTGGCCTCCTCCCTTAAAAGAAGACCACTGAGTTTAGACAAATATAAAAAATTGCTTCAGTCTAAAAGGATTTCTCCTTCACTGCTCGACAACAGAAACGACGAAATTCAACAGAAAGTGGATGCAGGTATGCAAGTGCATGCGAAATGGTGTCATCGGCAAAGAAAAAGACTATAAAAGAGCCCACAGAAGGCGAGATAACGTTAGAGACGTGGATGACGCCCTAGAGTACGTTCGAGAACACTATCACGTGAGGGACGTCTCAGCGGTAACAAGAGAAAATTAGAAAATAAATGTCGTTGTATAACAACAACATCAACAAAAAGTAAATTCAAGTTTTGTCTGTTTTGTGACTGAGGCTACAACGTGTTGGTTCTCGGACAACGTTGATAAAGTGTAATGCGAGAATAGATACTACATTTTACTTCTAGACAAAAAGACAAAATGTTTGGACAAAAAAAAATCAAAATTGCCTCAGTCTAGAAGGATTTCTTCTTTATTAATCGAGGACAGAAAAGATAAAGTGTAATGTGAGAACAGATACTACATTTTGCTCCTAGCCAAAAGCCAAGGATTTTGCCCAAGTTTTTTTTTTTAATGAAAGTTGAGGTTAGTTTACACTAAGAATATACTTAATCATTCGAGAAGGCAATTATTTTAATTTTCTTTGGTAGATTCACATGGCGGATGACTGAGACAGTCGATCGTCGTTGATTTAAGTGGCCGCATTACGTGTACAGTAGCAACCAAAAGTTTACATCTGTTGCCAATGTATCTTGCGGGCACTACACACTTTCTCACAGCTTACTCCTGAGTGTCCGAAGGTGACGAAACTTCAACTCGAAGTGCAGCCAAGACAAATCTCGAGAATGGTCAATTTATATTTTCGTCGCGATATCACAATATCACAAAGTAGCAACGACAATAAGATGATAAGTTCATTGTTGTGTATTAGTCAGTACTTGAAACTCAAGTGTACAGATGTTTTGAGCTTGTTGTTTTTAAGAGTTTTTTTTAGTACGAAGAATGTTTAAGGAATCGTACGCCATGTTTAGAAGGAGAACTGAACAAAAAAAAACTCTATTTACGTGGAAAGTAGGTGCTGAGTGAATGTTTCATGGTTTGGGGTAGAGGTTCCAGGAATTTTTTAAAGCTAAAATCAGTTCTTCCTATTTAATTTCGGTGTTACCAGATTAGACTGTTTGAAGATACCGGCTTTCTGACCAAAAGTGTACCAACACATTAGTGTTATTGTTTTCTTTTCTTTCTCTTAGCAAAACTCAATCATGTTATGCCAAGAAAAAACAACAAATGTCCTTTACAAAATAACCAAACTAAACACCATGAATAAATATTTGAAAATATAAAGAACTTGAAGCATAAAACCTTTTTCCAAAATGACAGAAATGAGCATTAAATAACTTGAAAAGGGTTGATATGCAGTAAAACAAATCCATCAAACATCTTTTATTTATTGCCTAGCGATGTTAATCTGGCGTTACTTGTTGTATAATGTTGGACGGAAATAATTTTTGATATAATCATCTTTCCAGTTTTGAAAGAAAAGATCATCATCATCATCATCATCATCATCATCATCATCATCATTGTATGAATTTAAAAATTCAATTGTTGGCATTGGCTTCCCCTATATTTTTATAGTCAGAATTCTTACTAGAATACAAAATTTATGGCTATGTATTTTTTAATGATACTTTTAAACGAGATTTTTCTTTCATCTGTAAAACAACAAATGACTCAAACGAATTAAAACGAGTTTAATTTTGTCAAATTATCAAAATTTTTCGTGAAAGATTGGCGAGGGGGGACCAGAGATTGGAGTTTAGACGAGCACCTGCCATGGAAATAACGATAAAACAAGGATAGGCTCGCAACGTCTCTTCTGTGGGAGAGAGGTTGCAGGGTAGAGAAAAGGGCATCTCCCACTAAGCCACGAAGTCAATTTTGTACTCTGTCAAGGCAGGATAGGCTGTTTTTAGCAGCTCCTGCCCAGATATGGCAACAGTATTCCATCCTTGGACGTACTTGGCTTTTATATGTTGGCGTTAGTTAATTCATATTTTTCCTTAAATATAACCTTTCTAAACTTTGATTTTGTAATTACTACTCCAAATATAATTTAATAATAGGAATATACTGACCAAATTTTAGGTAAAATCTTGAACCCTAATTAAAGTTATGAAGAAAATGTAATGTATCCAATACTTTTGCGTGGTACTGTATATACGGATCACATTCGACAAAAAGTCATTATGATCATTTTCGAGCTATTATAACCTGATTAAGTGAGTTATTGTTTGAACAAAAAAAAAAGGGGGGGATTGCTGGTCTTCCTCTCTCTTTTTCATACACATGTATCTACTACTATTTTGAGTCATCTTGAATGTCATTTTCACAACGTTTCGGTTGATGTAACCTCCGACCTTTTCGAGTGTAGCTTGTTGAATACAAGAATCTTCCTGTCGAACTCGAGAATATACATGGAATTTCGAACGGAATCCTTTATTTAATTCACGGGAATAGCTTGCTTCCTTTATGTCAGTCATGACTGGGTAGAAGTTTTAAGTAATCACATTTAATCAATCAAGCACTAGTCCAGCACCTCATAGATACAAAACTATTGCGATAACTTGGAAGTGTTAAACTGGCCAAGGGTGGGTCGGATGGAAAGTAAAAATACTCTCCTATCTATGGACGATGCTAGATCATTTTTATGTTACCCGAAACCGGGTGCCCATATTTGACATGTTATTTAGACACTCTCAAGTCTCGTCAAACTTGCGGAATGAAAAGTCGGCAATTTTCTTCGGATGTTCAAACAGAAGATACGTGCGTTAAACTTTTTGGGGAAAAAATTGCTTGTAAGCAAGCTTTAAACCTCTCCCCCTTACTTATCGGTAAGATAATTCCAAAATCTATTTCTGACCGACAGAATGAATTAAGGCAAGCTCGTTCTACTGAAGATATCTTAACCATAATCTCTAAACGTATATGCCATGCACTGGTTAAGAAAAGGGAAACAATGGCAGTAGTCATAGATATATCTAAGGCCTTTGACAAGGTCTGGCACAAATGTCTTCTCATGAAAATTAAATCATATGCTATTAATGGACGAATACTTAACATTTTTTTTTATTGTCGTTTCACCCCAGATAAGGCACAGGGCCACTTAGTCGTAGAGGGCTACCATTTGGAACCAGATTTGCAGGGATGCTATTTATGAAATTGAACAGCGAGATGTTGGCTCGAAATAGGGGTTGCTGGTCTTGCTCCCCCCTCTCTCGCTGTCTGTCTTTGTTCCCCTCCCCAAGTATCTATTACTATATTGATTCTTCGGACTACTGTTCTCATCTTGAGTGTCATAACATAATCAAATCTTACTTAGACAAGATAAAACCTCAATTATCCTCTATAATCGTACGGTAAAACATGATACAAATGCAGGTGTGCAGAAAGAGTCCATTCTTGGACCTTTATCATTTCTCATTTTGATAAATTACCTCCACAATAAAATTGTCTTCAAGATGGGCATATTTGCTGATGACACCAAGCTCTATAATAGACATGAAGTAAAAACCAATGAACACATATCTAAAGCAATGGCTGTAGAGGAATACCATCAGTCTGTACTGGACTGAGGCCGTAAATAGATAGTAACATTTAATGTCACCATTTTTATTTTAACTATTTAGTTTTAATTTTGACTTTAATTATTTTTTTCTAATCTTATTGGCTTTTCTGTAATCTACTTAAGAATGATATCTTTGTGAAAAATACAGGTATTTTACTAGCTTGTCAGAATTAAACATGGCGACGATTTAGTAGAATAGACATTAACCAATTTTCTGATGAATCTGAATCTGAGTTTTTTCTGATGTTTTGGACACAATTAGTTTTTTTTTTTTAATTTTAATTGGTTATAAAAGAGCTATAAATTCTCCTATGCCCACCTCTATAACCAATTAAAATTAAAAAAAAAAAAAAACGGTAAATGTTTCGTTTAGGTCCACCTCCACAATTTTCTTTAAAATGACGACATTTATAGGTTTTCGACTATGCTGAATACGAAAATCGCATTGAAATGTTGCAGAGATAAGTAGTTATCAAGATAGAAAAAATGCAGTATGCACGGTAATTTTGGCGGCCATTTTTTTACGCGCATGCGCGCGCGCCCTAAGCAATCAGAATTTTACACGAAGGAAAAAAACCAAGTACTCCCCCCCATCCTCGAGAATGATCCACTTTTATGATATTGACAATGCCCCCCCCCCCCAAAAAAATGTACGTATCCAGCATAATCGAAACTATAAGTCGTCATTTCAAAGAAAATTACGTTAAATAAAATAGAGAAGAAATGCACTTTACAATTATGAAATTTTGCGAGTATGATGAAAAATTCTTGGTTTCGTTATTAATCGTTAACTTGAACTATTAGGAAAATATCGCCACCACAAGAAATACGCAGTTACTTTGCAAATTATCTGCATCATTCCTTTGTATTGTCAAGTAGTTTTAAATGCTTTCTATTTCATCTCAAATATCCGTCATGCATGCGAGTGTATTTGTTTTCGCGGGTGTTTAATCTAGGCACGCGTATGAATACAACTGCGTGCGTAAATAAACACGCCCGTTGTAAATAATTGTAATATTGTCCGAGTATTCTCCACAAATTTCTTTAAATTTCTGCCTTTACTATATTTACCATTATGCGAAGACGAAAATGTCATTTAACTTTTACAGAAACAAGTAATTTTGCGAGACCTATTTATTAACCCTTCGCATGCGCATGGATACACTAGTACATGCGCAAACAATTCTACAAACTAAAACGAAAACACATTCGAACTGAACTTTGACATCTTTGCAGTACATTGAAAACTTCTCCACCTTTATTATAAGTATTTCATTTTTTTTCAATTACATTTCGTGCCAACATTTTATTTTCACTCACTGACACTTTTCTACGTTTTTGTTCTATTATTTTCTTCTGTACAACTTTATCTTTACACACCTTTTTTTTTAATTACATTTCGTGCCAACATTTTATTTTCACTCGCTGAAACTTTTCTACGTTACCCCCCCCCCCACCTAAAAATGAGTGCTACCACAGATTCTTGTGACATGTGTTGTAATAAATATTTCATGACTATTTATAACTACATGTTACAAGAAGAGAAATGTAAAAGTTTCCTCCGGCGCCATGGGGTATTACCGACCAGTGTGACATGCCCCAAGTGTGAAAACCCATGTTCCTATCGGGAAGATAAGTCCCTATGGCGATGCATAAATTATTGTGTAGAACCATATAGGAAAAAAAGGAAGTATTGTGGCTTCAGCATCAGCGACTGCAATGGAACATTTGTAGGGAAGACGCACATGCTGTGTTGGAAAGTTGTTCTATTCGTAAACCATTTCCTTAGCAACCGGTGGGACCACGGAACAGTAAAAGAAAATCTTGACATTTCCAGCCGTTCTGCTGTTGACTGGAGGTCTTACTGTTCTGAAGTTTGTCAGAACTGGTCGGATAACCAAGAGCCAATAGGGGGCCAAGGCATTGAGGTGGAAATTGACGAAACCTTAATCGTTCGCAGCAAGTATAACCGAGGAAGGCTTCTAAAGCAAATTTGGATTTTTGCCGGCATTGAGAGGATATCGAAACGGAATTTTGTGGTAGCATTGACAGGCCCCAATGAGCGGAGGAACGAAGAAACACTACTTCGTTTAACCAAGAAATTTGTTCTGCCAGGTTCTATAGTCTATAGCGATTCTTGGCGAGCTTATAGCAACCTCAACAAGAATGGTTATGTTCACCAGATAGTCAACCACTCTAAAAATTTCGTGGATAAAGATGACCCAACTATTCACACACAAAATATTGAGCGGCTGTGGCGAGACGTGAAGGAATGGATAAAGAGGCCTGGCATTCGAGGAGAATTTATGGAGCAGTACTTGGCAAGATATCTTTTTATAACAAGTGAGACGGACAAATCAAAACTGCTCCATAAGTTTTTTTGTCATGCTGGAAAAATGTACAGGCATGGCACAGAAAAACAGGAGTAAGGACATAAATACATCTGAAAACCGTCCGAGGGGGGGGCACATTTTGCGACGGATACAACTATCTTTAAATCTTTAAAAAAAAAAAAAAAAAAAAAACTTACTATTTTTAAGTAGTTTTAAATGCTTTTTATTTAATCTCAAATATTGTGGTACTTTAAAATTCGCAACTGTCTCTTCCATTTTCCCAAAACCAACATTAATGCTTTCCTTACTGAAAGTCGCCATCTTGCATTGCAAAAGTTTAAAATGTCGTAGAAACAAAATACCAACGAATGATGCAGGCAAGTTGCAAAATAACTTTTATTGAAGTTCGAGTTTCTAAAATAATACCCAATATTCCATTTACATTTGTTCGATAATTTTTTCGATAACTTCACCCCCCCCCCAAAAAAAACACTTCTACTTTATAAGAATCCAATGTTGACGACTAACAATGAAACTGAACATGTTCCATCATACCCGCAAAGTCATAATTTTAAACAAAAAAAAACTTTTATAAGTGCGTATTTCTTGTGGTGGCAAGCAAATTGCAGAATTCTACAGGTTTTTTTTGTATTCTAAATATTTGAACTGGGGGGGGGGATACTTGTTTTTTTTTCTTTTCAGGGCGCGCGTGCATGCGCGAAAAAAAAAAAGGCCGCCAGTCTTGGGGGGGGTATCAGGGCGCGCGCGTACAAAAAAATGGCCGCCATGCGCGTAGAAAAATGTCCGCCATTCTGGAGGATGGGGGGGGAGTACTTGGTTTTTTTCCTTCGTGTAAAATTCTGATTGCTTAGGGCGCGCGCATGCGCGTAAAAAAAATGGCCGCAAAAATTACCGTGCATAATGCATTTTTTTCTATCTTGATAACTACTTATCTCTGCAACATTTCAATGCGATTTTCGTATTCAGCATAGTCGAAAACCTATAAATGTCGTCATTTTAAAGAAAATTGTGGAGGTGGACCTAAACGAAACATTTACCAAAAAAACTATAATTACACCCAAGCCTCATAGAAAAAGAAAACGAAAACAACAAAAATCGCCCCTGAAGATAATCGGATGCACCGATAGAAAGCGCTCGAGAAGAATATGGCCGAAAACAACCTTTTGGCGTCATTCTGTACAAGTTACCAACTGAAATTAAAAAGACGGCCCGTCAAATTGAAAAAATATTTATCAAGATCGGAAAAAAGAATAACTCCGTCGTGTTCAACCAGATGGGTCTGAATAACAACCTGCTGCCAATATATATATATATATATATATATATATATATATATATATATATATATATATTAGTGATGGGTCGATTTCAATATTTTTCCCGATTCCGATACAATTACTGATTTCGATTTCGATTTTTTATAAATCTCTAAATATTTAACTTTAAAAGTGTTGTTATTTTTTCTTCCGATTACTGTAAAAATACATGTTAAATGCACATATATTTTCTCAAACGTAAAACACACTTGTAAGTTGGTATCTATAGTTTTTAGTTTTAGTAGTAGTTTAAAAATCAATCAATATTTATTTTTATATCATTTCTACCATCAGTGGAAGAATTTTCTTTAAACAAAATCAAATATAAAAGACAATTAAAAGAATCGATTTTGGCGTCGGAACATAGGCACAATTTTTTCCGATCCCAATACAGATTACAATATCATGAAAATTTCATATTTTTCCAATTCCCGATTCCGATTCCGAATAATCGTGCTAACACTAATATATATATATATATATATATATATATATATATATATATATATATATATATATATATATATATATATGCGGGCTCGCGCACGTATGTATGTATGTATTTATCGGCATTGAAGAAACTATGAAACTACTGCTCACAGACAGACCATCGATGAGTCGTGCCTCTCATAATCATGTTACTTCCTCAACGCCTGAAGATGATTCGTGGACGAATCGAAAGCGCTCGTGACAGTGACAACTATGTAACCTTCATTAATATTTTCGATTTTGATATAAAAAGAATGATACGGAAAATCGAAAAAAAAAAAAAGAATCATAAAGCAAAGTATATCCGTTGCATTTAATAATGCTTGCTTGAATGAAAAAAAATACTGCCTATATATATATACATACATGCATATATATATATATATATATATATATATATATATATATATATATATGTATGTATGTACCTATTTACTATGCCTCCCCACGGGACAGAGTTAGACACCAGGGTCGTTTTTTAACGTGGAGAAAAGGTACAAAAATAAAAATTGTCTCAGTCGTGAAGGATCTCTCCTCCACCGAAAGAGAACAAGAAATGGCAGTGCAGCATCTGAAATGTAGCGGCATAGAAGAAACCATGAAACTACTGCAGAAAGACAGACCATCGACGAGTCGTGTCTCTCATAGTCATGTTGTGCTTATCTAAAATGTTTTAGTCTAATCAGGGAGATCGATTTAAACGACGTTTATCTGTAATTGATATAGCGTTGAACACACGCTTTACAAGAGAATGAGAGAAAATACAGAATTTTTTTAGCTGTCGTTAGTTTTGACAGTTTGTACTTTTACACAATTGATATGACTTTCTGTTATTCAAAATGTCGCCTTTGTTTTAGTTCTATGATTAGTATCTCTCTATCGCTCCTTTTCTTCTCCTTTTCCCTCATCTTTCTTTTCTAGTTTCCCTTATTCACACGTTATCTCTTTCTGCATTCCCTTTATCTCTCTTTCCTTTTTTTTCCCCCTTTTTGTGGCATTATGTATCCATTCAAATTCTTCCTTTGGTCACTCTATTTCATTCCTTTACTTCGGATTATATTTCTTTCCTTTCTTGTTCCTTTATTCCTTTATTATTTTCTGTCGTTTTTCTTTATTTATTTCCTTCATTTCGTTCTATCATGCTATTATTTCTTTAACCACTTTTCTCTTTTTTTTCTCCATTGTATTTTTTCTTTTCTTTGTTGCTTTCTCACAATATTTATCTTTTTTTTTTTTTTTATTCCATTTTTACCCCAAACAAGGCACAGTGCCACTTTGGTGTAGGAAGCTACTATCGGGAACATAAGTTGCAGGGATACTATGTAGGGAGTTGAGCAGCAAGATGTTTATTCACATTTCACTTGAACTTCTGCATGCCAGTACAGTTGGTAAAACAAGAATTCGAAAAAGAGTTCCAGATTCTAGCAGTTCTGGGGAAAAAAACTATTAGAGTAGAAGGTTTTCTTACATCTAGGATTCTCTACCGTGTAAGAGTAGGATTTCGCTGATTGTCGAGTTTATCGGGATTATTTACGTCGAGGGGGTACTAGGGCTTGTAGTTCATCAGAGCATCTACGAGTAAAATACTTGTAGAACAGGTAGAGGGAGGCAACATTTCGTCGATGGGACAGCGGTTGAAGCTTGGATCAGAGTTCGGAACCTATCAGGTTGGCGACTCTCTTTTGAACCCTGTCCAGGAGCGGGAGACTAGTAGCAGGTGCACCAGCCCAAATGTGACAACGATACTCCATACATGGGCGGCGAATGGTGACCTTGTAGAGGTACAGGATACTTGTAGGCGTAAATAACTCACGAGAGGGAGAGAGAGAGAGAGAGAGAGAGAGAGATCTCAATATCTCTGTTCCAACTCATGTTCTCAATATCTCTGTTCCAACTCATGTTCCTTGTGAACGTTAAGTCGAGGTGTTTAAAGGAAGTACTTTCAGGTAATGTATCTTTAGCCATAGCTATTCATGATTGAGAAGGTTTCTTGTAATTATTGAAGAAAACAAGCTCAGTCTTGGCAGCATTGAATGTGACCATCCATTTTTGTCCCCATTCCACTACAGATTCCACTACAGATTGGAGGTCATCCTCTAGTGTTTCTGCCATTTCTTTAGATATGTGTTCATTTGTTTTCCCCTCGTGCCTGTTATAGAGCGTAGTGCTCTCAGCAAGTATACTCATCTTACAGACAATTTTATCAGGGAGGTCATTTATAGATATTATGAATAATAAAGGTACAAGGATAGACCTCTGAGGTACACCCGCATTAATATCATATTGTTTAAATGTACGACCATCGAGTACAACCCGGATTCTTCTCTTATTCAAGAAGGATTTAATGATGTTAAGTATTCGTCCAGTGATACCGTATGATCTGATTTTTTTTAGAAGACCATCGTTCCATACTCTTTCAAAAGTCTTAGATATATCTAGAACTACAGCTCTACCCTCCTCTGTTTTGTCCAGCGTATGGTATATACGTTCAGAGATTACAGTTAGAATATCTGTTGTAGAACGGGCATGCCTAAATCCATATTGTTGGTCGGTCAGAAGTTAGCAGCTGAAAGGTGATAGACTAGAGTTTGATTAATTAGGTACTCAAATATTTGAGCGAAAAGCGGGAGGAGGCTAATGGGGCGATCTATCTATCTGTCAATCTATCTATCCATCTATTCTAACTATCTTATGTAAGTATCTTTAATATCTAACTAAAATATCTAACTGTAATATCTAAGTATACAATCTAATTATACTGTCTAACTATATTATTTAACTATATTTCGTTTTTATTGACTTGCACATTTTAGCCATTTTCATACATTTGTTTTATGAAGTTGCAGGACAATTTTTTTATTTTCCTTATGTTCTTACTATTTCCTATATTTCCTATCTCTTCTTTTTATCTCTATATTTTTTGCATCAATAACTATTTGAAAATATAAAACAATGGAAGCATAGAAACTTTATTCAAATGATTGAATTTAGCATAAAATGGCTTGATATGCCGTAGAATATCCCAATCAGACATTGCTGCTGCTGTTGTTGTTGTTGTTCTTCTTCTTCTTCTTCTTCTTCTTCTTCTTCTTCTTCTTCTTCTTTCTCCTCTTCTTCTTCTTCTTCTTGTTTGCCCCTTTCCTTTTTTTCTGTTTAACTTACGTTTCTTTTTGTTTTCCGTTTTTATATTTTATTACTTACATTTCGTTTCTCTTTCTTTTTTATCATCCACCCTTATATCTCATTCTTATAATATTTCGTCGCACATCTTTTTCGTATCTCATTCTCCTGTCTGTACACCCCACACCCATCCCAACTCATGCCGGGTGGCAAGGTAGACCCTCTGTTTCGTGCCGGAACAGTAAAAGAAGCGTGGAAACGCTTTCTATTTCGAGAACAGTTAACATTCGTCGAAGATTTGATTACAACACCTTTTCCGGCAATCACTTTGGTCCCTTGCTTTTGTTATCAACAACATCCTGCAAACCATCTTCCCTAAAACATCATCAAAAACAAAACAAAAAAAAAAACAAAAAAAAATGGAATAAAACCAAATTCAAACATGTGAAAAAACGGTTCATTACTCAAGCCTAAAAGTACAAAAAGCCGCATTTATAGAAAAACAAAAACAAAAAAAAAAACAACACAAAACGAAACAAAAAACAAAAAACAGACACTTCATAACGATTGCTTGTTTGTTTTATAATTTACTAGCAGGCCACCCGGGGTTGCCCGGTTGTAAAATACACATAAGTATTATATTTTGATTTTAATACAGAAACAGAGACATGTGCATGCAAGTATTATGTTTTTTTTTTTCAAACAGTTCACTTCTTGTAAAAAGAAAAATGCTTGAGGTGGTTGCTTGTCTAGCCGCACTGATGATACAGCGAAATAGTATTGTATGTGGATGATTATATGCTCCCTATCTGGAAAGATGGTGGGATCCTTCTACCGCTCCAGAAGATATCTCACTACTGATGCAATTCTCTATCTATATAAAAGCCAAGTACGTCCAAGGATGGAATACTGCTGCCATATCTGGGCAGGAGCTGCTAAAAACAGCCTATCCTGCCTTGACAGAGTACAAAATAGACTTCGTGGCTTAGTGAGAGATGCCCTTTTCTCTACCCTGCAACCTTTCTCCCACAGAAGAGACGTTGCGAGCCTATCCTTGTTTTATCGTTATTTCCATGGCAGGTGCTCGTCTGAACTCCAATCTCTGGCCCCCCTCGCCAATCTTTTACGAAAAACACCCGTCTAGCTAAATCCACTGTGAAAAATTTCCCCCACTCCACCGGGCCTTGATAAGTGGTGATCACTGTGTAAAAAAAAAAAAAAAAAAAAATCTTAGATTGGGCATAACTGAGAAGTGATAAACAAACTACGATTAGCGTATTAAGCGATGCTCTTTGTGTAAGCAAATGGAGCTTAGGCGTTTGGACAATGTTTGAAGATTGTTAATTCAATGTTAAATCAATGTTTGAAGATTGTTAATTCACGTGCCTGTCATAGCAGCAGCCGAATAGCGTAATAGGCGGTCGAATTTCAATCCTGGCCTTATACAGTTGCTTGTCTAGCCGTAATGAACAGCGAAATAGTACTGTATGTGGATGATTATATATATATATATATATATATATATATATATATATATAATATAAAGCTGAACGCCTGTGTGTGTGTCTGGTCACGAATAGTCTCCTATTTGGTTGACTATTATAGAAAACTGATTACATATAATGATAGAAGACGTATCGAGACACAGAAATGGGTATGTTTGATCTGGCATAATGATGATTCATTAAAATTGTAGGGTCTGCATACGCGCCTGGTCCACAAAGTATGGAAATAAAAAAATTTAAAATTAAAAGAAAAAAAAAACGTTTACAAGTGTTTTTGATATAGATATACATAATAATACTTTGATAAGTATGTTTTAACTTAAATAGGGATGGTATAATAAAATTGTAGGGTCTACGTTCGCGCTTGGCCTCCATAGAATGGAAATAGGCACAAACTTTAATAAAGACTTTTCATACCTATCTGATATTGATAATTATATTTCAGTTTGAAGAAATGTGGTATAATAAAATTATGGGGTGTTCGTTCGCGCCTGACCTCCATAGAATAGAAATATGTCACAAAGTTTAAAAAGGTTTTTTAATATACATCCACAGAATATTGTGATAAGAGTTTTAGTGTGAACATGTATGGTATAATAAATTATGGGGTTTATCTATTTTATTTTTACTTTCATCATATTTTGTTTTGGTTTTGATACCCCCAAATTCGAAGCTGTCTCTTTACAACCCTTCCTTTTCATAACCTATCATACTTTCATAAATCAGAGTCCATTTTCTGTAGGCTGTTTTTGAACCCAGTCAACAACGGGTACTTTTGCTAGTATATATATATATATATATATATATATATATATATATATATATATATATATATATATATATATATATATATTGGACCCTCCCGTCGATTTCGACGTATGAGGTTTTAACAACTTATTGTTTAAATTTATTTATGTTTCAACCACGATAAACGAATTCAAACATAGTACAAGTGTGTGGATTCAGTGATGCGGTCGATGGTATAGCGGCTGACCATTTAGCTCTTCCCTTTTTTCATGCAGATGATTCAAACTAAGAATGAAAACAGCGAAAATCATAAAAACAAAGTCATTTTCACTCTTTGCAATCCAAGACCTCTAAGCTGTATGTGATACCCATTGAAGATAAATTGCTCTAACTTGTTTTTGTACCTCAATAATGGTCGCCCTACATTCCTTTTCCATGACTGTGCATTAGGATTATAAGTGTGTGTGTGTGTGTGTGTACGTGTGTGCGTGTGTGTGTGCGTGTGTTACGTCGATACGAATGGCGTAACCGTACCGTCTCTCGAAGTCATGTATTATGAAGTCTGGTTTCTAAATGACACGCCGTCGAGCCAACCACAGTTTGAGAAATACGCTTAGAACCAAGTAACGAGATTCTAATAGTGTTCCATCTCCTAAAAAATGAAAATATTGCAACGCGTTTAGTTTTGAATTTTGCTTAATAATTATTATTTAAGAAATACATGTTTATCAGAACAATAGACATCTATATGTGTCGTGTTTTTATACGCGTCCGTATGGATCACGGAACGTACTGACACTCACACAATTTGAATCTTGGGTCTAAATATTATAAAACCTGACGATCACGCAAATATTGCAAATGTATTTCTCATTTCTATGCATTGGGTTGGCATTTTATGCTAATTGTATGGATGGCATTATTAAATAAGCAGTTATTTAGTTTGCAGTGCTGGAAATAAGCAGAGAATACAATATAGCGACAAATGTGACTCGTACAGGATTCAAAACACTGCTCCTCAACAGGAACCGCATAACGTAGATGTCGTCTTGGATTGCCTTACAAACAATATGTTTTAAGAAATTGTACAAATACTTCATTTCCTTAACTCTGCGGCAAATCTTTGCTCATGATTTTACTAAAAATGTAATCATATCTTCTTGTTGCATTTTAAACTTTTATTTCTAACAGTGTTCATGAAATTATGTAGTTATCAATTTTTTTGCTATTGTGTGCAGTACAGTTAATATTACAAATCCAACGCGTCTCATTTTTCAGGTCGTTTTCTTTTCTTATTCGAGATCCATGGATTTAATAATCGCTTGTTTAGAAATATTATCTATTAAAAATAATAAAATGGCTTAAAACACACACGTTTTTATGCATCGACATAAGTAGATATATTTTGTGTATCGTTTTTAAGTATTTACTTCAATAGTACTCAATACGTGAGTAGAGTTAGTAAGTTATTACAATTTATGTAGCAATTAAGCTACAATAGTCAAACTAAAATTCACGGAATTGATAATAGTGTGTGTTTTTGTATATGCATGTGATGTTTAGTTTAGCTGGCTAATCAATTAGATTCATTGTTATTCCTATCCATATATTAGCCAATGGCAATGCTTCTATCAGACGAAGGTTATATATATATATATATATATATATATATATGCATACATACCTACTGAAAACCTGCCCATATATTTATTCACCTAATTACGCATGACTCAAAACTTGCTGTTTTATCCATACTATATTGCACTTACATCTTAACCCTCCTATCATCTAAAATAGTTTGGGCACAACTCGTAGCTCAATTCTTAATACCTACTCATACTGTAATATTATCCTAGACCTAAGCTAACATAAATAAAATAAATAAAAAGGGTAAGACTCAAACCACAAATCATAGATGCTTACACTGCATGAACTCCACTCACCCCCTTTATCCATTAACAATTAAATAGCAATGTCCCTAAATCACTTTGAGGAGTGTAACTAATCAGCAGAGATATAACCCCCACAAACTAACCCAGTAACACTAACCACGCGGGGTCGCAGAAATACCTGGATTAGAACCTAGGCGCGGAGAAAACCCTCTCAGTGCTGACGGACCCAGTAGGTCTTCCCAAATCATCCGTCTAGGAGAAGGAAAACTCTGAAACTAAACCAAAGGGGAGGGAGGCCTCTTCAGTCTTGGATGACAACCTTCCTAGAGCTGGTGACTCAAACAAATTCACCGGTTTGCAAACCTAAACTGCTTAAGGAGTAGATAGGTTTTGCCTATCGCTCGGCTTCCATACTCCTTCTTTGCCTATTAGTCAAGCACAGAGACACTATCTCAGTGATTCGACAGAAACACCCAGCGGTAGATCTTGTTTCCTGGCTAGGGCAACGAACGCCGTTTTTCCCCATTCCCAGCACACCCCCACCCCTAAAACTGGACATTTGGGAAGTGCTTGAGTATGATATATGCCTGAGCAATTAGATTGGGTTGACTTTCTTCTAATGGGTTGAGGGTACCGGATTGACAGTTTCTGGCTGCTGTTCCCGACTGGTAGTACAGGTGCCCTAACTCTTTGGTGGCGCTTAGAGCGGCTGCTCCATCAACAGTTGAATAATATCGGGTTGTTTGTAGTGCCATAACGCGCATGGAAAGGGACCCTGTACTCATCCCCGGTGGGCTTTCCTGAGGCCACAATCCTAATTGGAGAAAGGTCAGCTGATGGTCTACTTGTGATGCATGTCTGATGCTCTGCATAACCTCTTGTTAAGCTCCCCCTTACCTAAACCGAAACTCTTTTAAAAAATATGACGACAGTACAATCTAATAAGCTTAAACCAGGCTTAGGGACAAACAAATTCAACTTGCCTCCTCCCTTGAGGCTCTCATTCACAAATATCCGTGGGCTTAGAACTAATTTAGCTGATGTTGAAGCATTTCTCTTAATAAATACCCCGGATATCTTAGCACTAAATGAGACTAACCTACACTCCTCCATCCCCTCTAACCACTTTAACATGCCTGGATATCTCCCACTTTGCCGTAAGGACTCTGACAGACACATGCACGGACTTGGAGTTTACATTCGTAATACCCTCTCCCTGACTAGAGAAACAAACCTAAAAACAGATGATCAAGCCTTTATGTGCTTTAGACTAAACATGCAACACAACATTAGCTACTATTATTTTCTCTACCGCTCTCCCTCGACTCAGGACTGCACCATAATAAACAAAGTCTCTGAGAGCATAGACACGGCACTGTCCCTCGACACTAGCGCACAAATACATGTATTTGGTGACTTTAATGTCCAACACAAAAACTGGCTTGGATTCTCTACTTACACAGATGCAGTCAGCAGCACAACTCATAGCTTCACTATATCTCACTCCCTATCACAAATTGTTACGTTTCCCTGACCAGGAAGAACAACACGCATCACTTCTAGATCTGTTTTTGACCACAGTTCCCGATAACTGCATGACGAAGGCCCACAGCCTACTCGGGAACGCTGATCATGCAGTGATAATGGTCGAAATCGCCCTAAACTCAAGAGCCAAAACTGAAGAGCCAGTGCTAAAAATAACGAGATATTATAAAAAGGCTAACTGGGAATCAATCAGGGAACTAATCAGAGATGCCCCATGGAGAAATATTTTTTCTCTCCCTGCTGAACAGTGTGCAAACGAGACCACTGACTGGTTCAAAACTACAATCGAAGCGCATGTTCCCATGCGGAAACTTTATAGTAAGCCCTAATGGTTTACGTCAACTTGCGTAACTGCCATTGCTCAAAAGCAGCATGCATACCATAGGTTTAACCGACATAAGTCTAGTTCGAACAGACTGAAGTATATAAAAGCCAAGTACGTCCAAGGATGGAATACTGCTGTCATATCTGGGCAGGAGCTGCTAAAAACAGCCTATCCTGCCTTGACAGAGTACAAAATAGACTTCGTGGCTTAGTGGGGGATGCCCTTTTCTCTACCCTGCAACCTCTCTCCCACAGAAGAGACGTTGCGAGCCTGTCCTTGTTTTATCGTTATTTCCATGGCAGGTGCTCGTATGAACTCCAATCTCTGGTCCCCCCTCGCCAATCTTTCACGAAAAACACCCGTCTAGCTGAATCCACTGTGAAAAATTTCCCCCACTCTGTATCTGTGCCTAAATCAAAACGCGGATTCCATGAACAAAGCTTCTTTCTTAGAACTGCACGCCTGTGGAACTCTGTTCCGTCTGCCTGCTTCCCTCCGGGCTTCAACTTGGATGCCTTCAAGTCCAATGTTAACAAATTCCTAATTAATCGCCCCTTAAGTAAACACTTCACCAAATCTCCTCACTAACTTAATGTACTTGTAATAACCCTTATCCCTGAGTGGCTTCCGTGCCTTGATAAGTGGTGATCACTGTCTAAAAAAAAAAAAAAGCTAGAAATAACGTTAAGAAAGAAATAGCGACAGCTAAGAGAGAATTTACTGAAACCACTAAAAAGCGCATCGAAGCACAAAAACTAGGAACTCGAGACTTCTGGAAAATCTACAACAGTGTAGTAAATAATGGGCAATGAACAATTCCTCCACTAACCAACAATCACGAGGTAGTCTCCTCAGCAACCGACAAGGCTAACATGCTTGCCAGTCGGTTTGCCTCAAACTCCACACTGGACCCTTCCAACCACCCCTACCTGACTTTCCTATCCGGACAGACGCCACGCTAGACGATCTGAAAACCACCCCTGCTCAGGTGCATGCTATCATAAAAAACCTGGACACTTCAAAAGCATGTGTACCCGATCTTATCCCAGGTGTGCTATTAAAAAAGTGCTCAGCTGAAGTAGCTCCAGTTCTCTCCAAACTCTACAACAAATGCCTTAATGAAGCTTGCTTTCCGGGCTGTTGGAAAACTGCTTCTGTTGTACCAGTATTCAAGAATTTTGGCGAAAGGACTGACCCATCAAATTATCGCCCCATTAGCCTCCTTCCACTTTTTGCCAAAATATTTGAGACCTTAATTAACCATGCTCTAGTCCATCACCTTACAGATGCTAAACTTCTGACTGACAAACAATATGGATTTAGACAAGCCCGTTCCACAGCAGACATCTTAACAGTAATCTCTGAACGTATATACCATTCACTGGACAAAGCGGGGAGGGCAGAGCGGTAGCTCTAGATTTATCTAAGGCTTTTGACAGGGTATGGCATGAGGGTCTCCTCAGGAAGATTAGATCATACGGTATCACTTGTAGAATACTTAACATAATTAAATCCTTCTTAGATAAGAGAAAAATCCAGGTTGTCCTCGACGGTCGTACATCTAAACAATATGATATAAATGCAGGGGTGCCCCAGGGGTCTATCCTTGGACCTCTATTCTTCCTGATATTCATAAATGACCTTCCCGACAAAATTGCCTCTGAGATGGGTATATATGCTGATGAAACTACACTCTATGGCAGGCACGACAGGAAGACGAATGAACACATTTCTAAAGAAATGGCAGAAACACTAGAGGAAGACCTCCAATCTGTAGTGGAATGGGGACAAAAGTGGTTGGTCGCGTTCAATGCTGCCAAGACTAAACTAGTTTCATTCAATAATTACAAGAAACTCTCTCTACAACCTATAGCAATGGCCAACGACTCTTTATCTGAGAGTACATTTTTCAAACTCCCTGGCCTAATGTTCACAGGAAACATGAGTTGGAACAATTACATTGAAGGCATTGCCAGGGCCGCTGCAAAGAAGGTAGGCTCTCTCTACCGTGCTAGAAAACTACTAACACCCGAAAGTATCCTGTACCTCTATAAGGCCACCATTCGCCCATGTATGGAGTATTGCTGTCACATCTGGGCTGGTGCATTTGCTACTAGTCTCTCGCTCCTAGACAAGGTTCAAAAGAGAGTCGCAAACCTGATAGGCCCTGAACTGGCATCTAAGCTTCAGCCTCTGTCCCATCGACGAAATGTTGCATCCCTCTGCCTTTTCTACAAGTATTTTAGTGGTGAATGCTCTGACGAACTGCAATCATTTGTGCCCCCACGACGTGAGCACCCTCGACAAACCCGACAGGCTTCTAAATCCCACCCCCACACTGTAGAGATCCCTAGACGTAAAAGATCTTTTTACTCCAATAGTTTCTTCCCCAGAACCGCAAGACTCTGGAATTCCATTCCAGGTCCCTGCTTCCCCAAAAGTACTGACGTGAAGAAGTTCAAGTGTAACGTGAACCGACATCTTGCTGCCCAAATCCCTACATAGTACCCCAGTAGTTGTTGCCCCTGATAGTAGCCCCCTACACCAAAGTGGCAATGTGCCTTGTTTGGGGTGAAAATGTAATATATATATATATATATATATATATATATATATATATATATAAGGTTGATTGGTAGGAAACCCAACAGGGTACCCAATGAGAAAAATCCAAAATAAGAGCGTAAAATCTATTTATATATATATTACAGAAGATCAGAATAACATTGGTAACGTCGGTTCCAAATCAAAACAAAGGGGACCTTATAATTGGCCCGCTGTAACCGACTTTTTAACAAAGATCGAAGGAAACTAATTATAAGTCCTTTTTGTTTGAATTTGGAACTTACGGTACTGATGTTATTCTGATTTTCTGTAATACACACATACGGCATAATCATGTTGACACACCGATTCTCGCCAAATCTCCGAAGTTAAGCGACGTTGAACCTGTCCAGTACCAGATGGGTGACCGTCTGGGAAGTTTAGGCGCCCTAAATACCAAGCCAAGACGTAGAAATTTTCGGGTTCGTATCTGGAGGCGCGTTTAATTCTCTGAGAGAGATGTACCCCAAGGC
Organism: Euprymna scolopes; assembly: GCF_053919585.1. Taxonomy (NCBI): domain Eukaryota; kingdom Metazoa; phylum Mollusca; class Cephalopoda; order Sepiida; family Sepiolidae; genus Euprymna; species Euprymna scolopes. Next base: position 178,839,652 of record NC_136486.1, on the reverse strand, counting down.
TTCGTTAAAACACGCACCTGGGAGAAGGAAAAACATTGCACCGACAAAGATTAGCAGTTGAACCAAAAATGGTTGTAGGTTCAGCACAAAGCCTTCACCGCTATGAACAAATCATCTGTGTTGATTTCCAAGCAACTTAAGTTGTTGTGGCGGAGCTTATACGTCGAAATCGACGGGCGGTTCCATAATATATATATATAATCTGTTTATTATACAAACATTATTGGTTACATATGAGCATACATGTTTCAGTGGAATCCTAATTTAAGGAAACCACCTCACCAGACCAAGAAAAAAGAAAAGAAAAAAGAAAGCGATATTGAAAAGATTACATTCGTTTTTGATAAGATATTCGGGTGTGGTTTGCATATATATGGCGTGGAAAACCTATCTGTATAACGAAGCATATATACTCTAGTATAAAGGAAAAAATAAACAACCCAAATGAAAGAATGACAACCATCGAAATTATGTTCATATATAGATTTGAAAACCTTTGCTGCTGTAGTTACTTCAAACACCGCAGTAGAGTCGAAAGTATAGCACCTTTATTTAAATCATTTAAATAGGCTTGTACATTTATTCACTGGCCATTAATTATCTATATGGACATATATCTTATAAATAAATCAATAAAGAATCTGAAAACGAGAAGCAAATGAACGGATAAAAAAAGCGAGGAGTAAAATAAATAGAACTTTACAATAAAATAGATGGATAATGTAGGCACCGCCAGAAAACAAAAAATAAAAATAAACCATAAAAACCAAATACAGAGTAGTTAACAGCGATGAGGGCATAATATTACTTCAGATCAAAGCGTAATCTTACGCCAATAAACAATCGCCAAGTTAAAATAATACCAATAACCCACACTGTTACTGCTTGATCACATGAGATCGTATTCCCCCTCTCTCCTCAACCTCCCCCACTGCTTCCCCCTTCTTTCACCACATCTCCCTCCAAAACCCCTACTGCTCACATTCACAAAGTATATACCCCAATTTTCTTCCAGAACGTAAACCACGCCCGATTATCTTATAAAATACGAATGTAATCTTGACCCTCTTTTCAATATCGCTCTTTTTTTGGTCTGATGAGGTGTTATCTTTGACTTAGGATTCCACTGAAACATGTATGCACATATGTAACCAATAATGCTTGTATAATAAATATACTATATACCAGATCTGTCCTCCATTGAGCACTCTTTAATAATCACACGGTTTTCAATGGATTTACCTATGGGGAAGCCAAGTAAAGGCTTCCGGGCCTTGATAAGTGGTGACCACCGTGTAAAAAAAAAAAAAAAAAAAAAACAATCTATACACACATTATATATATATATATATATATATATATATATATATATATGATTGCAACGTCTTGTCAGACGAGTGCCACTCCCTCAGACATTTAAAATCCATGAACCCAAATGCCTGAGGGAGTATCTATACAAATATGATGTTACAGAGTCTTAGCTTTGTACGACAGCTAAGTCTCTCTCTCGGTTCAAAGTGTTGAGATCCAGCAACAAGCAAGAGCAAGATAGCCAGCAACAAATTAAACTGCAGACCAGCTTAATGCGGGTAATGGTCTTCCGCTTTATGTTTTTTTAAATCAGAGATTTGCTTCTCCTAGAAAGGTTGCCTTCGCCACGGCTTATAGGAGCCCTCTCCACCCCAATACACATATACACCCACACAAACATACACGGTGCTAGTTGGTCGTTGACCCATAAAAAGAGTTCATTCGCCCTTTGGAAGGTCTTGTTTTTAATCCTTCAGGGAGACTAGCCGCCCTCCTTACCAAACAAGCCTGGTGAGGGAACCAGTTTAGTCGCCGGTGACCCGACCATGGGGCAGGTAGTACTGGGTTACATGGTACCAGTAGCACATAGCATGACCTGACATATATATATATATATATATATATATATATATATATATATATATATATATATACGTGTGTGTGTGTGTGTGTGTGTGTGTGTTTCTATTATTTTCTCCTCTAACAGATGTAATTTTTGCAGTTTAGTAGTTTTAGGCTTATATTAAAATTGTCGAGTGCATATTTTAGATCCCTTGTTGTCTACGTTACTATTTTCTCCCCAAATTTTCCACCTGAATTACATTATGTATGTCTTCATTACTCGCATTTCATCCTAGTCACGTGTCCACCGAACAAACGTCTTTCTCATTTTCTTCATTCATTTTTTTGTTTCTTTTACGTTTCTTTCGTTTTTATTCTCTTTTAATCACTTTCTTCTTTCTCTGTTTATTCTTTGTTGTACGTTTTCCTGTTTTTATATTTATAATTTTTTGGTATTTTTTGCATTTTATTTCTATTAATTCATTTTTTTATTCAATGATTTTTCTCCTCTTTTTTCTTTCTTTTTTATCAGCTATTTTTTTCATATAATTGGTTTATTATTTTCTTCATCGTAATTTTTTTATATTTGATTTTTCTTATGACAATAAATCTTTCTAGATTTCCAACACTCTTCACTTTTTAGAGGCATGTTGCTAATCACTATGCGTTATCACAACGGTCCATTACCATTGAATTCTCATGAAAATCTAGTGTCAGAACTGATTGAATTTGAGACTTTATCAGTATGAAGATTAGCCAAAAAAATTATAGTGCGTTTCACAACCAAATGCTTTCACAACCGAATGCTTCTACAAGTGAATACTTTCACAACGGAATGCTTATATAACCGAATGTATTTAAAACTGAATGCTTACAGAACAGAATGCTTTCAAAATCGAATAGTTCTACAATCGAATACTTTCACACTCGAGTGCTTCCACAACCGAATGCTTCAAGAACCGTGTGTTTCCAAGATCGAATGCTTTCACAGCCGAATGCTTTCACAACCGAATGCTTTCAAAACCGAATGTTTCCGAAACTGAATGCTATCACAGCTAAATGCTATCACAATCGAATGCTTCCACAGCCGAATGCTTCTGCAACTTAATTCTTGCATAACTGAATACTTTCACCATCGAATACGTTCAAATCAAAATTCTTTTACAATCAAATGCTTTCACAAACTGAATGCTTCAACAAACGAATAATTTCAGAACCGAATGCTGTCACAACCGAATGTTTTTCAAACCGAATGCTTTTAAAACTGAATCCTTTAACAACCGAATTCTTTTCACAACTGCTTTGAAAACCGAATACTTCCACAACCAAATGCTTCTGCAACCGAATATATTTAAAACTGAATGCTTTTACAACCGAATGCTTTCACAACAAACGCTTCCACAACCGAATGCTTTCAAAATCGATTGCTTTCATAACCGAATGCTTTCACACGTTAATATTTTCACAAACAATCGGCTTGTTAAGCGCAGAAGGATTTTTTCAGAACCTTTCAATATACATTTCTATACAAAACCAAAAGAAAATTACGAATAATCAAATCAACATTTGTAACCAAACGAGTCAGCTAGCTCGTGCACCAGTTTAATGTACATTTCCATCAACGAATACACGTGATATCGATCTCACTACAAAACCCTGTTTTAATAAGTTTCCAATCTTTTTCCCTATAGGCACTTGTATTAATAGCACACAATAAAACTATAGTTCCCTGCGACGTAATCTTATTCAGCTACCATACACTTGTTGTGCCATTTCAACAACTTCTGGAAGGCCCCATAGAAGTCCTCTTGTGTGAGCGTGTTAATGATCCTCGACACAGCCTCTTTTATCTTTTTAATTGTCTCAAAACGACAGCCTTTAAGGTTTTCATTGAGCTTGGGGAATAACCAAAAGTCACAGTCAGCAATGTCTTAACTATAGGGAGGGTGATGAACTGTCTTAATGCTTATATTGGTCAAATAGTCTGTGACACGGATGGAGTTGTGGATTGCACCTTTGAGACAAACTTCGCACAAATCTCCCACATCTTCAGTTCCGCGCAGATAATTGTGCGTACAGTTCCCACACTGACACAAAACTGTGCGCTTATTGTCTTTATAGACACACCACGGTTTTTTCCATTAAATTATTTATTTGGCCAATCAATTCTGGTGTTCTGACTTCCTTATTCCTCCCACACCTCTCATCATCCCTCTCAGACTCCCTTCCTTCATTAGATATCATTTCAAAAACTAATGCTCGATTCTTGCAAGATGGTCAAAAAGCAGCCTGAAGCATTCCATACGTTTCTGTGACATTTTTCTAAGTTTAAAGCAGAATTTTATTGCATTTTGTTCTTCTAAAGTATCCTCATGTCCAGATGGCATTTTTGAAATTCACCAGCTGTGATGACAATCTGGCTTTAGTAGATTGCATTTCAATTCCTACGGTAGCTGTTTATTTGAATCTGAAATCATAACTATTGATCAGTCATCTCATAATATGTATAGCAATAACATACTAAATTTACAAGAGTCTACGACGATGTTAAATGTCTGTACAAAAACGTTTGGAAACTTATTGAAAGCACCTCGTATTACTACATATCACTGTATTCGCATATTGCGCAAAAGGACATAAAACGATCTTCATAATCTCCACATTAAAACAAAACACTTATTTCTCACCTCTACTAAGAATACATGCGCAGCCGGCAGTATACACGACAAAAAGCATAATAAAAATTATTCCTGTCGCTAAGAACTCAAACACAAGCAATACGTAACCAAACAATCAAGTAGCCCAAATAAAACAATTACTTTTGCTAATACCTGTCCACCTTACAAACGTCCATGGCTATGATTGTATTATTTATTTTTACAGTGAATATTTTCTAATTACTTTCCGTCTGCTTTCAATTCCTCGGGAAGTATTCCATAGTTATTAAGGAAATAGTAGATCTATTCTTTCGGTGGTTCACATAGTTATTACCCAGGTTATCAATTTTTATTTATTTGGGATCATTCTTTTATCGTTGTCTTTTTATATTAAGTAACTTTTCCTTTAGTCACCCACACTGTTATTACCGTTTCGTGAATAGATTTCAGGTTTTGCATTAACCTTACTTGCAAGTTGGTGAGTTTTGTAAAGCAGAATGCATATATCCTGTCGCTTTCTAGTTTCTAATTTTCTGAATGTTGTCTTGGTTGTTTCTTCATCAAATACTGTTTCTGTTCTTTTTAAAACTTCCCGAAGATGTTCGTTTTATGTTTTCCAGTTACTTGACATTTTAGTTGTGGTTTTGACGTGTTTCCATATTTTCTTTCAGGGTTACTTTGTGTATTCTTTCTTTGTTTACGGTTTGGTAAAACTATCTTTTCAAAAATCACAGTTTTATACTGTAGAAATTAGTATAAATATTATCTCAGTCTCCCCCCTTTTATAGTACCTATTTTAGTCCTTTGTTTTTCTTGTTTTTAAACTGTTAGTCATATTTTGCGTACTCCTTGTTCATTTTAATCTGTTTGATATTATTTGAAGCTTTAGTTTTTTTATTGCTGATTTTCTAGTTTAGTTTTCTATTTGGGTTTTCTGTCCGGTTTTCTAAAGTTTGTAATAATTGATTTATCCCCGGCATAAATTAACCTGTTTAGGTCTATAACAGTATTTGTTCTGATGTATAAGATGAATTAGTTCACTTTTTTCCACTTTATTCATTCCTTAGCAATAGGAGTTCTGTTTTATTATCATCCATAATTTCTTTAATATATTCAACTTCAGACTCATTCGTTTATACAACTTTAATGTCTAAATTGTATCAAGTTTATGTCAGTCTGTTTCCACCGTTGAATTCTTACTTGAGTTCTTTTGACATCGCTTCTCTTTTCTTTTGTTTTTATTAGTTCCAACTCTATGAATAATTTTCTCGTAAAACTATGCATTTCTTGATCTGCAATTATTTCCTTTGTGGTCAATATATATATCTTGTAGATTCTTATGACCTGTATCTCAAAACACTGAGTGACCATGCATTCATTGCTTTCATTATGTTTCCTCCATACAGTTTCGACTTTGCAATTAGTTTCACTCTTCTAAGATACTCCTTCCTGACTTTCTTCTTCATTTCTCTGTTCATGATGCCAACACCCTCCAACACTCCCAAATACTTATATCCTGTATCTTCTATTTCTTTCATGATTTCTCCATTTGGCAGCACTATTCCATTCGAATGAACCTTTACTCCTCTTTTCATCACCAGCACCGCACATTTACTAATCCCAAACTCCATCCTAGTGTCTTCTGAGTATGTCCCCACAAGTTCTACCAGTCTCTTAATTTCCTTTTCATTTCTACCGAATATTTTCAAATCATCTATAAACAGTATAAACACCAGCTCCAAAGTTATACCCCAGTTTTTCTCTCTTCAAGAGGATGCTCAGTGGCATCATTATCATTGCAAAAAGAAGTAGCGATAACGAATCTCCTTGAAATTATCCCACGTTTAATGCCAACCTGCCCCATCTCCTCTCTGTTTGCTGTCAGCACCGTTTTCCATTGAGCCATACTTGTCCCCAAAAGCTTTACCACATTCTCAGCAACCTTCATCATCAATAGTATTTAACGTATCCATGAATGAGGAACCATGTCATAAGCCTTTCTGTAATCGATCGATGCTACGCTCAGATTCCTCTTCTTCTTCGCATCCTGCATTATTGCTTTATCAATTAGTAGTTGCTCTTTGGTACCTCTCGAGCCTTTCCGGCACCCCTTTTATTCATCAGAAAAAACATCGTTACTCTCAAGATGTTTATAAATTTTCTCCGCAAATATTCCAGTCAACAGTTTCCACATCAATGACAGACATGTAATTGGTCTATAATTATTGGCATCTGTTCCTTTTGCAGGATCTTTCCTAATCAGTGTTGTTCTTCCCTTCAAAAGCCAATCAGGGACATCTCCCTACTCTACAACCCTTTGCAGAGCAGCAGCTATAGGTGGATAAAGGCATGGAAAATGTTTAAACCAGAAGCCTATCACTCCATCTGGACCAGGTGCCTTCCAGTTTATCATTCTTCATATGCTAGCCTTAACGTCATCGATGGGTATCTCAACGTTCTTCATCTGCTGCATTTCTGATAGCCTTTCTCTGACCTCTCCCAACCAGCTAGCCTTCTTATTATATCGTCCTTCGACAGACCAAATCCCACTCCAGAACTTCCTTGCATCTTTTGCATTTGGAGTGTTGTTATTTCCCACCTGTTTACTACCATTTAATTCTTTATGCAGCTGAGACTGATTGTTCCGGAAAAGGTTGTTCTGCCGAAACGCAATACTTTTTCCAACAAAGTTCCGAATTTTCATACCACCAGTGTGGACCTTCTCTTTCAACGTTGTTAGAACGCTCATGGTTCCTTTTTCCAGCAATCTATACCTCCTTTCAAGCTCGTCCTTAGCTTTCTGTTCTAGTTTAACTCCTTTTCTTATTTCTTCGATTCTACCAATGTCTTTCCGCCACCGTTTTATACTTTCTTGAATCCGCCTCTGTCAGTGTGGTCTTCTATCCTTCCTTTCTCTCTTTTTCTTCTGTAATAAGCCAAGACGATTCGCAATAACGTATGACGCTGCATACAGAAGCCTGTTAAGTTCCGTAATCGATATATTCTTTCTTATGTTGTGAATTACTCCTAGAATTATTTTTACCTCGTTTTTCACCTTCCGCTTATCACTACTCGTCAAACTTGGAATCTCTATGATATCGCCTCTAAGAAGAACCTCTCTTAACTTCTGAAGTACTTCTTTTTCTACAGAAGTCAAAGTTCGAACTTCATTACCACTTCTTCATACATCTGCCCCTTTTATTGGTTCTATTGTCTCAGAGCCAATGATCTCATCTGCCTTAGATGCTTCAAACTCCTTCTCATCACTTCCCCTAACCATTCATTCAATCTTTCTCTTGCAATCACTGAAAGTAGGTTGTTATTTAATAATAATAATAATAATAATAATAATAATAATAATAATAATAATAATAATAATAACATTATTATTATTATTATTATTATTATTATTATTATTATTATTATTATTATTAATAATAATAATAATAATAATAATGATAATGATAATGATAATAATAATAATAATAATAATAATAATATACTAGTAGGACCCGTGGGAATTCCACGGTAGTTAAAAGCTTTAAAAACACATCAGTAAAAAATTCCTAATTGTTATATTAATCTCAGTCGAAAAACACTTGACATCATCACCGGAAGTTGATCCGCCCCACTCAACTCGATTATTCTCACTCCACTCTAATACAAAGGCAGGTGTAAAGCCTGGGAGGATATTCTCATTAAAACAATCATCAATCTATGTGAGGATAATCTAAATTATCAACACACTTACAACCATAATTTTCGGGGGAATGACGTCATCACCGGAACTTACCCCCCACCCGCGCCGCCTCCATATGCGTATCCCCCCATCCATTCTAATACAAAGGAAGGTATAAAGCCTGGGAGGATATTCTCATTAAAACAATCGTCAATCCATATGAGGATAATCTAAATTACCAACACACAACCATAATTTTAGGGAGGAATGACGTCATCACCGGAAGTTACTCCCCACTCGCGCCGCCTCCATGTGCGTATCCCCCATCCACTCTAATAAAAAGGAAGATATAAATACTGGGAGAATATTCTTATTAAAACAATCGTCAATCCCTGCGAGGATAATCTAAACTACTAACACACCTACAATCATTATTTGAGGGAGGAATGACGTCATCACCGGAAGTACCCCCCTATCCCGTACTCACCTAACCCTTTTCTCATCTCATAACAAAGAAGATATAAAGCATGGGATGATATTCTTTGTAAAAGAATTGCCAAACTATGGTAATGCGGGGGGTATTCGTTTCTCATTAATTAAAGTTTTCGATGATAATGATTTTTTTGTGACACCGGACGTCGACAAGTAAATTAATATATGGATGATGATGATGATGATGATGATGATGATGATGATGATGATGATAATAGTAATAATTCTGATTTCGTTTATCAACGTCTCTCTGTAAAGGGATGGGATTAATTTCCAGAGGATTTCCCTCAATCCCGACTTCAAACCAGGAGCTTCAAAGATCAAGGGTTTTCCTAATATTAATAATAATAATAATAATAATAATAATAATAATAATAATAATAATAAATGTATATATAAATATATATATGCATAATTACTGAACCATTAAATGTTGTTTATGTCTTTTTATTTATATTTATTTGTTTGTTACTTAATATCTGATTAATTTTGTTAAAATTATATAGAGAGAAACGCTTAAGGATCTGCATTCATGTTTTGTTCCTTGATTATTTTATTTCCTTTAATTTGGGTTAAATTGTAGAATCCTTTCTCTGCGTGATGGTGCTAGTATTTGGAATGAGTACTGATTCTAAAGTCTTTGTTTAGCTCTGTCTAGAACGAATTTGATGCTTTTTCCATGTGCAGAGTTGAACGAGTGATCATGTTCAGCACAGTGGGAGAAAAGTGCGTTTACGAGGTTGCCGTTCTTTATGTCTCTTCTATATTCACTGAGTCTTATTTCTAACATGTATATGTTAAATTAAAAAAAAAACATAAACATAATCTTCTACAAAAAAAAAGGGGGTTTACATATTTTGTACATTCTTTATGAAGGTACATAAAGATATCAGTTTCGTTGTTTATTGTTTGAAGTTAAACCTGTATGGAGAGACAATGGTAAGAATGTGTATGTTTGAACCGAGAAAATACTAAGGTAGAAGTCAAGGGGGGAATGAGCGAAAGAAACTAAATAAAATGCGAATGTAAAAGAAAAGCAAACGGACAAAGGCATTCAAAGAAACGCGCTGTTAATGTGGATAGTGATGCTGAGGGGAGGGTGGTGTATGGGATAGAAGAAAGATGAGGATGTAAGGGTGGATGTAGTTGGAAGGAGAAGGCGCAAATGAGAGACAGGTAAAAATGTAGGATGTAGGAAAAAAATGAGAGGGGGATTAAGAAAAAGATGCGTACAGAAAAGGAAAGCAAGCAAGGAGACAAACTGTAAAATAAAACAAAAAAGAAAGAAATATAGAAGAAATGAAGGAAAGATGAAAAAGATTTTTTTTTAAAATACGACAAAAATAGTATAAGGCAAGAAGGACAAAACTAAAAAACGTAAAGAAGAAATGAAGCAGAAAATTGGAGAAATTTAATCGGGACAGCCATATTAGACCGACTTCAAAGAGTTTTAAAGCAACTTTCTTTATCAGTAGTAGTAGTAGTAGTAGTAGTAGTAGTAGTGCAGTCAGATATGTATAAAAGGTAAAAAAAAAAAAACATCGCCAAAACGAAGGAAAGTAAATTCATTAGATGGCAGAGATAGTAAAGACGAAGGGAAGAATTTACGAAGAATAAAAGCCAAATGTAAAGAAAAAACAAAATAAAAAACAAAGCCAACATGCAAAACATTTGTTTTATAATATCGACCGGAAGCATGCAACAGGAGGCGAGGATGCCTTATTTGGCCAATATCAAGTGATGGCGTATTTGTATACCGTCCAGCTAACATTTACACACACACACACACACACACACACACACACACACACACACACACACACACACACACACACACACAAACATACTCATATATACATATATGATGATTTCTATTTCTTGACAGAATTTTGCCATCTGTTAAGTTAAGTGTTGTGCGTCCGTGTGCACAAAGGTGACTTTTAAATATGACAACTTAGCGTTACCAGATGTGCTGTAAAAGCCTCCTCATAAGACTGTCGTTCCTGTCTTTGATCACGTGATTTCAGATGATTTACAAAACAAGATTTTGACAAAAAGTATCTGCACATACAGTGCACTTCACTCCTGTTGTAATTTCTATGACATTATATTTTCGTCCTACTTTCTTAAAATCTGTTTTAAAACAGCAAGATCTACACGCCGCTCTTCAAAAATCTTACAACTTTCTCTGATGGTTTTTCTTCACAGTAATTGATCTTTCGCCTGGGCTTCCCAGTTATGTACATTTATCTCCAGTATTTTCAAGTTGTTTTTCAGAGAATCCTTAAAACTTTTCCTTGGTTTATGTTGTCTTTTACTTCCATCTATCTCGCCATAAAACAGTTATTTAGGAAGTCTTTCGCTCTCCATCCTAATCAAGTGTCCAGTCCAGCGCATTTGATTTTGAATAATTTTCATTTCAATACTAGTACTGATTTGATCGTTCAAGAACTACAGTGTCAGGCGTTAGAGCCCTGCAGTTAATATTAAGTATTCTCCGAATACAACTTTGGTGAAACTTTTAAAAACTTGAAATGCCTTTTATATGTTGTCCAAGCCTCTTATTCATATAGCAGCGTAGTGATAACGCCTACTTCACAAACACTTAGCTTTGTTTTTGATGTGATTCCCCGATCTGACAACACACGTTTCTCCAGTTTACCAAAAGCAGAACTGGCTTTGGCTATTATGTAATTTATCTTAGCATCAAGCGTACAGTCCTTACTCAGCGTACTATCCAGATATACAAAATTGTCCGTGACATTTAACTTCTTGCCATCAATCAAGATGTTTGGTTCAACATATGGCATTTCTATAGAGGCGGGATACATAACGTATGTTTTTTGAAGCTGATGATAAGTCCAAAAGTTTTACAAGCCTCTGATAACTTGTTCATAATCATCTGTGTGTCTGTTTCTGAATGTAAAACAAGGCCTGCACTATCTGCACATAAAAGTTCAAGAACAAGGGTTTGAAAAGTTTTCGACTTTGCGTTGAGACGACGTCTAAGGTTAAAAAGTTTACTTGATGTACAAAACCGACACTTCACCTCAATATGGCAATTGTTAAACACACGCACCAGAATCGCAACGAAATATATGGAAAGATAATGTATTTCATTATGTTTCACAGAGTTTTCAACTGAAATTGGATCATACAGCAGTCCATTAAAGTTCACTCGGGCTTCATATTACGGTGTAACTGCTAAAGCAACTCCACAAAACTGGTAGGACAGCCTGGTTTCCTAAGAATCTTCCAGTATGTATTGCGATAAATGCTATCAAAAGCTTTTGTCAGATCGACAAGAAATTGATACAAAGGCACTCGCTGCTCGATACATTTTTCCATTAATTGTTGCGCAGAGAATACCATGTCCATTGTGCTGAAGTCAGATCTAAAACCACATTGATTCTCTGGGGTGACAGAGGGACGAATCCATTTCAGCAAACGACTGAACAACATCTTTGCTAAAACATTTCCCCCTGCTTCAAGCAAGCTAATACGTTTATAATCATCACTCTCAGACTTTGACTTTTTTCCTTTATAGATTGGGATCAATACGATGCCTAACAGCGAGGATGAGTGTATGAACTGCGTTGATAACGCTATTACGTCCAAATAGCAACAATTCAACAGGTATTCCATCAATTCCGAGTGCTTTTCCCTTATTAATCTCTGTTAATGTGCTTTTGGTCTCATCAATGCTGGAATCAGTCATCATCTCATATAACGACCTCCTTTTGAGGGAGACTAACAATAACTATATCATTTACTTCAGAGGGATTATCAAAAAGATCTCGAAAATGTCATGTCCATCGTTACATGATCCCCTAAAGATTGTTGAGAAAGGCAGAACCATCATTGGATTTTACAGGTACCAATGTTGGAGGCTGTGTCCCAAAAGCTTGTATTTTATAATGCATGTCTTTTGAATTTTTGCGGTCATAGTCTGTTTGGATGTCTGTTGACAAATTGGCACACCACTTGTTTGGATGTCTGTTGACAAATTGGCACACCACTTGTTTGGATGTCTGTTGACAAATTGGCACACCACTTGTTTGGATGTCTGTTGACAAATTAGCACATCACTTGTTTGGATGTCTGTTGACAAATTGGCACACCACTTGTTCTTCATTTGGAGTGTTCCACGCTGTACTTTTAATTTTGCTTCTTTTACACTTTTTCTGCATATATTTTAGCTGATCAAATAGAACACAAACATATCTTGTGAGTCTTTTTTTCTCTTCCAAAAAATTGGTGATTGTAGAGTCATTTTCACCAATTCATGTTTTTTTTCTGAAAGACAAGAACTTCAGCTCCTTTGCTATATGCTTATGACTTGAATCCCAAGTTTCGTAAAAAGAGATATTAATAAATGAGATCCTAAAAGTTTTACACGCTTTCTTATTTTGTCACTTGGAGACATCAATACGTTTAGGCATTTTTACTCCGTTGGCTCTGACCTTTTCTTTATACACAACTTAAGTTTGGCACAAATCAGATCACGATCAGTGTCCCAGTCTGCACTCTGCATAACTCTTCCACTACACATATCCTGAAGATCACGTTTGCGCAAGATGACAGTCAAGAATATGACCGTTTTGATATAGGATGTATCCAAGTTACCTTCTCAATGGGTTTTTGTTGGTAGAAAATGTTATATACTGCAAGAGTTTGTTTAGTGCACAACTGCAAAAGAAGACTCCCATTATCATTTGCATTACCAAAGCCATATTTTCCTTTTTTTTTTTGTTTTTGTATTACATTTTCACCCCAAACAAGGCACATTGCCACTTTAGTGTAGGGGGCTACTATGTTGGGATTTGGGCAGCAAGATGTCGGTTCACGTTGCACTTGAACTTCTGCATGTCAGTACAGTTAGGGAAGCAGGATCCTGGAATGGAATTCCAGAGTCTGGCGGTTCTGGGGAAGAAACTACTGGAGTAGAAACATCTTTTACATCTAGGGATCTCTACTGTGTGGGGGTGGGATTTAGCTGCCTGTCAGGTTTGTCGAGGGTGTCTACGTCATGGGGGCACAAGTGTATGCAGTTCCTCAGAGCATTCAACAGCGGCCCTTTGCAATGTTTTCAATATAATTGTTCCAGCTCATGTTTCCTGTGAACGTTAGGCCAATCAGTTTGAAAGATGTACTCTCAGACAGGGAGTCACTGGCCTAGGCTATTGGTGGCAGAGAAGGTTTCTTGTAATTATTGAAGGAAACCAGTTTAGTCTTGGCAGCATTGAATGTGACCATCCATTTATGTCCCCATTCCACTACAGATTGGAGGTCATCCTCTAGTGTTTTTGCCATTTCTTTAGATATGGGTTCATTTGTTTTCCTGTTATGCCTGTTATAGAGTGTAGTGTCATCAGCATATATACCCATCTCAGAGGCAGTTTTGTCAGGGAGGTCATTAATAAATATCAGGAACAATAGAGGTCTAAGAATGGACCCCTGAGGCACTCCTGCATTTATATCACACTGTTTAGATGTTCGACCGTCGAGGACAACCTCAGGTGTTGTGATCACTTCCAACCCGTGCATTAAAATCTCCAGCAACAAAATTTTATCTGCTTGTGGTATCCTTTTGATAAAATTCCATAGATCTCGATAAAACCTCATTTTGACATCCTACCTACTATCCAAATAGGGGCATATACTGAGATAACTGACACAAAACGATCAGAAGGTAAAGGTACCCTCAATAACATTCGATCACTAATTCCACAAGGTTGTTCTAACAAAACCAACTCCTTCATCCCTTTTTACTTCCTTTGTTTTGCTTTTCCAGAAAACCGTATACCATACACGTTTTTCAGTAAGTTTATATTCATCACTAAAACGGATGTCAGACGGAGCAGCAATATTCAGATTGTATCTCACTAATTCTCTGGCATCAATAGCTGTTATTCGCTCTGGATTTACCGACTCTTTTGTATCAGGAAGTGTCCTGACGTTCCAGGTAGCAATATTCAATTTAGTTTTCTTTTTAGAATAAATCCCATTGTTTTTGCTTTTGTTTCCCCTGCAGAAATGAACAACCGCAGCCCCAGGAACTGATCAGCTGAAAATAGAAAGAGACGATTTTAATGTTAACTTTTCTAGACCTCTTCCATGATCTGGGTGAGCAGCACTATCCCTTAAAAGGGCTGCTCAGTCGCAAAAAAGCCCCACCGAGACTAGTTCCTGTCCCTCAAAAGTAACAGTAACATTAAGCTGCCTGTGTGCAGATTTGAGACTACATACTTCCAACTTATTAGGTTTGTACAAGTCACCTCGCCTCTATCGTGACAGGACTTGTAAAAAGAGATATCTGTACAAAAGTATCTTGTTCGACACATGTATCACTCTTTGAGCATCCACAGTCAAAATCCAATGACAAGCAAGTGCAATATAACTGGTAACTGTATCACCGCAGGTTTTTTAGTGTCCTTCTTATAAAGCACTGACTTGTCAAAAGATACTTTCGGACACAGATATCAAGCCACCACTAGCCGCCAGATGCTGGACAGATGCATTGTGGATTTGGAAATAAGAATGTAATGTAACCTATTTCATAGACATTTGTTCATGCTGATGTAATATATAATGCTCTGACTGGGTGAAATTCGTTTGGTTGAGAATCAGACACGATGGATATGGTCACCAGATAACCGTCAGGCGCATGTATTTTTCATGTATTGTATTTTGATATATCATGCGAAGACACATTGTTACCACCACTGCGTTGTAAACTGCATATATAACCTTTTCTCCCTCGCAGGGGTCGCGCGCGCACGGTGAAAAACGACGCGCACTAACCCTAAGGACGGTTGGCTATATTTTCGCTCCTTCGAGCCTCGGACCCCGCACAAGCATCCGTCTCTCTCCCTCTGCTACTCGTAAGTCTCTCCGAATTGGACGTTGGTATCTGGCCGTCTAGTGTTGTAACGCCCAATCGGGAATTCTTGGTAATTTCTGTCGTGATCATCTTCTCGTCAGTGGCCATCTCTCTCTGTCTGCGATGGCTGGAAAGTCAAGATTGGTTATGCTGAAATCGAAGGGCAGTCTTCACAAGTATAAATGGAAACAATCAACAACGATGAGGATAGTTTTAGGCTGTTCATTTAGTGATTCGGTATACATTAAGGCTCGGCTCGTCGCTTATACTTTCGTCAGGCTTGGAATGCAACCCCCACAGTGTACAAAAACTCTAAGTGGCCGTCTTGTTAGTTCTCTTCATCTTAATTAGAAGAGGCTGGCGGCACGCGTGGCTTCCCAACTTCTCTGTTCGACAGACTGTCCGATTCTCTGTTGTCGTCTATTTCCGCAGTAGTTTTATTAAACGTCATCCTCCCCTTCCTTCTGTAGTCGACCCAATCTCTCTATTCGACGGGTAATCATAATTCTGTCTCTCTCTCTCTCTCTCCCTTTTTCTTTCCCAACCGACCCCCTCTCGATTCAATTCCGAAAACTAGTTATCTGTCTAGGCATTTAACCAATTTGTTCCCTTAAAATTAGAATGACTAATTCAATTGTTTTCGGGGGTTGTTCTTTCTCTCTCATCATCTCCAACTTGTTGGTTTAAGTGAATCATGTTATCATTTACACTCGGATCGTCGACTTTACTCGTCGACCCTTCCCAGACCTCCTTGCGTTTTCCTCGCCAACGCGACATCTGGCTTATCTTTAATCTGGCCCTTTTGAACTCCAAATAATTTACTTGTCACCCGATGACAATTCGTTGGTTTCTCACGAGATGGGACTGAGACCTCTCGCCCAGCTCCATCCCACTCACCCTCAACCTAGGAAGCAAGGTTATCCGGTGTCACCCAGCTTCATTGCATACGACCCCCCGTTTTTCGTGTCATTGTCATCAATTACACGCACGTCCCCTGCCTCTAGCTTCTGCTCCGAACCAGTGTGGGTCGTATATGTACTTATGTATGTAGGTAGGCATGTGGGTTGCATTCCATTCCCCCGGTTTTTTTTCACAGTTGAGAACCCGACGAGGGGAAAAAAAATCTTTCTTCTCTTTCAGCATGCAAAAGAAGATAATTAATAAAATAGGACGAACCAAACAAAATAAAATAGAAAAAAAAATGTTCTTGGATTAACGGTCCATCTGATATGCATAAAATTGTTCGTCTCGAAAATTTTGCAAATTTCTTTTTCATCTCATTTCGTCTGCATTTTTGTTCAAAACAATTAAAAAACAAAGAGTTCATAGCGACTCAACAGTTAGCATGCAATTGATAAGGTAGGGTCGTTGAGTCCATTTTCCCTTCCTCTTCCTAAGTGTCATAAGGACAACATTGATAAGTTCAATTCATAGATTCCTTCCCTTCTTTGTCTCGCGAAATCGTTCTTTAATCCGAAGCATGCAAGCAAAAAAAAAAAATATAACAACCAAAACAAAACAAAAAAATCATTTTTTCCTTGAATTACTCAATAGTTAGCGTGCGGTAAAGGAAGGATCTTCTCTTTTTTTTTTCAGTGAGGCACCCAAAATCCAATAAAGGAAAGAGAAAAAAAAACACACACACACAAGGAATCCTCCGGTGGTCCCCTCTCCCTCTCTTCACATAAGAAGCCATGTACAGTTTATGTCACAAAATCACCTGGGGATATAGATTTCCCTGTCTCTCTTACTTCCTTTCCATCCTGGGTCGCTGGACGATTTTCGAGGGTCTCACTGCCGGCTTGGGTTCCTCCTCAACGCGGATCTGATTTACCAGGTCCTCGGCTTGATTCTCTGATAGCCGCAACTCAGGCTCTTCTTCCACGCCCCGAGAAAGGGCGCTCATTGGTATCCCCGCTCCACTCTGGTGCGTTGTCGTCGGCGGGTTACCATCACATAATCTCCTCCATCCTCCCCATAGATACCTTACCAAAACGGCTAAAACTATCACTACCATTAGAATACTCATGATCGGCCAAGCTATTTTTCCAACCACTTCTGGCCTCCCCCTGACTCTTCCCTACCGACTCGGCTTAATCTAAACCTCAATTTCTCTAGACTGATTTTTTCGATCGGTCCCAACACTTCGGCATCTTCTGTAAGGTAATATTGGGGAATTCCCTTATTATTGGTTCCCATAGCTCCACCCAACCGCTGGAGTTGGTTTCTATTAGCTTCTTAAGGGACCCCCTATCTTCGAATCTCTCTTCGGCCTGATAGTACGGGGGCAAGGAAATCGAGGCCCCGTGCGCGGCACAACCCATGGGTAGCTCTATAACAGACAATGGCGCAGCGACTCTCACTGTTCTCGGGGGCTTCCCATCACAAACTCGGGTTAACTCTATTCCCTCTTGGGTTACCACCGCCCAAATCCTGTCGGACACCCCCACTGCGGAAGGTAATGTCACCTTCGTTAAGATTTTTACCTTGCAACTCTCTTTGATCCCCGGTTCGTTTTTTCTAAACAGCTCTAGTATGCACAACCGGTATCGACTCACTACATAAATGGGGCTGGTTGACCCACACGTTCCAAGGGCGTCAGCCCTGCATCGGCCGGCTTCCTCACCGGTTAGCAACATGAATCTTGTTCTCGCCATGTTTAACGCGATAAAGTCCGTTTCCATCTTATATCTAGCCACTGCCCCTAGCTTCTGGTCCGCTCTGGGGTAGGGCATGACTAGGTTCATGATTTGGTATATCTCGAAAGTACTGTCGTGGTCCAACAAGGGGATCGACACTAGTACAACTGTTATGTAATGAATGGCTGGAACCATCATACATAACTGAAAAGAAAAAACTTTAATAAAAGATTTAAAAGAGTGGGCATCGAATAATCGATTGTCTACCTGTTGAAAAGATGAAGGGCTTACGTCATAAACAGAGAAATCGGACGACGATTTTTTTGTTTACAAAACAAATAAACGTAACATTCCTCGTAAGCTCTGGAATTACAGATATTGGCATGAGTGGATAATTCACGTGTCGCTGTGTGAAGACAAAATTGAATGATTTTTTGAGGTCAAAACGTGACTTAAGAACACATGTATCAACCGATTGACATAACGCGTGGATAGAAAAAACAAAGCGACAAAATGCCAATAAAAACGGTGAATCAGCAGGAGATAGATAGAGCAGAGAGAGAGAGAGACGGAACAGCATGTGTTGTTGAAGACCGTATTGTCGAAGCGTCAATTTTCCCTCCTCAGAGCACTGTGAGAAAAAACTGCTAACTGTGAACTTCAGAACCACTAAAAGAAAAGAAGACGATTTGTTTTAAATTGTAACTATATTGTAAAATATAATTTTATACAAAAACAAACACAATTGTGACTTACGTCTTTTTAATGCATGTTTTTAAGTTACAGCTGATCGTTCTAAGTCGTCAACCGTTTGTTTCAGGTTCAACGTTGTTATGACATTTTTGACAATTGACGAGAGGCAAGATAAAGAAAAAGTGCCAGTCTAAGGTGAGATAACTCACTAGTCTTAACTCGTTGTCATCACAACCGCCTAGTAAACAAGTGAACCTACGGACGATCGACGTAACTAAAACTGCTATGTACCATTGTCAGGGAGTCCTACGCGCTATTACGATTTCCCAACCTGGGAGTCACACCATAATTTCACAATTTTTTTTCATCTCTTTTACTGTATTTTTTTTTCCGTTTAACTTAGAAAAAAAAAAAATAAAATAAAAATAAACATCAACAAGAAAAGCATAAGGTCTTCTTCGGTATAAGTGCATCGGCCGCACTTAACAGCAAAATATACGCTGCAAATTTTAAAGAGCATCTCTCCCCCCTCTCTGGCTTTCTTACTCTTTCTATTTTCTCTCTGTGTGTCTCTATTAGAGAATAGAGAAAGAGAGAGGGAGAGGGAGAGAGAGAGAGAGAGAGAGGTGAATAACGTGGACAGTGGACACGTTTGCAAAAGAAGGGTCAGCTGACCAGATGACGTGGTATCATGTGATAAGGTTAGCTGATTCTTTCTTGGCAGTTGGGTTTTCGGGTGTTGAATAAAAACTATAAAACCATTTCATCGTCTTGGAGTGAATTCTTCATCCAACAGGCCAGCTCCCCTCCAAGAGACAATGAAAACCAGAGGAACAACCGACGACACATGAATAAAGGTATGTTAAGAAATACATGTCCACAAACACACACCCACGACACGAATCTCCTTGACAAAATCTCCTTTATGACTCCCCCGAATATATAACATATTCGTTTTGGTGCTCGTGACTAAGTTCACATCATCGATGTGAAGTCGAACCTGTGTTTAAGAAAATACAACGTGGAAGCATGGAGATTTAGTGTCAAGAAAAAAGAAATAGACTAAAAAAAAAAAAAAAGAACAAAAAAAGGACAAGAAAAAACAATAAAATGTATGGAAAAAAAAAGAAAAAGAAAGAACAGTAAAAAAAAAAAATAGAAATCAACACACACACAACGTAGGGTCCATTAAAACACTAGGCGAATTAGAAAAATAATTAAGAAAAAAAAAAGAAAAAAAAAGAAAAGCAATACACACGTACAACCTTTTCACGAAGAAAGAAAAGGAAGACATACAGACACACAGATGTAAAACTTTATATATAGAAAATAGTTTAAAAAAAAATATTTATCGTATTGGGAATTAGCTCGATATGAACGAAGAAAAATATCACTTAATGTCAAAATTAGAAGGGAAAACGAAAAATGACCTTATTTTGTAAATTTTTAACAACGGCCAGTGAGAAAACCAAAAAGAAACGAGCCTTACCACAAAGATAAACATGTCAATCAAAAATATGTGTTATGAATATTTCGTGTCATTTTTAAATTGTGAACTAAATGTAACTTTTAATGAAAAACAATATGTACTTTTGATGAAAAACAATGGATAGGTTCTGAAATGTGATTTTTTTTTCCTTTTTTCACTAATTGAACGATTTTATTTCTTAGGAATTTTTTTTTTTCTTACATGGACAATTTTAGTTCCATCGAGTTGTCTGAGACTTTATAAGTGAGTCGTTTTATTTTATTTTAGAAACGACTGTATTTTAATTGTAAATGTCTAGGTATTTTTTTGTAAACGACTGTGGTTTTTCTTTAATTTTGAATTATGTGGAATGGTAAAAGATGATGCACTATGCAGCCGACCTACTTGCTGACGTGGACAAAATTTTGTTGTTTGGATTTTTGTTATTGCTAAGATGGGACTTTGTGATTGCTTATAGGATATTTTTGTATTTTTTTTAATTTATTATCTTTATGTAATTGATGTGTTCTAAAATGGTATTGTGCAGGATTTTCTTACTCTGTGACATGTATTTTTTTTTCGCAGAATGGGGAGGTGGAATCTTGCTTGTGGGGTCTATGGAAAGAAGGATTAATAAAAGAAAAAATGTGTTTTTAATTAATTAAATAGTAATAATAAAATAGGGAGAAAGAAATAAGATTTAAACAGTGTAATAAATGATTTAAAAAAAAAAAAAAAGTTTCGGAAGAGTCAAAGGTTCAGTCGGTATTAATTTCAATTTTCGAAAAGTAGAATAAATGTTCTATTCGACATGAGTGACGTTTTGACCACATAAGTAAGGGGAAAAAAGGATGAATATAGGGTTAAATAAACTATATGAAGAAATGAAAGAAAAAAGTGGGGCGTGAATGGAATTTAATTTCTGTGGCAAGCATGTTAGAATTTTGGAGAGGTGTTGAATTACATGGGTAGTTATTAATTTCATTATTCTCGAGAAATGATTCGAATTTTATTTTTTTTATCGTGATTTCTGTTGATTTCGAGTAGAATCAACATGGAGCAAGTTTGAGTACTTCATGTGTGGAAATCCGATGTTTTCCGTGAAGCTATGTGTCTTCAAGGCAGGTTGCGCTTACCGACTTTGGAAAAAAAAAAGAAAGTTTTTTCTGACATAGCAGTGAACGGAATGTATTCTGTCCAGCGTGAGCGGATCTAGTTGTAATCAACTTCAGGGAGCAAATGAAATGCCCTCTGACATGGTGTAAGGGGCAGAGGGGGTGCAATGGCTGACGTGGCCATTATGTTACGAATCGCTCAAGAGAAGATGAATGAAATATGTATGCAAGTACTTAGGAAAATAAAATGTTACCATATTGTGAATTAAAGGTACCAAAATTAAAAAAAAAACCATGCTGGGTGAATTTAATTGGTATTATTAAATTAAATTATTTTGGAATAGATTTGGTTGGTTTAGTTATATTTTAGGGACGTTTAGCGCGTAGTTGCATTTTTTTTCATGAGAATTACAAGGCGATTAGGCTGTAGAAAGCAGTTTTTTCTGTTGTTTTATTTTTTTTTTATAAGCCACGGTATTGTCACAAATTAGAAAATTTGGCAGGGGAAATACTATTTTAGAGTAATGAGAACCCTGTTAAAACAATACTAGTGGTTCCAGTGAGTTGGAAGATGCCACGTAGGCCCAAGCAACGGCAATAAGTCTTGTCCAACAAAAGTCTGGCGTGCGAGGTCGCGATAATTCCTCAGGGTACGGAGCGACTGGACAGTCGGTACCAAGCCTAATCACGGGGAGATAGAAGAAAGGGAAAGATGCAGATTACGTAAGGGACAAGATAGAGCCTTATTATTTTTTTATTTTTTTAGAGGAATGTGTGAGGGATATCTGGGTTGGAATCTTGGGACTTGCTGGGAATGCGGAAAAATCACAAAGGGAAAACTACTTAGTTAGAAATCGATGGCGCATTAGTTAGGGAGTGATGATTCCGTATCTTGTCGGGTTCCAGGAACTCAAACAGGCTCCGAGTGAATCAGTGTGAAGGCGTATCTTGACTTAGACCAACCAAGGGAGTTAGTAGAAGAGCTTTGTGAAGTCCCGAAGTAGTAGATTGAATAGAACAAAGCTCCAGTAATAGGACCACTCAGAGAAAGACGTCAGGGCATTACAGTAAAGGAAAAAAAAACTGGGACTTAGGCCTATGCTGAAAGTCGAGAACGCGAGTGGGATGGTTGGGTCGGTAGAGCATCAGACTTTTAATCTGAGGGTCTGGGGTTCGAGTCCCCATGCGATAAAGCTACCACCAACATGGAGCATCCGACGTTCTGGTCGTAATTGCGATATGCTGGCCCCATTTCGAAAAAGTGATCGAAAATGGAGTCTCCATTTGTTTGGCCAAGTGGTCCAAATAAAGAGCAGAGTCAGTGGAAAATATCCAACAATGCGACCGCCTAGACAAGATGTATATCTGCAAAGCTGTATCTTTGTCTAACTTGGAAGCAAGTTAATGTCTAGGAGGGACTTTTGAGAAGCAGCAGAAGGGTTGATAGTGTTGTAGAAGAGTACTGGTGCCTGATCTTTCTTGGAAAAGGGGTGAGTCCGGAAAGTGAAAAAATAAAGATGTACTTCGGACATAATTATTTTTTTTTAGTTAGTTAGTTATTAAAAATGTATGGCTTGCCATACATTTTGATAAAAAAGGGGTGGAGGAATGTTAAAGAGCATCTCTCCCCCCTCTCTGGCTTTCTTACTCTTTCTATTTTCTCTCTGTGTGTCTCTATTAGAGAATAGAGAAAGAGAGAGGGAGAGGGAGAGAGAGAGAGAGAGAGAGGTGAATAACGTGGACAGTGGACACGTTTGCAAAAGAAGGGTCAGCTGACCAGATGACGTGGTATCATGTGATAAGGTTAGCTGATTCTTTCTTGGCAGTTTGGTTTCGGGAGTTGAATAAGACAGACGGCTTTTCAGCTGTCCCCCCCCCCTGGGCTGGGGAGGACGCTGACGTGTATCATCAAACAAGCAAGGTTCACCTCCATTCTGTGTCGACCTTTGGAAGGTGAATAAAAACATAAAAACCTTAAAAAAAAAAAAAAAAAAAAAAAAAAAAAAAAAAAAAAAAAATTAATACTATGTTGTATTATGGTGTGACTCCCAGGTTGGGAAATCGTAATAGCGCGTAGGACTCCCTGACAATGGTACATAGCAGTTTTAGTTACGTCGATCGTCCGTAGGTTCACTTGTTTACTAGGCGGTTGTGATGACAACGAGTTAAGACTAGTGAGTTATCTCACCTTAGACTGGCACTTTTTCTTTATCTTGCCTCTCGTCAATTGTCAAAAATGTCATAACAACGTTGAACCTGAAACAAACGGTTGACGACTTAGAACGATCAGCTGTAACTTAAAAACATGCATTAAAAAGACGTAAGTCACAATTGTGTTTGTTTTTGTATAAAATTATATTTTACAATATAGTTACAATTTAAAACAAATCGTCTTCTTTTCTTTTAGTGGTTCTGAAGTTCACAGTTAGCAGTTTTTTCTCACAGTGCTCTGAGGAGGGAAAATTGACGCTTCGACAATACGGTCTTCAACAACACATGCTGTTCCGTCTCTCTCTCTCTCTGCTCTATCTATCTCCTGCTGATTCACCGTTTTTATTGGCATTTTGTCGCTTTGTTTTTTCTATCCACGCGTTATGTCAATCGGTTGATACATGTGTTCTTAAGTCACGTTTTGACCTCAAAAAATCATTCAATTTTGTCTTCACACAGCGACACGTGAATTATCCACTCATGCCAATATCTGTAATTCCAGAGCTTACGAGGAATGTTACGTTTATTTGTTTTGTAAACAAAAAAATCGTCGTCCGATTTCTCTGTTTATGACGTAAGCCCTTCATCTTTTCAACAGGTAGACAATCGATTATTCGATGCCCACTCTTTTAAATCTTTTATTAAAGTTTTTTCTTTTCAGTTATGTATGATGGTTCCAGCCATTCATTACATAACACAACGAGTCTATCCTCTTCCAACAGTGTAACGAAGCCCAGGGCATTATAGTATCTCCATAACCGCTCGGTGGGGTCTACCAGCAGTCTCAAGTGGGGGGGCAACTTCGACTGTATCTCCAACAGCACTTCTCTTAACCTCCCTGGAGCCACTATACTCGGCGACAAATGTCCCAAGGACAACATATCCAGCTGCGCCCGCACGTGTTCCAATTGTATCATTACCTGTCGCCCTGTCTGATGGACCCTGTTCGTTATGGCCAACAATTGCAGGTACCTCTGCACAAAACCATCCAACTCTCGTAATTCCGTGGATATCAGCTGGGTTATATTCGCTACCTCTTCCTTGAATCCTCGAATCTGGGAAAATAACCTCCCTATGCTGGCCCTGTTCTTGGCCAGTTCTAACCTGGTAACATTTAGGATCGATACGCTCTCTTCGGCTATGTGTGCCAACACCCCCTGGTCCTTCTCGACCTGTTCCAATCTCCTCCGAATGATCCTTACATCACTCTCGGATACCGTCCCAAACAATACGTGGAGGGCCTTTCCCACTATCGGCAGCACCGATCTCTTCGGTTTCGTTCGGAGCAACTCTACCTCCTTTAGGTAGAACCTCATATCCTCCCACTGAGCCTCCATTACGATGGTCTCCCTCCTCAGGGAGGCCAGTAACTGCACGTACTCGCTACGACCCCTATATTCTTGGATTATTTGGCTCTCGATCTTGGCCAATTTGGCCGCTTGTTCACTCAACCGCTCGATCACCACTCTATACGGCTGCAGGTCTATCACTAGCGTGACCAACCACCTTGATCTGGTGATCACTACTTCACTGGTCTTTTTAAACACGGTATTCCGGCTCTGCCCTCATATACTTGCTACCGCTAAGGCCGCCAATAGTACCACTACTTTTCGTCCATACATTCCTGAAATGATACAAGTAGAGAACCGGTCTGAGCTCTCTATGTTAGACTCTTTCCAACAGGTTCCAATCACTCTGTCATTACTCGAAAGACTTTAGAACCACTCTGACTGTCTAATTCCTTCCAACCTGTTCCAATCCTTCTGTCATTACTCGACAGTTTAAAGGCTTTAAAAATCACTCTGGCTGTTAAATTCCTTCCAACCTGTTCCAATCCTTCTGTCATTACTCGACAGTTTAAATGCTTTAAAATCACTCTCACTGTTAAACTCTTTCCAACCTGTTCCAATCATTCTGTCCTTACTCGACAGTTTAAATGCTTTAAAATCACTCTCACTGTTAAACTCTTTCCAACCTGTTCCAATCATTTTGTCCCTACTCGACAGTTTAAAGGCTTTAAAATCACTCTCACTGTTAAACTCTTTCCAACCTGTTCC
This sequence comes from Euprymna scolopes, assembly GCF_053919585.1. Lineage (NCBI taxonomy): Eukaryota > Metazoa > Mollusca > Cephalopoda > Sepiida > Sepiolidae > Euprymna > Euprymna scolopes. Next base: position 178,813,886 of record NC_136486.1, on the reverse strand, counting down.
AATCATTTTTGTCCCTACTCGACAGTTTAAAGGCTTTAAAATCACTCTCACTGTTAAACTCTTTCCAACCTGTTCCAATCATTTTTGTCCTTACTCGACAGTTTAAAGGCTTTAAAATCACTCTCACTGTCAAACTCTTTCCAACCTGTTCCAATCATTTTTGTCCCTACTCGACAGTTTAAAGGCTTTAAAATCACTCTCACTGTCAAACTCTTTCCAACCTGTTCCAATCATTTTTGTCCCTACTCGACAGTTTAAAGGCTTTAAAATCACTCTCAACATCAGACTATTCTCGCTTCCTCAGCACACCCAAGAGTCGTGAGCGCCACGCCCTCCAGGCCCCTCACATGCACGGGGGCCCTTCCACACACATGATGGCCCGGCGGTGCGCCGCCGCTTCCCCAAGGTGGCTAATCAACAGAAAAAAATAATAATTATAGCTTTCCTTCTCTTCACTACCATTCTTCTTCCTTCTATTCTGGTCCCCCGGGGTGGTCTACTCCTCTTAGCCTTAACTTCAGGGGCAATTCCTTCTCGACGCCCAATGTTTCCTTCTCCCTTTCCCACTTCTCCCGGAGCCGAGCAAGGGGGACTTCATCCTCTTCTTCCCACTCGCTCGGTGCATCCCCCGGGCTTAATCCCTGATTCTCACCGATCCGACCTCCTCTGTCCGTGGGAGCCGTCTTAGCTCCCTCCCTCGAGAAGGTCGTCGCCTCCTTTACAAGCCTGTCACCAGCTGGAGGGGGAAACTGACATCCCGCTTCTCCCCACTCTGATTCACTATCGGATTCCACTCCCTCTGGGTCCACGAGAGTGGTCCGTCTCATTTTCCTCCTCTTCGCTCTTATGGGCTCTGGCTCTTCCTATCCTTCCACTTCTGCCAGCTTTAGATCATTGACATGCACTCGTTTCGTTTTCCCCACCACCTGGTCCCAGATGACAAAGGATACCGGTTCCATCTGCTGTACGATCCGGTAAAAGGGAGCCCATCTCTGGTCTAACTTCCCTTCTCTTAGGGGCAACCTGTAGTATACCGGGTCCCCCACTTGTAAGCCAACTTCCTTTCTTCCCTTATTTACTCGTTCATTCCTTTTTTGCTGGGCCCTCTGGACCCTCCTCCTAACTTGGGTAAAAATCTGGTGCTGCTTTTCTAAAATCAACTTATGGTGGTCTTCCGTCCACTTGAATCGGGCGTATTTCTTTGTTAGTGCTACCAAAGGTCCCGCTAATCGGCTGAATGCGGGCACGAATCGTCGGTAATAACCTATTGCACCTATGAATCCGCAGACCTGCCTCACCGTTTTGGGTTCCGGCATGGCTCGAATGACCTCGACCTTATCCATGTCCGGGCGAATCCCGTCCCTGTCTATTATAAACCCCAAGTACTTCGTCTTATCCTTCAAGAACTGACACTTGGGTAGCTTCAGCTTCAACCCGTGTTCCCTTAGTCTATCGAACACCCTCTGCAGGTGTTCGAAGTGCTCCTCCTCATTTTTCGAAAATACCAGTATGTCGTCCAGGTAGGCCATGGCGAAATCTTCCAGGCCTCGCAATACTATTGACATCAACTGGGTGAATACCCCTGGCGCATTCGACAACCCAAAGGGCATCACTCTAAACTGAAACAGCCCCGCATGACAGGCAAAGGCCGTCTTCTCTTGATCCTTCTGCTCTAGTGCCACCTGCCAATATCCAGACCTCAGATCCAAGGTCGAAAAACAGGTGGACCTCCCCAGTAAGGCCAGTATGTCGTCTATAAGCGGCAAGGGTACCGCCAATGGTTTAGTGACGGCGTTCAGTCTTCGGAAGTCAACGCAAACCCGGTGACCTCCGTCCTTCTTCTCAACAATAACTATGGGGAAACTCCACGGGGAGCTGGACCTTTCTATTATCCCTGCCTCCAACATATCCGCCACTGCCTCCTCGGCCAATTTTCTCTTGTGTATCGGGGTTCTATACGGTCTCATCCTTATGGGCGGGTGGTCCCCTATGTCAATTCCCATCTCCACCGTCTTGGTCTGTCCCAACTCTCTATCAGTCAAGGCTATCACATCTCGGTTATCCTCTAACAGTTGTTTGGTCCTTATTCTGTATGGTCCGGGAACCACAATGTCCTCATCTCCCAATCGTTCAGCTCTCGGACTCCCTTACTTCCTGGGGATCTCCTCTAACCGTACCCTTTCTGTCCTCTTCACTGGGCGGCAATATGCTAACTCTTCTCCCTTAGCTATTCGGATTGTCTTTCCCGATGTCAACACCGGTATCGTCCCCGACGCTTGGACCACCGATTCGCTCACCGTCACTCCCTCTTCATTATCCATGTATTTCTCTACGGGCGATATCTGGACTAATCCCCTTTTTATTTCCTTCCCTGTTTCAATCCTACCGGCGCAAGACATCGCCATCCTGGGCGAAATCCTTATGTCGGCGCTCGCCAAAATGGGAACTCGTCGTGTTCTTCGACTCCCAAGGGAATTTCCGTTTCACCTATCGTCAGTACAGCAGGGTCGAAACTGAGTCTGGCTCCCTTGGCTCGGAGCCAATCTTCCCCCAAGATCAATTCGCTGCACAGCCCGTGCGTTACATACAAGGAAAACTCGTCCTCTCCCCCTACTACTCGTAAGGGCAACCATGCCACTCCGTCCACCCGCAGTTCGCTCCCATCTGCCTGGCTGATCGCTATGTCCGACGGTTCTAGTCTGCCCCTTCTCGCTAGTCCTTGATACGTTTCTTTCCCCAACAGTGAGATCGATGCCCCAGTATCTATCAGTGCCTTCACTCGCACACCTCCCACAATCGCTCCGCATGTGAGTTCCTTTTTTTCAGTGAGCAGGGAGAACACCTGGGCTCTCCCTCTCTCTATTTGTGGGGTCCTTATTCTGTATCCCGCTACCGAGGACATGGGGGCGGGCAGCAACAAACCCCCTTGTGACCCATCCGTCCTCGGATCGCCGTGGTGCTCCCGACGGTCCCTAACAGTTGTCTCCCTGGGTGGGCGCACGCCGCCCCGGCGCCGCCTCCCAGAGGGGCACCCCTTCCTTAGGTGGCCCTCCTCTCCACATTGCCAACATCGACGCCGCCGGCAATTGGCGGAGAAGTGGTTCTTCTCCCCACACGTCCAACACGCTACTGATTTCGACTTTACTGGGGCCACCCTGCCAGTTACCTTCGGCGGGGCGGCCCTCTGGCGTTTCCCTGGTTCCTTCCCTCATATCTGGGTGGTACGCGATGATTGGGTGTAGTGACCCCCAACCTCCTGTCTCCAGCTATTCTGCACCCCCTGTTCTCGTGTCCGAACTGCCCACATTTGTCGCAGTTCGGTCCAACCGGATCAGGTGGTCTCCCCCATCTCGTGGGACACTCCGCCGCTCGATGCCCCTCACTCTGGCAGGTCCAACAAATCAGTCCGTATCTGCCGGGAGTGGGTTTGTAAAACCCATGCGTGAGGTGCCATTCTTCTCTGTTTGGATCGGCCTCCGCCTCCCAGTCTTCTTCCCCTTCTTTCCACTCGGGCTTCCCTTTCTTCTGGGGTTTCCTAGTGTTTTCGCCCCTCTCTATTCTCTCTCCAAGCCTTACACTTGCCCACGCTAATTCCTTAGCTCCCGCTAGGGACAGTGGCTGGCCCCTGACAATATCTCTCCTGGTCTCCTTGTCACTCAGACCATCCACAAACGCATCAATCAGTATCGTCTGTATGGCATCACTGCCTCTCGTCCTCTCATCCGGGAACGCCAACACCGCCAGCCTCTCTATTCGTTCTGCTAGTTCGTCGGTGCCGTCCTTGTCCGACATTTTCAGTCGTGTTAACTTTCGCACCGCCTGAATTGCCGTTCGCTCACTGGCATATTGTTTCACCAGTGCCCCGCGCAACTCGGACCAAGTGACGGTTTGATTGTCGGCGTATATTGTCCCAATGAATTTTGAGACCGGTCCCGCAGCATTGTCCAAAGCCAGCAGGACCATCTCGTAATCCTCTAGTCCGTATATCACCCTCTTCTTTTCTATTATCGCTAGCCACTCCTGCAGTCCGGCGGGTTCACCCGCATAGGACGGAATCCTTATCCCCCCTATGGGCTTATCCATCTTCTTTACTCCCCCGAGGAGCCCTTCGCCTATGGTACTAACGCCCTCTAGCTCATTTATTTCTCCTTCGTCTGAGGTGGTCATTATAGTAATACTTCTCTTCGTTCACTCTTCTTAAAGTCTCCAATTCCCTTCTTCTTCCCCACAACCTATCGCAAGTAATATCCCCCCTTAGAACCACAACCAATTAAAAAAAGAAAAAAAAAACCCACCGACAACAAGCACCTGTAAAAAAAAAACGAGCGAAGCAACAAGGAACCAAAAGAAAATCTTTTTCCTACCTCTTTTTGCTGTTCTCGTCCTTCTGTTTCTCTTTTTCTGCACTTCTGCAATTGACGGGCTGGCTTTTGACCGCACGGTCTTAGCTAAGCCCTAAAAGTTCTGTTTAGTTTACTTTTCTTTTTCTTTGATCTCTTCTGATCGGTGATAATTTATTGGATAGATCTGGATGCTGTTTTTCATGACAACCAGTGTGGCATCCTGGTCACGGCACCATTAATATAACCCTTTCTCCCTCGCAGGGGTCGCATGTGCACGGTGAAAAACGACACGCACTAACCCTAAGGACGGTTGGTTATATTTTCGCTCCTTCGAGCCTCGGACCCCGCACAAGCATCTGTCTCTCTCCCTCTGCTACTCGTAAGTCTCTCTGAATTGGACGTTGGTATCTGGCCGTCTAGTGTTGTAACGCTCAATCGGGAATTCTTGGTAATTTCTGTCGTGATCGTCTTCTCGTCGGTGGCCGTCTCTCTCTGTCTGCGACGGCTGGAAAGTCAAGTTTGGTTATGCTGAAATCGAAGGGCAATCTTCACAAGTATAAATGGAAACAATCAACAACGATGAGGATAGTTTTAGGCTGTTCATTTAGTGATTCGGTATACATTAAGGCTCGTCGCTTATACTTTCGTCAGGCTTGGAATGCAACCCCCACAGTGTACAAAAACTCCAAGTGGCTGTCTTGTTAGTTCTCTTCGTCTTAATTAGAAGAGGCTGGCGGCACGCGTGGCTTCCCAACTTCTCTGTTCGACAGACTGTCCGATTCTCTGTTGTCGTCTATTTCTGCAGTAGTTTTATTAAACGTCATCCTCCCCTTCCTTCTGTAGTCGACCCAATCTCTCTATTCGACGGGTAATCATAATTCTTTCTCTCTCTCTCTCCTTTTCCTTCCCAACTGGCCCCCTCTCGATTCAATTCCGAGAACTAGTTATCTGGCTAGGCATTTAACCAATTTGTTCCCTTAAAATTAGAATGACTAATTCAATTGTTTTCGGGGGTCTCTCATCACCTCCAACTTGTTGGTTTAAGTGAATCATGTTATCATTTACACTCGGATCGTCGACTTTACTCGTCGACCCTTCCCAGACCTCCTTGCGTTTTCCTCGCCAACGCGACATCTGGCTTATCTTTAATCTGGCCCTTTTGAACTCCAAATAATTTACTTGTCACCCGATGACAATTCGTTGGTTTCTCACGAGATGGGACTGAGACCTCTCGCCCAGCTCCATCCCACTCACCCTCAACCTAGGAAGCAAGGTTATCCGGTGTCGCCCGGCTTCGTTACACATAGTCTCGAAATTTTAAATAAAATGTTTGCTTACAATGCTCACATTGTTCTTGTTGATGATGATGTTGTTGATGACGATGATAATGATGATGATGATGATGATGATGCATTACATTATTAAAAAAATGAACAAATGAATGAAACCAACGAAAACAAATCCATAGATACATATGTTGTATATTGAAAGGAGAGAGATCCTGTTATTTAGAGAAATAATGTAATTAGGATCGAAAATAATATTCATTAAAGGAGAATGCTGGAATCGAACGTTTTTTTTTTTTTACACGGTGGTCACCATTTATCAAGGCTCGGAAGCCACTCAGGGATGAGGGTTATTGCAAGTACAGTACATTGGTGTGGAGATTTAATGAAGTGTTTACTTAAGAGGGCGGTTCATTAGGAATTTGTTAACGTTGGACTTGAAGACATCCAAGTTGTAGTCAGGTGGGAAGCAGGCAGACGGAACAGAGTTATTGCAAGTACATTACGTTAGTCTGTTACCAAGCTTGCTGGAAAGATGGTGGGATCCTTCTACCGCTCCAGAAGATATCTCACTACTGATGCAATTCTCTATCTATATAAAAGCCAAGTACGTCCAAGGATGGAATACTGTTGCCATATCTGGGCAGGAGCTGCTAAAAACCGCCTACCCTGCCTTGACAGAGTACAAAATAGACTTCGTGGCTTAGTGGACTTCTCTCTTCCCTGCAACCTCTCTCCCACAGAAGAGACGTTGCGAGCCTATCCTTGTTTTATCGTTATTTCCATGGCAGGTGCTCGTCTGAACTCCAATCTCTGGCCCCCCCCTCGCCAATCTTTCACGAAAAACACCCGTCTAGCTGAATCCACTGTCAAAAATTTCCCCCACTCTATATCTGTGCCTAAATAAAAACGCGGATTCCATGAACAAAGCTTTATTCTTAGAACTGCACGCCTGTGGAACTCTGTTCCGTCTGCCTGATTCCCACCGGACTACAACTTGGATGTATTCAAGTCCAACGTTAACAAATTCCTAATGAACCGCCCCTTAAGTAAACACTTCATCAAATCTCCACACTAACGTAAAGTACTTGCAATAACCCTTATCGCTGAGTGGCTTCCGGGCCTTGATAAGTGGTGATCACTGTGTAAAAAAAAAAAAAACCCTTTACAAAGTGTTGACTGTATCCTCCTCGTCAATAATGTATCTCCCATTCATGTTAAAAACAACTGTCCATTACACATGTCTTCACCTATATGACCTTTCTATTATAAATGTGAACTCCCACGAGTAATCGGGTCTTCACTGTATACTCCATTATCGGTCCCCCGTTTTGTGACCCCTCCGGTATGCTATATATATATATATAAGCGCAAATAGTTAATAAAAATGTTAAAAACACTTTGAAAAAGAGTTAAAAACATTTAATCTAAAAAGGAAACACTTAATAAGTGAATAATAGTCCATAATCCACGGAGTTTCGAAGAAATACTTTCCTTCTCATCAGAGGGTAGGAATTAGCAAAATGCGGGATCGGATTTTGCATACAAAAGTATTTGATGAAACTGCAAGTAAGTCAAATATCTTACTTGATAACAAAAAGTAAAGCAGAGGGAATATGGTGAAGAAAAAGGTGAAAGGTAAAGTATCCAATTACGGTAAAATCCAAAAATATAAATCCAAAAAAGTTAATTAAATTTCCATTCGCACAAGTAAAATCCAAGGAATATATATATAATCGAGATAAGACACTGTTTAGAAATCAGATGAAAGATCCTGATAGATATTACTTGAAGTAATACTTTCAGGGCGATCCTAACCAAAAAGGAGAAGCTCAATATTTAAGCATAGAGCAATATATAAGTTTAGTGGTTATATTTTAATTCTAAAAAAAACAGCATATAGATACATATATTTGAATTAAGAATTTATTGTTTGACAAAAGGAATATATAGAAGGGGTTATGTTGATTTCCTTAATCCATGTATTGGAAATAGTTTTTCAGTGGTGAATAATAATATACCTGGATTTATAACTCCAAAGGACATTGTATTCCTTTCGATAATGGACTACCCAGATTGTATCAAATTCCCTTTTCCTATAATTATTTCCATATAATTATCATTCACCACTTAAAAAACTATTTTCAATATTTGAGCTGAAAAGCAAAATAAGTGTCTTTTCACAGCTGAACATTTTGCTAATCGCATTTCATTTCCTCTGATGATATGAGCCTTCATTGAAAATCCATGGTTTAAGGAAATCAACATAACCCCTTCTATATATTCCTTCTGTCAAACAATAAATTCTTAATTCGAATATATGTGTCCATATGTTGTTTTTTCAGAATTTAAATATAACCATTAAACTTATATATATATATATATATATATATATATATATATATAAGTTTAATGGTTATATTTAAATTCTAAATGTATATATATATATATATATAATTATATATATATGACATACATATATATATCATTTTATGTATCTACATAAAATGATATATACTATTATTATTTTATGTATCTATATAACATTTTATATATTTTCAGTATTTACTTCGACAGTGCTCAATGCAAAAATACAGCTACGTAGTAAGGTTTGAAAACATATATGGCAATTAAGCAACACAAAATTTTTCGCATACTGTCTGGAATCAATGCGTTGAACTTTGACCCCTTGACAGCTAAATTTCTGGTCAAAACCGATTAAAAAGATTTTCCCAAATCTCAATACCCCTTATGTCAACTATTGAGTATGTAGACTGAAAGCTGACAGAGTAGTTTAGTTAGGAAAGTACACACATAGACAATTTCACTTTTATAGATGTATAGATATACTAGCTGTACCCTGCCACGCGTTGCAGTGGCTCAATTTGGTGTAATGGAAAAATTTAATAAAAGAGAAAATGCATGTTTCTTATATTAGTACAGCAATCCACTGCAAAAAGTGAAAAAGAAGGCGAAACTGAAAAAAATGGTACTCTTGCAGAATTTGATCTGGATCCTCGAGAGTTTCTGTCAGTCATTCATGTTTTGGACTTGACCAACAATCAGTGGATGAAGCCGAACGTAGCAAAAATGTTGAAACGCTAAATGCTTTTTTTTTGTTTTAAAAAATATGATTTAGTAATTAATATTTGGTTGATGGTGGGGAGGGGAGGGGGGTTACTATACACAGATATTTTGATACTCCTTGGGCGTTGAGTTCCATGGCGACCCGCAGAATTATTTAATGGTCGTTCCCTTAGTACCCCCCTAGTCAAGGCTAACACATGCGCACGTAACATTTTTTATTTATTTACTTACGTGGTGGAGGTTCTATACTGATAGGTTTTTTGAAATTTTTTCACTGGATTATTATTGATTGAACACTAACCAGATTATGAAAAAAAATTGAAAAAAAAAAAATCATTTCAACATTTGAAAGGGATACTCACTTTTTAGTTACCACGTTCTGGTAAATCGGTCACTTTTTATTTATTTATTTTTTTTTTTTCTAAATACGGAAGTGTCTTCGGGAGATATAAAATGGTCGCATGTTGACGAAGCAATGTATCGGGAGGCGTACGGGATTAAAAATTATTGGTAAATTTTTAGATTAGGTCCACCTCCTCAATTTTCTTTTAAATGACGACTTGAAATGGTTTTCGACTATGCTGAATACGAAAATCGCATCGAAATTTTGCAGAAATAAGTAGTTATCAAGATATAAAAAGTTGTATTATGCATTGTAATCTTTGGCGGCCATCTTTTTTACGTGTGTGTATTTGTTTATGGCGCGTGTGCACGTAAAAAGATGGCCCCCGAAGAATACAATGCATAATACAACTATTTATTTCCGCAAAATTTCAATGCAATTTGCGTGTTCAGCATACTCGGAAACCTATAAATGTCGTCATTGAAAGGAAAATTGTGGAGGTGGACCTAATCTAAAAAAATACCAAATTATTAAACATTTCTCCAGCATGTTAGTGAAATTTATAATACTTTAAAAAAATTAAAAAGAAACAAAACAAAAGTTTTGAAAAAAACTCACCTTTCACAAAAACAATTAAAAAAAAAAAACACAAACTAACTAAATAAGTAAAAAAAAAAAAAATTTAAAATCTCGAAACTTTATTTTCATGAAAACAATAAAAAAAAGTCCTGTTCTCTCAATTTTTTTTTCTTTGAGAAACAAATATATTTCTGACTTACAAATGCGGTAGAGACTCATTATTTTTACTTTCTATGGTTTTGATATACCGCGTTTTTATTGCTTACAAAATGGGTGACTGATTTATCAGAACGTTGTAACTAAAAAGTGAGCACCACTTTCAAATGTCGAAATAATGATTTCTTTTTTACATTTTTTTTTTAATAATCTGTTTAATTAGTGTCCAATCAATAATAATCCAGTGAAAAAAAATTCCATAAAACCTATACGTATAAAAATTAAGCATGGGAGTATACAACATCACAACAACGTCGCCTTTCGCATTTTTACAAACATTTTTTTAAAAAAGTAACTAAACCATTTATTGATAATTTGTCACGTGTACAAACATTTATTTATTTACGTAGGCTTAACTACTTTCATGAATAAGAAAAGTTTTACTCTTTAAGAATAATAAAAGGAAAAAGTTACTGAACATTTATAAAAGGACTTCTTTTCATGAAGGCCAGAGGAATACTTGGCCGAAAGTTCGTGAAACAACAACTAATAAAGATGAGAATAATAGTCCGCAATAAATAAAAATGGTGCTAATGCAGAGAGCGATCCGCGCTATTTTTTAAATCATATTTCCACGTTTAAATAACGTTTTACGATATGTTTCTTTTTATTTATTGTAAGGTTAAAGTACAGAATAGGTACAAAACATCCTTACCTCCCCATGTTAAGAATGACTTTTTAAATAATAACATTATTTCAGCACGGATCACTCTCTGCATGAGTAATCTTATTTAGAAAAAAAAAAAAACCTCAAAAGCAAGCAACAAACTTTTTTTTTTGCCTTATATAATAAAGAAAAGATGTGTAAATTAAAAAATTTGGAAGATAAACAAATGAAATATGTTTTTTTTTGTTTTTTTTTTTACTTATCGAGTTAACAGAAAATGAAACCTTTCGTCAATTCGTGGCTGTGAAATGAATCGAACCGGAAGTTCAGTTTTATCAACAGAACATATTCGCAGAAACGATTAAATAGATATATTTATTTTATTTAATATTTTAATTTTAATTAGGTAAATTTATTTTAATAACATAAAAACATACCTCGACTCTAAAAATGGGTTGTCTGAAAATTTCAAATAAATTGGTAACGTATAAACATGGTTTTATTTGTTTAGAACGAACCAACTTTACATTTTTATATATATAGATATATAAAATATTTGAATTTTCAAATTGTAGCTTGTAGCCATATTTTCTCCCTAAAACCCTATAACCCCTTATGACCTGGCTGAACTACTCTATTCAGTCCGAATGAATGTAACGGCATAAATGAAGTGGGAATTGATCCAAACACGCCTTGTACATATAAGTTCAGTGTCTGCGTAAATGCCAGATACCTTCAGATTGCAACTGTTATTACTTACATTCAGTATGTCGCCATATAAAATTAACAATGAATATTTTTGTATTGATCTATATCATAATTCAGCTCATAAAGTGTTAAATACTATAAAGAAAATGGATTTTGTATAATACTAGACTACCCGTTACCCGTTGGGCCAGTATGTTATATTAGCTATGGAATTGATTAAAGTTAAATTCAAATTTTGATATATCTTTTAATTTAAACGCGAAAAATAAAAAACAATTGGGACGTTGAAAACGAACAGAGTAAAACAATGTCGCGTTGATTATTCATTTGTAACGCAAATTAAAAAAAAACATATTTTCGGGGTTATTTATTTATGTTGGTAGTGCAGAAGAAAATATATGAAGTTTTTTAAGAAAAATGTATTAAAAAATGGAGAATAAATTTGAAAAAGAGGAAGGCGGTGGGTAAATCATCGTTGTAAAATGCGCTTATGGTTGTGAACGGGTTAAAGTAGATTTATTTGTAAGAAAATTGCGTTAAAATATCTTAAAAGTAATACGGAAATGAACGATGTAAAAAAGAAAAAATCAGAAAGTATTAACAATTGTTTATTTGGATAATTTAAACGCGAAAAAAAAATTTGGGACGTTGAAAACGTACATAGTAAAACAATATGTTTTATTGTCGTGTTGATTATTTTTTATTCAATAAATTTAAGTTATTCGCTTTTCTAAGGACGTCAGTTTATTCGAACGAAACCGGTCCAGCGATTTGTGCTTATTTATTTACGCTGTTATGGGCGTTTTTATGCACGCATGCACAACCGGAAGGTGTAAACCGGATATATATCGTATGTATAAAACAAGGAGATGATTATATGTACTATTTGTAAGTACGTTTTGCGTTTGCTTCCCATATCTTGAAGTTTTTTATTCAATAAATTTAAGATATTCGCTTTTCTAAGGACGTCAGTTTATTCGAATAAAACCGGTCCAGCGATTTGTATTTATTTGTTTACGCTGTTATGGGCTTATGTTTATGTACACATGCGCAACCGGAAGGCGTAAACCGGATGTTGGGTTACAACACCCGTTATAAGGTCATTTGAGTTTTATAATTATATAGATTAATTAATTGATAGATAGTGTAGGACCTATTGTTTAGAATTTTACTAAAATCGGAAATATGTAAATTTTCAAGGATTTTTTTTTAATCAAATAATATATAGCCTGCATTTTGTAGTATATATGTTACGAAATTCATAATTATTTGTTAATTAATTTAGTAGAGTATAAAGCTTACTGCACATATCATTAGGGTCATTTTTTAACACATCTATTATATATATATAAATGAACATGTGTGTGTGTGTGTGTGTGTGTGTGTGTGTGTGTGTGTGTGTGTGTGTGTGTGTGTGTGTGTGTGTGAGTGAGTGTGTCTGTGTACATTTTCCTACGCAATAACTCAGACTCGAAATTTGAAATACAGGGTACTGAGGTTTGGGAAAATCTTTGTAATCCATTTTTCGGCCAGAAATTTGTCTGTTAAAGGGTCAAAGTTCAACGATTTGCCCTTTGAGAGCTCTATCAAACTCCTCCTACAATTTTGTGTCTAAACACTTGAAATTTTAGATATAGGTTCCTTGGACATGGATCTAACTTAATAAATTTATTTGGGCCCAAAACAATAAATGTTAAAGGGTCATAATAGGGGTCAAAGTTTAAAAAGTTTACCGTTGTTTTTGTTGCTTTTTTTGCTCAACATACACCTTCAAACACTCGGGCAACGCCGAACTGAAATGCTAGTATACAATAAACTGAATGAGGCAAGTGAAACTAAGGCACTATCAATACCATTCATTTACGGTTGTATTTCACTAATTGCCTCCAACTCCACTTTAGATCCAATAATTATTACGAACCACCGATTGTCATGGCTGATAGCAGCTTTCCCAGTAATCTAACATCCTAACTCGTCAGTGTAACATTCACAGGTAACATGAATTTAAATAAATATATTGAAGATATTGCCAAGTCTGCTCCAAAGAAAGTGGTGCCCATCTACCAAGCTAGAAAGTTTCTAATATCTGGGAGTATCCTATGAAAAAAGTCACCGTTTGTTTATGCATAGAGTATTGTTGCTATCACTAATCTATCCATTAACATTGTTTACCAAACACTAGTCTTTGTCTCATGGCGGCAATGTTGCATCACTGTACTATTTTTACAAGTTCTTCAACGGAAAATGAACCAAGGGATTGGCTACACCACTGCTCACTATATGCAATTGCTCCCAACAAACCTGACAGGCAAGCCGAGGCTACCATCTTCATATCATCATTCACTAGACATAAATATTATTATTCTGGTCTTTAATACTGCGCACCCCCTTCCTCTGAAAACGACCACACGGCAAGCTATCATGCAGTTGACGACAGCTGGTCAGCACGCATCCAAGGCGACCATTATTTATCTTAATTGGTTGCGGTGAATAAGGAACAAATCCATCACATTATACACCAGGTGGATAAATTATAGATGTTGTATATCATCCTTTACCAACATATTAGGTTCTTTAATGGATGCTCACGCGTCATCTTAAATTTTCCTTCAAAATTAATGATGAAATTAAATGACAAACGTCTGGTTAACAACTATTTATGAAGTTAATTTGTTATTTAACTATCTTCCCACGAAGCCAGCTGTGATACATGGCCAGCTTCATATAGGAGTGTAGTGATTATTGAACGCTACAGGACCGGTTATAGCCGGTAATAATTATTGTAAGATCAGGACCTCTTTCTATTAACCAAAATAGTAACGTTTTCACTAAATGCTAATATCTATTTATATACTGGGAAGTAAAGCATCTGTACAGCTACTACATTTTAATATTAATGCCTGTTTTCAAAAGTAAAAAATAAAAAATAAGAATAAACCGAAAAAAAAAAAACATTGTAAAATCAAAAATATTATAATTACGAAAAGTGTTTTTTTTTAATTAATTTTTTTTAATATTCACATCGGACAAAGAAGAACCAGCAAATCTTTGATCGTGATTGGTGGTGGGTCTAAGCGGACATGAAAACTCCTTCCCAATTTAATGTAAAATGATGCCTCATTTTTAAATGGAAATCACTCCAGACAAGATATTGTAACGTTTGAGATGAGATTGCAGTTCTAAGTTAATTAAAATTTCGAATAAAAATAGTATATAAGCGATTATATATATATTTTAAAAAATGATGGCATGATGAACATTTTGTAGCTAAAATCAATTTTTATTACGTATTAATAATAAAAAAAATGTTTGAACACTTTTTTTTCGTTTTGAGTTATACAAAATATAATTATGGATTCATGAACAATACAAAAATCTTGGGCGCAAATAATGTGTACACGTCATTTCTTCTAGTAAATTATAAAAATAGTTTATTTAAAAAATTAAGTATTTATGTTTCTTTCACAACTTAAAAATAATTTATAAACTTTTCTGATATTAGCCTATTATATTAAACACTGTAATGGCAATTATTTAAATTGCTATTTGGGATAAGTAAAGTGTTTGCTTCGTTTCAGGTAACGTGAATTCAGTTTGATTTTTAAATAATAAACTACTTCCTTTCAAGTATGATGATATCTTGTAAAAACTTCGAGATTATGGTAACATATTTACACATTTTAAGCGCATTTTCTTGGTAGTCATTACGTAATACGAACTAAATTTAAATTCGAAATGTCATATCATCTAGCAATTTTAACAAGATTTCAATGTTTTTTAATGTGCATCATCTTCCAGTGGTGATGCCATTTCTGATGGAATCTATGTTGATAGGAGCAGATTTTGATTTAATGTAGAGAATGTACAATTAGTCGAGCCAATAAAGCCTTGGGTATGAGAACTTGTGTTCGTCCCTATTTGAATGCAGCTGTTATATTACTAATATGCTGATGAGATACTTCTCAATTCGTGACAAACAGACAAACACGTGATGTACTCTTAACTGAGTATTATACTCGATCACCTATTTTCAGATAAAATTTGAAAAAAAAAATCGTCTTTTGAGTGACTAAGATATTTTTTTTAAAAGAAAGCTTTTTTTTAATTACCGTCTTGATAAAGTAGTAGCAATACTACTAGTAGAAGTAATTATAAAAATAAAAACTATGTTTTGATAATAAAATTATAAGAAAAATTATCGCTTGTTGAATGACAAAAAAGATTTCGATAAAAGAAATTTTGATATATATTTTCTAGTAAGAAACACACATTGACAATGTGTGACACTGTTTCAAGAGCAATATATGTTTTTATTTATTGCATTTATATTTAGTGCTTGTTCCTGAGCAGCAAATATAAGATTTTCTGTTTCTCTTTTCAAGTCACCTTTTGACAGAAAATTCTACATGTCCTGACATTTTTGTGCCTCAGTATTTCGCTCAGACTGACCAGGAAGTTTCATTCTTACCAACTTAGTCAACTTTTCTGCTTCGATTATTTTCTTGTACTTCTGCTTATCTCCCAATGAATCTATCAAGCTCTTCCTTTTTCGCCACTGCTGCAAATAACACTTCATGAATGTTAGTCAAGTAGTGGTGAACACTTCTAAGCCCTTTTCCTTGACACATTCTTAAATCCCAATCAGCCCTCTTTCTCCTTTCTTCCTTGAGATATGCAGTCTGAGCACATTAGAATTTGGGTGAAGTATTCCGTACTCGACCAGCAATTTCCGTGTGTCTCTATCCAGCCTCTTCATTTCTTCTTTTGTTCCTCCTACAAAAGCTGCGTGGTATCGGATTACAGCAACTGCCCATGAATTGATGGCTGAGAACAGGTTTCTACCATTCAGTCTAGATTCTAGCACAGTTTGTTTCATATCCACCTTTTTCGTCATCTCTTTTATTTCATAGCAAATCATCGTATCAAGTTCAAGCACCCCTTCTGCATCACGATCTCCCAATCTTACCATTTGGCAAAATGATGACTTTTATGGCTCCTCTCTTCCCTCGTTTAAGACTAACTTCTGTACGTTTGGAAATTCCAAACTCCATATTTATTTCTTCACTCCACTGCTGTACAGTTTGAACGAGAGAGTCAATTTCCATTTCTGTTTTGCCAGATAATTTCAGATCGTCCATAAATAACAAGTGGCTGATCTTCGGTCCATTCTTCTTCAGTTGTTATCCTATCTTTGTATTTCTTAGTACATTTGTCAATTGTATGAGTGCTATTATAAATGTAAGTTGTGAAAAGGAATCTCCTTGGAAGATACTGCGTCTGACGTTGACTTCCTGTATAGACTCCCATCTGAAAAAAGGTTGGTTTTCCAACTACCCATATTTTTCCTATGAACTCAATTATATTTTCAGTCATCCTTACTATTTTCAACGTCCTGAGTACCCATGAATGCGGCACCATATTATAAGATTTGTTGCAATCTATCCAAGCTACATTCAAGTTTTTTTTTCTCCTTTTGCTGTTCTTTAAAATACATTTATCCGTCGATAGTTGGTCTTTTGTTCCTAAACACTTTTCCTTCCACCTTTTTGTTCCACTGGTAATGAACCATTTACTTCAAAATGGTCATATACTTTTGAACTAATTATCTCTATCAGTGTCTTCCAAAGCATGTTCAAGCAAGAAATTGATCTATAATTTTCAACATCTGGCGTTTTAGCAGAATCTTTCATTATTAAAATAGTTCTCCCCACCACAAGCCATTCTGGTATCTGGCACAATTTGACACAATCATCCAAAGAAACAGCAAGTCTCTCATGGCTTCCATCATGAATTCCATCATGTCTGAGTCCCTTTTACTTAGGTATGAACTTCATTTGTTTTCTCAAATCTTCCAGTTTTTCACTTACTCTAACGACCCAGTCAGCATCAACCTTGCGGGAATATCTCTTGACCATGTACTTGATCAAAACTTTGTAGCCTCTTGAGGGTAAGGATCAACTGTTTTAGTTTCATCTCTTTCCAGATTTCTAAAACAAGAACCTTGACTGGTTTGTTTTGAATACATTGTTGCGTAAAACTGTTGAATTCTGTTATTATACATCCGAATCTTGGAAGCTTTTGCCATAACCTGCTGCTTTATCTCTTCCATAGTGGTATCAACCCCCTTGTCTCAGTTTATATCGTCTATCTAGTTACTCTTTTCTTCTTGTTTGCATTTTTTCCACTGACCTTTGAACCATGCCTGAATTCGATATAGCTCTTTCCTTAATCTCTTCAGGTCACTTTCTATTCTCCTTCTCCAACATGGTTCTTTTTTCTGTTTCATTTTTTATTCTCTGGCCAGTTCCTTATATATTGCTCCGTCTCTCAGCCTCCTTGATCTTCAATCTGTGGTCTGCTGGAACTGCAAAATCTACAATCTATTCGACAAGACCTTCTTGTTAACTATTATGCATCTGGTCTTCTTGCTTGGATGAGTTTATCCGTTAGTATATCCATGTCCCTACAGGATACTGTGACTTTCATTTATCAGTACTGCTGCCGGTTTGTGTTTGTACCATTTGTCTGAGTATTCAAGATGTAATTGTCTGCATAATTGTCAATGTACTGCCATCCCCACTTGATTGTGTCTATTTTTATATTCTTTTGGGGCTAGATTTCTGCATTCACTTATTATGTGGTTTATTGTTTCGTCTCTTTGTCCGCAGAGCCTGAATTTGTTGTTTTCTTGGGTCTTGTCGATTCTTGCTTTGCTGTGGTTGGTTCTAATTTCGTTATCTTGTGCAGCTGCTATTAGTGATTCAGTTTCTCTGTTAAGGTTTCCTTTTTGTAGCCATTTCCAAGTGTTTTCATTAGTATTTTCTCTTGTAATCCTTATGAATCGTCCATATAGCTGTTTCTCTTCCAATTTTTCTTTCCTTGTCTTATTTCTCGTCTATTTTTCAATCTTGTTTGTTCTTCTGTGTTTCTGGCTGCAGTAATTATAATTTCGGTGTTCTACATTATGCATTTTTCTAATCCTTTTTTGTGTGTTATTTACAGTTTTCTATACTGATCAGCCCTATTCCTCTGTCTTTCCTTTTCACATACAGTCGGTCAGTATCATCTTTCGGGTGCAGTGTATTGTGTATTGTCATGAGTTTCCTGGCTCTCTGGTTGAGATTCCTTAGCTCTTCT
The DNA here is from genome assembly GCF_053919585.1 of Euprymna scolopes. Lineage (NCBI taxonomy): Eukaryota > Metazoa > Mollusca > Cephalopoda > Sepiida > Sepiolidae > Euprymna > Euprymna scolopes. The sequence goes on along the minus strand of NC_136486.1, from coordinate 178,795,580 downwards.
TTGGATCAGCTTATAAACGGTCCAGAGTATATTATTAGTGACACTACCCGCGTGTTTAATTATATTTCGATTGTTTAATTATGTTGCAAGGAGTTTTCTTGTTCTTCTGATGAATTCCTTTCCTATTTTCTCTTCCATTTCCATTGCTTTGATGGCGTCTGTTTACCTAGTGCCCTCATTTCTGTTTGATTGGACAGTACTATGCCTTCTGTAGCTTATAATTTTCCTCTCCTCATGGTCAGCACTTTTTCATACTGAATTTCATTTGGATATCCTGGCTGAAGATTCTGGTCGTGTTTATTAGTGTTTTTAGTTGTATCTGTTTTTGCAAAGAGTGTTAGATGATTCATGTAAATTAGGTGGTTCATTCTTTCTTTTGTGTTAGCGAACTTGTATCCAGCTTCGCGTTTTCGTAGGATGTTGTTCAGGGGCATCATGGCTATAATGAACAGTAATGGTGATAGGGAGTCACCTTGGAATATCCCTCTTTGTATTTTGATTTAAGTTATGTATCATCCGTCAGCTGTCAATTTAAGTCTCCATGTTTTTATTGCATTTTTTTATCAGATTGGTTATATTACCTGGTATTTTGTACATTCTCAGTCATTATATTATCCATGCTTACGATATTCTTTCTCATATTCTTTCTCATATTCTATCAAGGCCATGACTAAGTGTATTTCCCTACTTTTAACCTCCTTCAGAATCCTTTGGTCTATGTATAATAGGTTGTGTGTTCCTCTTTTTCCTTTTGGCATCCTTTCTGTTCATCTGAGAGCAGTCCGCGGTTATGAAGGAACTGATAAATGTGTTCTCTCAGTTGTGCAGTAATTATTTTCCACATTGTAGGTAAATAGGTAAATAGGTCTTTAGTTGCTGGGGATTGTCGATTTTTTTTTTCTGTCTTTTTACACTAGTTGATTCTACCTTTGGTCATCCATTCCGGTACATGTGCTTTGTGGATGCATTTCAGTTTCTGAACTAGCCTTTCGTCAAGTGTTGTGAATTTCTTACCCAGTAGGCATGTATTCCGTCATGACCTGGTGCTCTCCAGTTGGCCATTTTTCGTAGGGTTGTCTTCCTCGCTGATTTCATTCACTATTCCTTCTTCGATTTGCTTTGACTTTCATTTCTTTCACCCATTCTGCTTTTCTATTATGATCCTTTCGTTCTTCCCATATCTGGATCCAGTAGTATTTGTTTCATTTCTTCCATTTACGCTTTAGTAGAATTGACTTTCGTTATTTTCGAATGTCCTGTTTTGTTTGCACTATTCAGATTTGTATCAGTATCGTCTTAATCTCTCTTCTGTTGCTGCTATTTTTTCCTTCACTTCTTCCTGTTTCTTGCTGAGCCTCTCCTCGCTGGTCGCATTTCTACTTTTCCAACTTCTTCTAGTTATTTTCATCTTATTTATCGCTTTCGCTCTTTCTTTCGTTTGTCGTTCTGAGTTTCCAGCCTCAATTCCGATCCAGGTTTTATCGGTCCTTTTTCTTTCTCAGTGTTTTCATTTTTTTCGCTTTAAATTCATACTTACTGTCTTGGCACCGGCATAGAAGAACTCGTTTAGATCTGTAATGGTCTGTGCTGGGATGTGTGGGAGGAGTTTGTTAACCTTCTCTGTTTCAGTTTTTCGTTTTTTCTACTCTTGGTTTTCAAAGGATCGAATCTTTGTTTTTTTTCTCATTCATAAGTTTCCTGATATTTTTAACTTCAGCCAATTCATTTTCGTTAAGTTCTGTTGTTCCATAGGTCTCGGTCTCCACGGTTATTGTGTCTAAGCTTTGCAGTTCTTCTACCCCCGTATGTTTCTATGTTTGGGGTTTCCTCGACAAGCGTTTCTTCGTCTGTTCCACCATTTATCTTTCAGTTCGAGATTTGAAAGTCAGCCTTTATTGAGGATAAGTTTCGCTTGGTCTGTAATGCTTTGTTCTGATGTATGGTAGTCATTAGCGATGCCCCATAACCTTTTCATCCGCTTGCGATATCCTGGGTCATTACCAGTCCATCATCTTTTTTTGTCTATTTTTCTTCCTTCAGTTTTTGGGTCGATGCCGATTACTTTCATTCTCCTATGTTTTATCTGTTTTCCTAGTTTTTCATAGTTATTACAAAATATCTGATATTTCACCAAAACCTCTAAAAAAAATGGCACCAATAAAAATGGTAAAATGGCACAGTTAAAGTGTCACCGGAAAAAATGGCAGAGTAAAAATGTCACCAGAAAAAATGGCAGAGTAAAAATGGCACCGGTAAAAAATGTCACCGGTAAAAATGCCAAAGTGATTAAATAGGTAAAAAGTGGCACTTTGAAAACAGAAATATAGGATCGTTTCGGAAGTGCGGGCTAAGCTCCGATTTCCCTACTTTTAAATAGCTTCAGTTTATGTTATATAGTTATTATTATTATTATTAGACGATACCACTTGTGCGCGTATGTTACGTGAGTTCTTATTAGTAATGATATGTGTCTTAGTGAGAGTTCTTGTCTTATTACATATGATGTTGTATCTTAGAGAGAGAGAGATGTTGTTGTAATGACATTTTATAACACAGACATATAATAACGATACAATTTACCTTTTTGTAGAAATCACAACACAAAGATGAGCTTTATCCAAAACACATGGTGAATTTATTTAATACGACCGGTCGGGATTTCCTCATTAAGAACTCAAAGTTTCACATCTTAGTTTCTGAAGTGACGTCTCGCTTCAGACGTCCGCCTGTCTGTCTCCCCTGACTGTCTCTCCTGACTGTCTCTCTGACTGTCTCTGACTGTCTCTGACTCTCTCTCGACCAACTAACTCCCACCTGCTATATTGAGAACTCCATGCATCCCGGCCACGTGAGCAAAATTCACGTGTCTCAACATGCGCGACTTTGCACGTTTTCGACATTGATTTCCCAATAACCTATTTTCCTTGTGTTGTTTCCACAAAGGAATTTAACCTACATATCTAATTTATTTAACTCATATTTTATTATCCACATTCTTTTAACAATTGAATAGTTTATTTATTATTTATTTCATCCGAATTAACAATTTACTGGACATTCCATTTAAACCTATTGTTCTTTAAAACTTATGTCCAGGGTTCGATTTCTGCTTTCTCTTATTTTCATTTTAACTAATCTCTCTATTTTTATACTTACATGAACAGGGGACAGCCCTTATCATGTAACATTTAGAAAAGGACGATTTAGTTAGGTTCAATTTCTGTAGAAGATCTGAAAAGAAAAATTATAACGTTATATTTCATAAGTATTTTATAATAAATATTTATATATAATAACCTGAAAAAAAGTCTAAATAAAATTTTACAACTGCCATATTTACTAAAACTCAGTTTATTTTTTTAAGTCTTGGCAATGACAACTTAATTTAGTGATTTAATCGCTAGCGGCCACTGCTTTTAATTTTACTTAAAAAAAATCACGCTATTACACAGAACATTAGCAAAATTAATTTACAAATTTACATTCACAAATAACCTATTTTTTAATAATAAGTTGGGTTTGTTTTACAAGAGACTTGATTCTAAACAACTAGTGTCGAGCGTTACGTGAGATTAAAAAAAAATTGCTAACACAATAGGGTCATATCTTTGAAGTCTCGAAAATGCTTTAAAGATAAAAAATAAATCAAATTACTGGTAGAAATCCACTCAATAAAAGTCACGGTAACATTTATTGGGCGAGTTTCTACCAGTATATTGTTTTATTTTTAAGCCATTATCGAGGCTTCAAAGATGTCAGAGTCAAATCGCGGCCACTTCAGTTTATTTTCTGTATGGCGTTATATTAATTTAAAAAGTGATAAGTGTTTTTTTTCTATAAATGCGTAGTATTAAATTGATTTTTATAACCTTTTTCTTTTTTTATTTGCCTATACAAAATTTGATTTTTCGAAGACTTTTTTATATGACTTTTTCCAAGACTTTTTTCGAACTCTAATTATAATGTTTACGAAAATAAAATAAGAGAAAAGAAAACTAAAAGGAAATTAAAAAAAAAAAATCTAAGCACCGGGAGGAAATTTCACGTTTTCCTAAAGTTACTTAGTCCACAATACATTGTAGTCTACATTGCACTGTGCAGAATCTACTGCTGATTTTATGAAATTATTTATATATATAATGATTCTAATTGAAGTTTAAGATGCAAAAGTCAAGTGTCATGGTTAAAGTGTGCTCTAAACAGAAAATTCATTTCGAATGCGCACTTGGTATTATAAATGAACCTACTGTTAACTTTATATGCCTGGCGTTTCTGCTAGTGCTTTGATAATGGCTTTGTTGGAGTTATAAATTATGATGAATAATCAAACGAATAGAAAAAGGAAGAGAAAGAAAGCAATAACGTTTCATATTCCTTATCGCTACCTCCCTAAAGGCTTCATGCATGCTCACTAAAAGAATCGGTCAAACCAGCGTTAACATTGATCGTGATTAACCCTTATTAAGAAAAAAATCTTAGCCAGCACCTCTACCAGTGTAAATGCCTATTAAAATATTAATTTTTTGAGGGGGGGGTAAGAATATAGAAAAATATATAAATGATATTTCAGAAATTTAAAGCGTTGTGTCACTATGTTTTCCAGGATATGGAATCTTTATTTTTTTCATTATTCGAAAATAATATGTTTTATTTCATATTTTTAATTTGATTTATGAAATGAGGAAGAAAACAAATAGAAGAACGTTGGTAAATAAAACAAGAAAGAAAGAGAAAAGGGAGTGGATAGGTAAAGACGAAAAATATAAAAAAGACGAATAGAATAAATGAAAAGAAGGAAAGGAAAAGAAAAGAAGTAAAGGAAAAGAAAAGAAGTCAAGGAAAAGAAAGGAAAAGAAAAAAAAGAAAAGAAACATGATGATAAGTAAACGAGATGATACGGACGAGAAAAAAGAAAGAACAACCGAAAAAGGAAAAATCGATGAAAAAGAAAAATGGAAGAAAGAAAGAATGAATAACTGATTGATACGAAAAAATATCGTAAAGGTAAAAAATAGTGAAAAGTAAAAAAAGCCGGGAATAAAGAAGAAGAAGAAGAAGAAGAAGAAGAAGAAGAAGAAGAAGAAGAAATAATTAAAGACAGTTGGAAAAGGCGAAAAACAAACAAAAAAAAACGGGGTGATCAGATAAGAATCTTAAAATCATGTCCAAGATAAAGAAGGCGACTCCAAATTTGTCGCCGACAACCAACCAGGATCTTTACCCGCTGACAACTGGCGCCATTCCTATCTGTCCCTAAGACGCGTCGGGTCACGCATGACTGGCGTTCACGTTTCTTATATATTAAAACCAGCACTTTAGAATTCATTAGTAAAAATATGGAAGCACCAAAGTGAAATTATATTATATAATGCTTTTTCACACATGGAATCAACTTAAAATATGTCTCTCTTATTAATAATCTACAAGAAGACGTGTTTGTGTAGCCGTTAATGAATGCGAACGACCTAATGATTCGTCTGGGTTCGATGAGATTTTTTTTATTATTTATTTTATTTATTTTTTGCAATTTCACCCCAGACAAAGCACAGCGCCACTTTGATGTTGTGGAACTAATATCTGGGAAATAATTTTCAAAGGTACTATGAAGGGAGTCGAGCAGCAAGATACCCGTTTACATTGCACTTAAACTTCTTGAATGTCAGTACAATCAGAAAAGCAGGATCCTGGAAAGGAATTCCAAAATCTAACAGTTCTGAGGAATAAACTATTAAAGTAGAAGACTTTCTTACATCTGAGTATTTCTACTTTGTAGGGGTGGGATTTTGCTTGTCGGGTTTGTCGGGTTTGTCGGGGGTATTTACATCAAAGGGGTACAGAGGTTTGTAGTTTGTCAGAGAACCTACCATTAAAATACTTTGAAAACAGACAGAGGGATGCAACATTTCATCGATGGGACCGATGTTGAAGCCTAGCTGACAGTTCGGGACCTATTAGTTTGACGACTCTCTTTTGAACCCTGTCTAAGAGTGAGAGACTAGTAGCAGATGCACCATCCCAAGATAAAAGTACACAAGGTACACATTGACTGCAGATGATATAATAGTGAGCTCTGTCTTATGAAGATGCTCCCAGATGAGATCAATAATTTGATTAGATTTAAAAATTCTGAGCGATATTTCCATCCCAAATTATCATTAACAGTTTCTAAATATTTAAACCTGGTGTAAGAGGCAAATGTATCTTCAAGGGAGGTAATTGGTTCCGACAACAGAGGGCGTAGTAATCATGCGATTTGGTCTCATCAGATACTCACAAGGGCGTAAATAAAAAAAGGAGGCTTACGACAAACTTTTGCGCGATTATCCAAAAACATTACCAGACTTAAACTATGTTTATGAAGGAAATTGGACAATGTAACAGGCAAAACATTGTGAAAATGGCAGCCATTAAAATGAAGAAAAATAGACCGAAAAATGTAAATAATCTCTATCTCTACGATTACATAAAGTCATTTTGTGTGTGTTTGTGTGTGTGAGTTCTTTCTTTATAGGTTCTGAAACGACTGAACCTATCTTTGCAAAATTCACACAAAGCTAATTTATATATTTGGCAGTATTCTTAGATATATTTTGTACAGAAATTCATCCGATAATATCAAAAATCGAAAAATAAATATTTTCAAACCAATAAAATATGGCCAAATTTGTTTGCATTTGTATATACAATAAACCCCGGTATACGGCATTAAAAATAATAATAAAATACAGTATAACATATCATATATATGTATATAATCAAATAATATTATAAATAAACCGTTAGGCGAGAGGGGGGGCAAATACAGTAACCAGGGGCCGGAAAAACATCGTATTCCACATCTAACCTGAAAAATCCATATCCTAGGGCCATCGTATCCCGGGGTTCTACTATATAGTGTCCTGGCAAGACAGCTTTATTTTTTGCTACTTTTGGATGAATTTTGCTTAGAGATGTTTTTGCTTGGTTGCCTCGCCGGTGGCTTTTCCAGGCCACTAATATATATATATATATATATATATATATATATATATATATATATATATATATATATATATATATATTAAGTAATCTGATTTATAATTTAAAAGTTTTAAAAATTTTTAAATTTAACAATCAAAATTTAATTAAATTAAAAATCAGTTTCATAAGAAGGAACAACAACAAAGTCAATTATCTGTACGATCGTTTCGGAAATCCGTGCTTTTTATTTGTGGTATACATGAAGTCACGTAGAATAATTATACATAATAAAATAAAAAGCTATAGCAAACATCTAAATGACTACTTTAAATACAGTTCCTGATTTCAAAAAAAGAAAAACCAAAAGATTCATCTGCCTTACTTTTAATGCTAGGTTTATTTTTGGTGTCTTTTCAATTCAATAGAAATCCTCCTAAATTTGCTGATGAGGAGACCGTACTTACCAAAAAAACTATGTATAATTATTCTACGTGACTTCATGTATACCACAAATAAAAAGCACGGATTTCCGAAACGATCGTACAGATAATTGACTTTGTTGTTGTTCCTTCTTATGAAACTGATTTTTAATTTAATTAAATTTTGATTGTTAAATTTAAAAAATTTTAAAACTTTTAAATTATAAATCACATTACTTAATATTGAATTAGCTCTAGGACATTTAACTATCGAGCTTATTATATATCTAAATTACAACGAGCATTTCCTGTATTTTAATTAAACTAGTAATTTCACAATTACATTAAAATACACTTAGCTCTTTAGACTATTATTCTAATCTCCTTTAAATTATATATATATATATATATATATGTATGTATGTATATATATATATGTATATATATATGTATATATATATATGTATATATATGTATATATATATATATATATATATATATATATATATATATATATATACTAGCAAAAGTACCCGTCGTTGACTGGGTTCAAAAACAGCCTCCAGAAAATATATATATAAGAGCAAATAATTAATAAAACATGTTAAAAACACTTTGAAGAAGAGTTAAAAGCATATTTAATCTGAAAAAGAAACACTTGATAAGTGGATAGTACTTAATCCGCGTAGTTTCGAAGAAATACTTTCCTTCTCATCAAAGGGTAGGAATTAGCAAAATGCGGGATCGGATTTTGCATACAAAAGTATTTGATGAAACTGTATGTAAGTCAAAAATCTTATTTGATGATAACAAAAAGTGAAGCAGAGGAATATGGTGAAGAAAAAGGTGATTTCACGTGAATGGATAGTAAGGTGAAAGGATTTTATATATATATATATATATATATATATATATACATATATATATATATATATATATATATATATATATATATATATATATACTCGTAGCCGAAATGAATATTGAAATGCCCATATTTTTGGTTCAATGGGACAAAACTACATGAAAGGTTGCAGGCTTTTTTGAAGATTATAATATTCTATGGTTAAAATTTTTTAACAATTGGTAAAAAAAAGTACCTATATTTTCAAACCAAAAAATATGGCCAAATTTGCCTACATATATATAGTATTCTGGCAGGCTAGCTTCAGTTTTGTTGCTTTTGGATAAATTTTGCTTAGGTTTTTTTTTTGCTTGGTTATCTCCCCTGTAGCCTTGCCAGGCCACTAATATTACACATCTGCTATTTATACTTGCTTGTTTGCTTATTGAATATTTTAGTTGGTGCAGTAAAAGCTGAGATTATGAATAGAGAAGGAGTGGAATATAAAGACGGCGGGGGGGGGGGGCAGTATAAGCATTGTTAAGCTTAGAAGCATAAAAGAAGTTGGGTAAGAAGATGACGTAACTGCATAAATTACGTCATTAAAGGAGAAAGTGAAAGGACAAAAATAATAGTATTATCAACAACAACATACGAGAAGGGAAATACGAAGATAAAGTAAATAGATAAATAACGTAGATAAAAAAGAAAAGTAAAAGTTGAAAGTTTCAGAATATTATGAAGATAATATACATGGTTAGGAACAGGGTCCTCCTTTATTCCCGGGCAACACAGGGATGGACTTCTAGTAAATGATACTCTTGAGGTATTTCATCGCAACACGTGAAAATTGCTTTTTTTTAATTTCTGAAAACTCATCTGAAAATGGCCAACATTTACTAAAGTATTTTTTTAAAAACGAGCATGTCTGCCAATATGTCTGCAACTTTGGAGACATCACCCACCATCCTGTTTCAACCCGACGTCCTCAAAAACAAGCTATTACCGTTCGTCGAACTAAGATAAGAACATGGGTTGAAAGAACTTCGCGTTATCACAAGAGACACAGAAGTTACTCTCCCTCTGACTTGTCTCGCTATATTTTTTGGAATTTGTATTTTTTTAAATTTAAGATAAAATTTTATTAATAAGATTAAAGCGAATTTATTAATGCGTCATAAAATATTTTCCATTTGAAAAAATAAAAATGTAAGCATTATATTAATTTGCTTTAGTTTCTGACACACCTAGTGCATTCATATCAGCCTTCTTGTCTTTCTGTGTAGAAAAGACGAAGATTGACTCTCTGTTTATACGGTTTTCAAGCTTCAATGGAGGCTTAAAACCCAAATCCATCAAGTAATTTATCCTGAGGATTACACACACACACACACACACACACACACACACACACACACACACACACACACACACACACACACACACACACATAAACAGACGCATACAACGAAATGAAAATCGAACAAACAAAAATGACAAAATTTTTTTATTTCAAGATTTCCTCGAGATGATTGATTTGAAAAAAAAAATACAAATAAAATAACGTGAAATAGATGGTTTGCTTTGCTCTTTTGCCGAACGAAAAATAACCGTTAGTATTCAAAGTATAGCTAGTGTTTATGGCATGAAATATGTAAAAAATATATATAACGACATATAGCCGTTAGAATTTAAAAGATATGGTGCTGTTTTGTTTCTTTTTCGGAATGAATGTAGTTGTTAGAATTCAAAATGTTGGATTTGTATATGAAATAAAATTAGCGTTTCTTTGGGTTTTTAAAAAATTAATTTATAGATTGTTGTTTCATTTTATTGTTGATATTATTCTCTAAACTAGAAGTAAATT